>NC_090296.1:82792397-83095427 GCF_039906515.1 Pseudorca crassidens | reverse complement strand
AAGGGTGTCTAAAAATTGATCTTCTCTTGGTTGTCTGAGGCTTTGGGGTTTCATATGATCCTTCTATCACTGTGAGGACCCGAGGAGAGAGATTAGCCTGGTTCTCTTTCTTCTCACCATCAGGGTCTCAGGGGAACATAAATCAACCCACCCATGAGGACCAAGACACAGGCTGCCTGGTTCAGCTCTGACAGTCACACCCTGGCTGGTCTCACCTGTGAATGAAGTAAATATCTACATCATGTGACTGTGGGAGTATTGATCCCACCCCTCCCCCAATATCGTCCTTGACTAATAAGTGATTCCTGAAACTCAACCCTCAGAGCTTTCCTTTTGCTGTTTAAGGTTACGATTACTATGCAAATAACTCTTGGACAGAAAGGAAGATGGGGAGTGGAAGGAACTAACATGTGAAGGCCTACTTTGTGCCAGGACCTGTTTGGAGCCCATTAGAATCTATATTTGCCACTTATTTCATTCTTACCTCTCAGGTAGGTCCTGTCTTTTTTCTAGAGTGGAGGTAATTTAATCTTAAGGACCCTCAATGAGTAAATGGTGCCTCAAGGATTTGAACCCAAACCTCTCTGATTCTGGAGTCCTCAGTATTTAGGAGAAATACACATAAAGCTGCTGTCAGTCATTCATAGTTTTATACTGATTTGGGGAGAAATTAGCAGTGCTTATGACTGGGAGAGTGTGAGAAATAGACTGATATTTGCTAAAAGCACTATCGAGAGTAACTGAAAACACCTCTTCGCTCCCTTGCAATGTTGCTGTGGAGCCTGGGTGGTGCTTTCTTCCCTCCAGGGCTCACATCTCCTGTACTACCTGCTGCCTCATCCAAGTAAGGCTGTGCCAGGGGGGAAAAACTCATCATGTGAAAAAAGCAACGTCAAGCAAGAGCCTCTCTTTCCCAGTCTGCCCCAAGTGATGTCAGTGATATATAGGAGTTTAGTAAATGAGGCAAGAATCTGTGATAGAATAAACAGCCTACAGCCTGCCACTGTGTCACCGGGATTTGACAGCTTAACCAACCAACCATTTGTAGATTAGGAGACCGGAAAGGTGTCAGGAGAGACTTGGAAAGTGCCTCAGACATTTACATTTGTGTCACTCTTTAGGTATGTTTTGAAGTTTGAAATAACAGATGTGGTTAGTCCCTTTGATGGGGAGAACCCTGGACTTGGAAGGAGAGACCAGTGTGACGGTGTCATCCCTGCCACTCATCAGCACTGCAGGGTAGAGGCTGAAGCTGTGATCTCAGGCAAAGTCCCAGCCTCCTCTAGACCCCACGGGGTGCTCAGAGGGTGCCACACCTCAGAGTTTGTCTTGATTAGAGATAAGGAAACTAGACTTTCATAGTCCCCAAACAGTCAGTCCTAGGCTAAGGGCTTTCAAGGAGCTGGTAAAAAAGAGAACAGATCCAAATCTGGGCTCTTTCACTTACTAGAGTTGTTTCTATGGGGGAATTTTACCTAATCTCTTAGTTTCCCCATCTCTGATCATGGTAGGATAATTAGGCTCAAAGGAGAAAATAAAAGCAAATGTTTGTCCACTTCCTGGGCAGACTTATATGTACTCAGAATTGGTATTCTCAGACTTGGTTTCCCTGCTCTGAAGTATCAGTCATAAAAATTGAAATTGACAGCTCAATAATACCATACAGGGTCAGGTAAATTTTATTATTCCTTCCAGTTTTGATATCCTGTGAAGTCACAGCCTTGCCTACAATTCCTAGTGTCTGAACAGTGCTATTGAGAGAGTCTGAGAGACATTTATATAGGACTGGAAGTGAAAGCAAATTGATCCCCTTAGGCTACATCTAGCAGAGCTCTGACAAAGGCCTTTATAATGCGCGACCAGCCTGGGGCATCTATTTTCTATGAATAAAAGTAATGGTACATGATTTTTCCCTAAACCCCTATCAAATAGTCAGGTCTTGGAATTCATCATGAACCACAGAAGGGAGAAGCTCAACATAGTGAGCGAAGTATACAGTGATCTCTTCTTCTCATTTGGTCCCTTATTTATTTTAAGGGGAATAACTGCTTCTGGAAGCATATTTGGATGGAAGTTCATTTAAGGACGACAATAGCAATGATGAGGCCAGTGCTGAATAGCCAGGATTTAGGATAGGGCTGACTGTATATCCATGCCGTGAGCCCGGCAACTAAGGAAATAAGATGAGGAAATAGAAACGGCCCTCGGTTAGAAGGATATCTAATAGCCACTGGGTCTACATCAAAAGGTCCTACAGAGTGTCTGCAAAAACAGAAGTGCAAATGAGAACTTTTAATACTGGAATAAAAGTTACCAAATGTGGGAGAAACTCAAGTCTGAGGAAATAATTGTGTCCTTGCCTCATGATGGGCACAGCTTTGGGAATTTGATGCTACAGATGACCGCTTAGAACAGACCAGTTACAATGGCAAAGAGGAAGCCTGGAGGGCAGTTTAAGTAGCTCTCATCTCTCCCGAGAGCAGAGGTGGGAGACCCAACATGGTTGTGCAAAGAGGATGGCTGTCCTAAAGGCTTGTTAAATAACTGAGCTTCACCTTCAATCTATAGGGTATGAGGTTCAAGGACATTGCCCATTTAACAGGGCTCAGTATGACAGAGCAAACTGGGTATTTTCATAAACATTCTTTTATCCCACTAGCACCTGAAGTAGGTACTAGTGGATCGGGGGGAATATTGCTTATCTAGGAGCATTGAGTTCACCAGTGTGATTGAAACAAAGGTGGGAAAATAACTGTTTAAAAATGTAGAGATAGCGATTTGGAAAATATTCCAAATGATGCCAGACTAAGGATCTGTGCTTTATCTTAATGGGGAGCCTCTAAGGACTTTGGGGATGGGAATTGGAATGAAGAAAGGAAATTAATCTGACTCTGGTACATAAAATCATTTAGAAGGGAGGGGAGGCTGAGGTTAAGAAGACTGGTTAGGAAAAAGTTTTGGTCATTGAGGCTGAGGGTACCTTGTTGGGTGGAAGGAAAAATGGAGACACATAGCATGCTGAATGGAGCAGGGGAGGGATTAGCCTGGGTGCTCGTGTCTAGCTGAGAAGCTACAGAAACAGCGGGTGAGACTAGCTTCCCACCTCTATGGAGGTACCTGCAGTAAAGATCATGGATTCCACAACCACCTGAGGGAAGCAGACAACGGGCCAAGGTGAACAGGTCTCCTCAGTAACAGGACAGAATTTCATGTTGTGATTACTAGACACAGCCTGGAGAGGCCACTGGCTCTGCTAACCCTGGCTGCCCTCAAGGAGATAAGCACTCCTGGCCAGGACCAGCCCATCCTCATGATTCCTGGAGAAGCTGAAGATGTAAAAATCCCCCCATTTCCCCATAGCACCGTAACCCCTACCCCTAGAAAGATCCAGTTTCCTACGTGCCACCTCCTTTGCTTCCATACTTCTGGGGGAGAAACTTCCCCTTTACATTTAACCACTTCTAGAATCCCCACTCTCTGAGAGGTGGCAACAGCAGGACTGTCACCAGGGCTCAGGGAATTCATACCACCGAAATCAGGCAAATGAGTTAATATTTATTCCAGACTTATGATCAATGACAATGTATAAAGAATTTTTAATTCATAAGTAATGTGTGGAAAAGGGTAAAGCTGTTTGAAATAACTTCATATTTTTTCACAACTTTTTCATATTTAAAAGTAAAATAGGAACCTGTAGCCAAAGCATCCATTAATAGAAATAAAAACAGTAATGAGAAGATAAAGAAAGTGCTTAGCATAATTCCTGGTTCATGGTAAAAGACGTGGTACCCTGTTAATCATGATGTGGAGTGATTGCATGAAATCCAAGAGAAAAGGTCTAACCCCTGTTAGGTATACAGGATTGGCACTCAGCAGAGAATTGGGGGTTGGAATGATGATTTAAAAGTCATTTGCACAGAGGGGAGAGTAGAAATTGTGAATGAAGATTTCCACGCTTTCCTGGAACTTATACGTGTGTTAAGAAAGTAGAGGCCTCAAACTTAATTCCTGGGGATGTGGAAGAAGTGGAGCAAATAGATACAGGCTCAGAGCTGTTAGAAAGGAGGAAGATCCAGGACAATGTGGGGTCTTAGAAATTTAAGGAGAAAAGGAAGGCAAAGACCTCATTGACTGAGAAACATAAGAGGCTAGAGAGGCCTCAGGAGAGCAGTTTAAGAGGACTGCATTCAATTAATCCTGTCTTTTAATGGTGGGCACTGGGAGCTATGGCTTCATGTGCTTAGAGCTAGTGAATCCAGAGCTCCCAGCCCACCATACTTCTGCCATTGTTTAATCTTGTGTTTCCTGGGCCCTAGATCCAAAACCGTAGAATGTGTAGTATTTATTTAGTGTTAGACCATGTTCTGAGAATGCTTTTTCTGGAGCTGTTTTGAGACCACAGAATTGAAAAAGTTCTTGAGATGAAATGCTAGCCCTGTACCCAGGTTGGCCTGTCATCCTTTCCATTTAAAGCCACTGGTAATATGGTTGCAAGATGTATTTTGCCCATTTTTTTAAAAGCCATTTTCTACTTTCCAACCACCAAAATATGTTGGGAGTTTCATAATTGTTTGTCTCTTTGGAACTTTAGAAAATATTGTTTTTATAATAGAAATAGCATTTCTTTAATTTTTTTCTTTTTTTAGTCGCCAAAGGCTGCCATACCAAACCACAGACTTGGCTCATTATATTTCCAATTCTAGCTTGTGCTAGAATTTCTGGCAAATGAGTGTCATAGGACTGCCCAAAATATTTCTGAGGAGGTTTATCTCAGAGGCTAGTCAGATGAAAGACTAGAAAATTTAAATGGACTTAAATGAATTCATGCAGGTTAAGCATTTAGAATAGGGTCTTGCACATGGTAAGCATATATAAATGCTGGTTATTATTATTATTAGGACATTCTAAGATGATGTATTATCAGACGCCGGAATGGACCAAGAAAGATCATCTGTTCTTATGATAGGATAAGTGTTCCCTAAGGATCCAAAACAAATGATTATTAGAGTTTAGAAGACTTCCAAGGAGCTGTTAAAAGACGACTGCACCATGGGTGATAGTTTTGTTAAGAGCTTGACCAGTTGTCAGTTGTGTACACTTAACTACCAAATGTATCATGGAGTGGGAAGTGAAGGAGTTTGCGGTTATCCAAAGTTGTAGAATCCACATACTTTGAAAGTAGTCCAACCATAATAGAAGTGTAAAGGTGCTTGGAATTAGCATAGGAAGAAAATATTGAGATGCTGAAAAGAGCATGATGTTCAGGCATTTAGAAGTTGTCAAACATGTGGAGAAAGATTAAGTGAGCCCCTATTCAGGGTTCTATCTGTTTCCCTTCACTTACTTGCTTTCAGGGTCTCTAAGTTCTCTTGCAGTAGGGCAATGTGATTGGAACATTTATTAATAAATGATCTGGTTTCGGGCTTCCCTGGTGGCGCAGTGGTTGAGAGTCCGCCTGCCGATGCAGGGGACACGGGTTCGTGCCCCGGTCCGGGAAGATCCCACATGCTGCGGAGCGGCTGGGCCCGTGAGCCATGGCCGCTGAGCCTGCGCGTCCGGAGCCTGTGCTCCGCAATGGGAGAGGCCACAACAGTAAGAGGCTCGCGTACCGCAAAAAAAAAAAAAAAAAAAAAAAAGATCTGGTTTCTGCAGATCAGTGAGTAAATAATTGAACAACTATTTATACAAGCATTTGCTCTGAGAGATGTGAAAATCACTATAATAGAAGTCTTTGTGTCAATAATAAACTTCTCTATCATTCAGATTGTTGCTAAAGATAGAAAGAATGTATCACAGACTATGAGATAAAGGGAGGACAGAAGGTACTCCCCAAATTTACATGCTAACAATGTCCAATCTAACCAATGAAAGAATATGTCTAAGAGTCTTGGAAGAGAGCTGGGAAGACCGGATAAATTTTGAGTCAAGACGAAGAGAATAGGGGAAGAACAGATGGGATGTTTTGGAGTTAGTGAAACTTGCCTGCAGACTCGCTATAGACCAATACATGACTTAGACTCTAAAAAATTCATGAGAAAATAAACATGTCCTCCAGCAAACCTAGTCCACCCTTTGCCCAGAATCCCAGCAGCCTCAAAGAGCCCATTCCCAGGCTAGAATCCCACAAAATAAATAACCAGTCTGGTGGGGAATGGTCATAGCCCATCCCTTTGAAAAAAACCCTAACCCCCATTATCCCCATCAGTCATCCTAAATGGAGAGTAAAGATTTTTTTTTAAAAAGAAAGTTGTGGACATATTTTCAGACTTGCCATGTACAGAGGTAAGACCGTCCAAAGAGCCCTAGGGACAAGACAAGGAAAACAGTGTTTAATGAAGAAGAATATTCATGTGAGAAATTTGGAAGATGAGGTTGTAGAAGTAGGTCAGGACCTAATTATAGAGGACCTTGAGAGCTTAGAAATGAAAGCTCAGAGTTTCTCCTCTTGGCATGGGAAGGGAGTGAAAGATTTATGAGCTAGAGGGAGGGGGATAAAATATTAAAAGATATATTTCAGAAAGACTACTCCTCTGGTTGGTAGTGGGGAGGGTGGACCACAGTGGGTAGGACAACTCAAGACCAGAAAAGAGAAAACAAATTGATGTTACTATCATGTGTCACGCACAGGGGCCTGGATATCATGGAACTGTGGGATTAGAAACAGGAGAGGCCGTCTTAAAGTAAAATCACATGGGTGTTTTTCATTATTTTTTTTTCACTTTTTATTATGGAAATGATTCAATCATACATAACAATAGAGAAAATAGTACAATGACTTCCCAGGTATCTAATATCCAACTTCAACAGTTATCAATATTTTGCTAATCTTGTTTCGTTTATCTCCTCCTACAACTATTTTTACATGTGTTTGACCTTTTTCTTTTGAAATAGTTTCAGAGTTACAGAAAAATTGCAAAAATAATACCAAAAATTTCCATATACCCTTCCACCAAATTTCCCAAATGTTAACGTTTTGCCACGTTTACTTTAATTTCCTCTCCCTCTCTCCCTTCCTCCTTTCCTCACTCCTTCTCTCCCTCTCTCCTCCCCTCTTTGTCTCTCTCTCTCTCTCTCTCTCTCTCTCTCTCTCTCTCTCTCTTTCATATTGGTGCTACAATTGTCCCAGATTTGGTTAGTGGGAGCCCCTGCAAGCTGGATCCTATGTTCTCCTGATGTTCTTCCATCATTCTTTGAGTACTTCTTCTTTTTTAGCACAATACACTATTCCCTGCTCATGTTATACTTTCCATGCCACAAGCCTGGAATCAAACATTTCTCAAGGACTCTATTCCTTTTAGTGAAGAATGATATTTAGAAAACAAAATATGACCATTAGGTATACTTATTGTTTTTGCTGCTATGCCCTCTCAGCAGATATAGCTACAAATCTATGTATATCTATTTCTATATATAAAATTATGGGTTCATAATGGTAACTCCAATTCCAATCCAATGCCACAGGGTTCTTTCCAGCCTTACCCCTTTCACAATTGTAGTTTCATTTCCCAACAGTGAGAACACTGACTCTTATCCACAATATAGACAAAATGATGCTTTTACGAATTACCTATATGACTTTATAGAATAATCCTGAATTTACCCATAGCTCTCTCTCTTTGACCTCGTATACTTAGTCTCAGCAGGGAAGAGGAGGAAAGATGCCCACAGCAAGCAACAGTTTGACGTATACATTCCTCCACATTTCTAAACACAAAGGCAAACACAGGGTGAAATGATGTTTCCAGGGCAGTTAAGGACTGGAAACCTCACATCTGTCCTTAGATGGGAGTTTATTTTCTCAGACTAAGTCCAGGCTTTACATTCCAGCCGCTCGCCTTTCCGTGGCAAATGGATATGGAGAAGTCTGCCACCAGCCGTTGATGGAAGAAACAGCTTTCCTTAGAGGGGAGAAGCCATGGAGGTGGTTGGATGTCCTCTCCACTTCCCCCATCTTCTCCCCATCCTGCCAATACAGCATGCACACATGTACATGCAAATGAAGGGAAAAGGACTCTCATTCGTTGCTAGGAGATTCAACTGGGAGCAAGAAAATCTCCCTTAAGTAAATTCTTTAGCCAAAGTTTTCCTTTAGATGATGATTTGCATGAACATTAATTCAAGCATGATTATCTTGATTATTTGTGAGTTGTTGCCTGTGTCGATTCGTTCAGTTTCCTGAAAACTGGATGAGTAAGCACATGACCTCAATGAGGGGACTACCACTTTATTTCGGTATGTTTGCCTGTAGTGACTTATCTTCATTTCTTAAACAGTGCTTACTAAACACTTTTTATGTGTCAGACACTGTGTTAGGTGCTTGAAATATAGACATGGATAGTCCACCAGAAAGAGAAGTCTAATCACCAGGAACAGAAGTAGGACCTATTTCCCCTAGGGGTAAACCATATCTGGTGGCCTTAAAATAGCTATCTGAAATGGTATGATTTAGATGATTCTTAGCTTTCTCTAATCCTTAACTAGCCACCTGACGTCTCTTATGATGCCACTGTTAGTGCTTCTTTTGATTCCTTCCTAAAGACTTTGCATTCCTATAGAATTTTATATTACAATATAAGTACTTTTCCCTGGCAGGATATTTGTCTTAAATGTTTTATACAGATAATGTATTAATGAGATCAGTTAGCAGTTAACTTAGAGTGAGGTCTTATGAGTAGGAACACATAAGAAATGGAGGTCCATTAGAAGGAGAAGGCAGAGGATCCTAGCAAACACCAGTACCAGTTTCATAGTTTCCTTTCTACAAGACCCCAGGTCAGCTGAGAACTACAGTTGATACCACTAAAAATATTTTCTAGGGCTTCCCTGGTGGTGCAGTGGTTGAGAATCCGCCTGCCGATGAAGGGGACACGGGTTCGTGCCCCGGTCCGGGAAGATCCCACATGCCGCGGAGCGGCTGGGCCCGTGAGCCATGGCCGCTGAGCCTGCGCGTCCGGAGCCTGTGCTCCGCAATGGGAGAGGCCGCAACAGTGAGAGGCCCGCGTACCGCAAAAAAATATATATATTTTCTATAACCCAAAATATGTGCTTTGTTTTGTCACGCCATGAAAAAAGAAATATGAAGAGTCTAGTCAACTGCTGTGAAATGAAAACTGATCCCAAACTTAGATCCAGGTAATATCCCACATATAATTTTAAGTGGATTGCTTATCTTATACTTTTATACTTTCAAATAATTTTCATTTGAAAAGTATGTTCAAATATTTATTTTATAATAAACCTGTATCACTCTGATTGCATAGTAGAGTGGGAGGGACCATTAAAAAGGGGGATCCCTACTGTCACACTGTGTGTTAGTGACATAAACACAGTGTGGCTAGCTTAAGGTAAAGGTATAAACTCACGGAGCTGAAAAGGATACAGGGGTATCTCTGATGGGCGACAATTCTTCATTGCTATCTCAGGTTTCTGCATGTCTTGTAAGCGGTGGCAGTGAGCGTCTTTTTGCTGGACTTTTTCAAGGATGTTTGTATAGTGAGGAGCTAGTGTCTCACTCTGAAACAAAGGGCAAGCAGGCTTACTCCCCACTATAAAAGGTCTGAGTTCCCTAAGCTCAGGGTTTCTCTTCCATAATGCAACTCACTGTGTGTGCAAGTGTTACTTTGTCCTCTTCACATCACCAAATGGGAAATGGAACTCGAGGAATGAGTACAAGGAAATGCTGATATTCCAGCTGCTGTTGTGAGTGTGACTAATAGTCCTTTGTCTCTGAACCAAGAGGTTCATGCCTTCTACTTAGCAACCATGAGACTATGGCAGGCCAAATTGTTAGCTTGCAAAGGGGGTAAAATTTCAGATCTTTCACAGTTCTTATAAACTCAAAGAATCAAATTAAAGACTAACTACTAGAACTAGGGTCTCAAATTTATCCCCTCCATGTCCACCTTTCTCTCCATATCTGCTATGGGCTAATTGCTTATATCTCCCCCAAATTCATATGTTAAGACCTAATTCTGAATATGAGGATATTTGAAGATGGGATTTAGGCAATTAGGTCATGAGGGCAGAGCCCTTATGACTGGGATTAGTCCCTTATAAAAAAGGCTCAAGAGAGCTCCCTTGCCCTTCTGCCATATGAGGACACAATAAAAATGGCTGTCTATGAACCAGGAAACAAACAACCCCCTGCCAGACACCAGATCTGCTGGCACCTTGATTTTGCACTTCCCAGCTTCCAAAACTGTGAGGAATAAATTTCTATTGCTTATAAGCTCCTCTGTCTATGGTATTCTGTTATAGCAGCCTGAATGGCAATACCTCATCCATTTCTGCCTATTCCTATTCTGCTTCAGTCTATAGACAGAGAAGCAAGACAGCTTTCGTCTTTGCCAAATCTGTTCTCTGAACTCCACAGCCCTGGGCTGTTGACCTTCAGTTGTTTCCAGGGAAGAACTCTGATTAGCCTAAATTGTATCATGGTTCCCTTGGACCAATATTTATTTAACAGATATGATATACTCAGTAAGAATATATTTCTGGAAATCATGTTCTTGAATATGAAAATTCTTATGAATATATTTCTCTTTAAAACTGAACAAATTAATGAAGAAAATATTAATATAAATTATTCATATTCAAAACTTTATGCTTATTAATATATCTTTGTATGTCACTCAATTTGCCCCCTCTCTCCACCCTTCAGTATTCAACTATAACATAGATCTGGGAACAGAGACTAGAGCAATATTCCTTAAGCGTCAATTAGGAAGGTAAAATAAACCTGACTTACCATAAGGAAATAGAAGAAAAGTAAACTGAGTGATATTGTCATTTGGAAAGCTGATCATTGGTAAATAGCTTTTCGATAAAATTACCTAGAGCCCTCCTTCCCACCCCTGCTTTGACCTCCACTAATACTCACATTTCTTCCTTTCGCTCCTTTATTTCTATAGGTCTATCTCCCTGATAAGCTCTTGAGAGAATAGAGACCATTCCTTATTTTTCACACATAGTTAAGTAAAAGCTTTTAATGTCCACAATAAAGAAGCTCACCAGCCTCTTCTCCTGGGGTAAGCAGGATGCCTTAAAAAGGAACACAGCAAGACAAAAAGATTCCCCAAATTCTGTTACATATTATTCAAAACAGTTACTTTCCTGTAACTAGAAAAATAATTTCATAAGTTCCAAAGTTTTGAGTAGATTTTATTTTCCTGTTCATTAATTCCCAGTTTCAAGACTTCTCAAACGTAGCTCAATTAAACCAATTAGAATAAAGTTTCCTATTAAATTTCCGGAAGATCATTGAGGTCTCATTAAAATAAACCCTATAATCTCTATGTGGAAACATTCTCCTTTGCTCATGTGCCTTCTCCTGCCTGTTTTCTTTTTTCAAATCTTTAGTTCAAATATTGAAATTCTTAACGAGTCTTGTTTTTATCTGACTCCTTATGCTTATTGTCGCCCTTTTGTCTTTGCTAAGAGGGAAGAGAGACCAAGATCCTGAGCTGAAGCCTCAGGGCAGAGATGAAGGAGCCAGTCTGTCTTCTGTAGAGTCAGTGAATCATGGTGCAATCATAGATCTCCTGGGGCTTAAACCCATTGGCAGCCCAGCTGAGGAAAAGAATCTCAGCTTCTGTAGCAGGTAGGGCTAGCCAACAGGATGGCAATGGATTAATTTCATTGGCCTTGGTCTGTTTTTCTTTAGTGGATACCTACAAGATGTACGTGTGTGTGTGTATATCTCCTTAAACCTGTTTTCAAATTATGATAAAGCTGATGATTTTACAAACCCTGATGACACTAGAGTGACCTCAGGCATCAATATCTGTCATCTTAAGTATCTCCTGACTGCTGTGAACCTCAGACTTGCCTATGTAGTACATAACTCTAATAATGTGAGCTTCTTCCAGGAGTGTTTATATCTGCCACATTAGAATGATCATGGATTGCATTAAATCAGCCATATAGATCCAAGTCAATAAGCGGCACTTGGAATTGATTCTAAGAGTAATTCCCATACTTAACCCAAACCACATGTCCTTACAATATAATCTAGTGTGTGGGGGTAGTGCAGGATAATCCAGAGAGAATATCCTTCTGACTCTCTCATTAGACATCTGAAAAGCTTCTGTTAATGACACACACATTCATGGAAGTATTTTGACTGTTCTTTTTTTTTTTTGAGGGTTATGTTTTTTTGTTCTTCGTTTTTTAAACATTTTATTGGAGTATAATTGCTTTACAATGGTTTGTTAGTTTCTGCTTTATAACAAAGTGAATCAGTTATACATATACATGTATCCCCATATCTCTTCCCCCTTGCGTCTCCCTCCCACCCTCCCTATCCCACTCCTCTAGGTGGTCACAGAGGACCGAGCTGATCTCCCTGTGCTATGCGACTGCTCCCCACTAGCTAGCTATTTTATGTTTGGTAGTGTATATATGTCCATGCCACACTCTCACTTTGTCACAGCTTACCCTTCCCCCTCCCCATATCCTCAAGTCCATTCTCTAGTAGGTCTGTGTCTTTATTCCCATCTTGCCCCTAGGCTTTTCATGACCTATATTTTTTGTTTCTTTCTTAGACTCCATATATATGTGTTAGCATACGGTATTTGTCTTTCTCTTTCTGGCCTACTTCACTCTGTATGACAGACCCTAGGTCCATCCACCTCACTACAAATAACTTAATTTCGTTTCATTTTATGGCTGAGTAATTCCATTGTATATATGTGCCACGTCTTCTTTATCCATTCATCTGTTGATAGACACTTAGGTTGCTATCATGTCCTGACTATTGTAAATAGAGCTGCAATGAACGTTTTGGTACATGACCCTGTTTGAATTATGGTTTTCTCAAGGTATATGCCCAGTAGTGGGATTGCTGGGTCGTATGGTAGTTCTACTTTTAGTTTTTTAAGGAACCTCCATACTGTCCTCCATAGTGGCTGTATCAATTCACATTCCCACCAATAGTGCAAGAGTGTTCCCTTTTCTCCACACCCTCTCCAGCATTTATTGTTTGTAGATTTTTTGATGATGACCATTCTGACCGGTGTGAGATGATACCTCATTGTAGTTCTGATTTGCATTTCTCTAATGATTAATGATGTTGAGCATTCTTTCATTGTTTGTTGGCAATCTTTATATCTACTTCCGAGAAATGTCTGTTAAGGTCTTCTGCCCATTTTTGAATTGGGTTGTTTGTTTTTTTTGGTATTGAGCTGCATGAGCTGCTTGTAAATTTTGGAAATTAATACTTTGTAAGTTGCTTCATTTGAAAATATTTTCTCCCATTCTGAGGGTTGTGTTTTCATCTTGTTTATGGTTTCCTTTGCTGTGCAAAAGCTTTTAAGTTTCATCAGGTTGCATTTGTTTATTTTTGTTTTTCTTTCCATTTCTCTAGGAGGTGGGTCAAAAAGGATCTTGCTGTGATTGATGTCATAGAGTGTTCTGCCTATATTCTCCTCTAAGAGTTTGATAGTTTCTGGCCTCACATTTAGGTCTTTAATCCATTTTCAGTTTATTTTTGTGTATAGTGTTAGGGAGTGTTCTAGTTTCATTCTTTTACATGTAGCTGTCCAGTTTTCCCAGCACCACTTATTGAAGAGGCTGTCTTTTCTCCACTGTATATTCTTCACTCCTTTATCAAAAATAAGGTGACCATATGTGCGTGGGTTTATCTCTGGGCTTTCTATACTGTTCCATTGATCTATATTTCTGTTTTTGTGCCAGTACCATACTGTCTTGATGACTGTAGCTTTGTAGTATAGTCTGAAGTCAGTGAGGCTGATTCCTCCAGCTCCGTTTTTTGTTCTCAAGATTGCTTTGGCTATTCGGGGTCTTTTGTGTTTCCATACAAATTGTGAAATGTTTTGTTCTAGTTCTGTGAATAATGCCAGTGGTAGTTTGATAGGGATTGCATTGAATTTGTAGATTGCTTTGGGTAGTAGAATCATTTTCACAATGTGGATTCTTCCAATCCAAGAACATGGTATATCTCTCCATCTATTTGTATCATCTTTAATTTCTTTCATCAGTGTCTTATAATTTTCTGCATACAGGTCTTTTGTCTCCTTAGGTAGGCTTATACCTAGATATTTTATTCTTTTTGTTGCAATGGTAAATGGGAGGGTTTTCTTAATTTCCCTTTCAGATTTTTCATCATTAGTGTATAGGAATGCAAGAGATTTCTGTGCATTAATTTTATATCCTGCTACATTACCAGATTCATTGATTAGCTCTAGCAGTTTTCAGGTAGCATCTTTATGATTCTCTACGTAAAGTATCATGTCATCTGCAAATAGTAACAGCTTTACTTCTTCTTTTCCGATTTGGATTCCTTTTATTTCTTTTTCTTCTCTGATTGCTGTGGCTGAAACTTCCAAAACTATGTTGAATAATAGTGATGAGAGTGGGCAACCTTGTCTTGTTCCTGATCTTAGTGGAAATGGTTTCAGTTTTTCACCATTGAGGATGATGTTGGCTGTGGGTTTGTCATATATGGTCTTAATTATGTTGAGGAAATTTCCCTCTATGACTACTTTCTGGTGGGTTTTTATCATAAATTGGTGTTGAATTCTGTCAAAGCTTTCTCTGCATCTATTGAGATGATCATATGCTTTTTCTCCTTCAATTTGTTAATATGGTGTATCACATTGATTGATCTGCGTGTATTGCAGAATCCTTGCATTCCCGGGATAAACCCCACTTGATGATGGTGTAAGATCCTTTTATTGTGCTGTTGGATTCTGTTTGCTAGTATTTTGTTGAGGATTTTTGCATCTATGTTCACCAGTGATTTTGGCCTATAGTTTTCTTTTTTTGTGACATCTTTCTCTGGTTTTCGTATCAGGGTGATGGTGGCCTCGTAGAATGAGTTTGGGAGTTTTCCTCCCTCTGCTATATTTTGTAAGAGTTTGACAAGGATGGGTGTTAGCTCTTCTGTAAATGTTTGATAGAGTTCGCCAGTGAAGCCGTCTGGTCCTGGGCTTTTCTTTGTTGGAAGATTTTTAATCACAGTTTCAATTTCAGTGCTTGTGATTGGTCTGTTCATATTTTCTATTTCTTCCTGGTTCAGTCTCAGAAGGTTGTGCACTTTTAAGAATTTGTCCATTTCTTCCAGGTTGTCCATTTTATTGGCATAGAGTTGCTTGCAGTAATCTCTCATGATCCTTTGTATTTCTGCAGTGTCAATTGTTACTTCTCCTTTTTCATTACTAACCCTATTGATTTGAGTCTTCTCCCTTTTTTTCTTGATGAGTCTGGCTAATGGTTTATCATTTTGTTTATCTACTCAAAGACCAGCTTTCAGTTTTATTGATCTTTGCTATTGTTTCCTTCATTTCTTTTTGATTTTTTTCTGATCTGATCTGTATGATTTCTTTCCTTCTGCTAACTTTGAGGTTATTTTGTTCTTTCTCTAATTGCTCTAGGTGTAAGGTTAGGTGGTTTATTTGAGATGTTTCTTGTTTCTTAAGGTAGGATTGAAGTGCTAAAAACTTCCCTCTTAGAACTGCTTTTGCTGTGTCCCATAGCTTTTGGCTCATCGTGTTTTCATTGTCATTTGTTTATAGGTATGTTTTGATTTCCTCTTTGATTTCTTCAGTGATCTCTTGGTGATTAAGTAGCATATTGTTTAGCCTCCATGTGTTTGTATTTTTTCCAGATTTTTTCCTGTAATTGATATCTAGTCTCCTAGTGTTGTGGTTGGAAAAGATACTTGATATGATTTCAATTTTCTTAAATTTACCAAGGCTTGATTTGTGACCCAAGATATGATCTATCCTGGAGAATGTTCCTTGAGCACTTGAGAAGAATGTGTATTTTGTTGTTTTTGGATGGAATATCCTATAAATATCAATTAAGTCCATTGTGTTTAATATATCATTTAAAGCTTGTGTTTCCTTATTTATTTTCATTTTGGATAATCTGTCCATTGGTGAAAGTGGGGTGTTAAAGTCCCCTACTATGATTGTGTACTGTTGATTTCCCCTTTTATGGCTGTTAGTATTTGCCTTATGTATTGAGGTGCTCCTATGTTGAGTGCATAAATATTTATATTTGTCATATCTTCTTCTTGGGTTGATCCCTTGATCATTATGTGGTGTCCTTTTTTGTCTCTTGTAATAGTCTTTTTTTTTAAGTCTATTTTGTCTGATATGAGGATTGCTACTCCAGCTTTCTTTTGATTTCATTTGCATGGAATATCTTTTTCCATCCCCTCACTTTCAGTCTGTATGTGTCCCTATTTCTGAAGTAGGTCTCTTGTAGACAGCATATATACAGGCCTTGTTTTTGTATCCATTCAGCCAGTCTATGTCTTTTGGTTGGAGCATTTAATCCAGCTACATTTAAGGTAATTATCGATATGTATGTTCCTATTACCATTTTCTTAATTATTTTGGGTTTGTTATTATAGGTCTTTTCCTCCTCTTTTTTTTCCTGCCTAGAGAAGTTCCTTTAGCATTTGTTGTAAAGCTGGTTTGGTGGTGCTGAATTCTCTTAGCTTTTGCTTGACTGTAAAGATTTTAATTTCTCCGACAAATCTGAATGAGATCCTTGCTGGGTAGAGTAATCTCAGTTGTAGGTTTTTCCCTTTCGTCACTTTAAAAATGTCCTGCCACTCCCTTCTGGCTTGCAGAGTTTCTGCTGAAAGATCACCCGATAACATTATGGGGGTTCCCTTGCATGTTATTTGTTGTTTTTCCCTTGCTGCTTTTAATATTTTTTCTTTGTATTTAATTTGTGAAAGTTCGATTAATATGTGTCTTGGCATGTTTCTCCTTGGATTTATCCTGTGTGGGACTCTCTATGCTTCCTGGACTTGATTAACTATTTCCTTTCCCATATTAGGGAAGTTTTCAACTATAATCTGTTCAAATATTTTCTCAGTCCCTTTCTTTTTCTCTTCTTCTTCTGGGACCCCTATAATTCAAATGCTGGTGCATTTAATGTTGTCCCAGAGGTCTCTGAGACTGTCCACAGTTCTTTTCATTCTTTTTTCTTTATTCTGCTCTGCAGTAGTTATTTCCACTATTTTGTCTTCCAGGTCACTTATCCGTTCTTCTGCCTCAGTTATTCTGCTATTGAACCCTTGTTGAGAATTTTAAATTTCATTTATTGTGTTCATCCTTGTTTGTTTGCTCTTTAGTTCTTCTAGGTCCTTGTTAAACGTTTCTTGTATTTTCTATATTCTGTTTCCAAGATTTTGGATCATCTTTACTATCATTATTCTGAATTCTTTTTCAGGTAGACTGCCTATTTCCTCTTCATTTGTTAGGTCTGGTGGGTTTTTGCCTTACTCCTTCATCTGCTGTGTGTTTCTGTGTCTTCTCATTTTGCTTTACTTACTGTGTTTGGGGTCTCCTTTGTGCATGGTGCAGGTTTGTAGTTCCCGTTGTTTTTGGTGTCTGTCCCCAGTGGCTAAGGTTGCTTCAGTGTGTTGTGTAGGCTTCCTGGTGGAGGGGATAGTGCCTGTGTTCTGGTGGATGAGGCTGGATCTTGTCTTTCTGGTGGGCATGTCCACGTCTGTTGGTGTGTTTTGGGATGTCTGTGGCATTATTATGATTTTAGGCAGCCTCTGTGCTAATGGATGGGGTCATGTTCCTGTCTTGCCAGTTGTTTGGCATAGGGTGTCCAGCACTGTAGCTTGCTGGTCGTTGAGTGAAGCTAGGTCTTGGCGTTGAGATGGAGATCTCTGGGAGATTTTCACCATTTGATATTAGGTGGAGCTGGGAGGTCTCTTGTGGACCAGTGTCCTGAAGTTGGCTCTCCCACCTCAGAGGCACAGCCCTGATGCCTGGCTGGAGCACCAAGAGCTTTTCACCCACACAGCTCAGAATAAAAGGGAGAAAAAATAGAAAGAAAGAAAAAAGATAAAATAAAGTTATTAAGGTAATTATTAAGAAAAAAATTTTAAGAAGTAAAGAAAAAAAAAGAATACGGATGGAGAGAACCCTAGGACAAATGGTAAAAGCAAAGCTATACAGACAGTATCACACAGAAGCATGCACCTGAGGGTTATTTATTTTTTTGTGGTACGCGGGCCTCTCACTGTTGTGGCCTCTCCCGTTGCAGAGCACAGGCTCCGTACATGCAGGCTCAGTGGCCATGGCTCATGGGCCTAGCCGCTCCACAGCATGTGGGATCTTCCCAGACCGGGGCACGAACCCGTGTCACCTGCATCGGCAGGCGGACTCTCAACCACTGCGCCACCAGGGAAGCCCTTGAGGGTTATTTTTTATTCAGTGGGAACTTTTAGGACTACAAGCCCAGGAGGCAACATCTCAAGTAACCCTGAGTGAACTGCTCTGAGGAGGCGAAGTAGGGAGCCATGTTATATAGAAGTTTTACAACAATGGGCAGGTAGTCTATGTGTAAAAAGATTATTGTTAATTAAAGGAAAGCCAAATATCTCAATTTAAGGAATTTAGAGCTTTTCTATATATGGGAAGATGCAAGAGTCTAGGCTCACTGAAATCATTCCTTTGATATGCACCTTAGCCTATCTGGGGCCAGTATCCCGTGTTTTCACATCCTGAGTTTCCTCAGGGCTCGCCATAGGGAGTGGCTGCAGTGACTGTTCCTACTGACAGAGAAAATAAGATTCTGTTTGGGTGGCAAGGCTCTTGATAACACCCCAGTCTACAACAGCCAAGAGGTCAATGCATCTGATCTTCCGGATTCACATTTAAGAGTTTAACTGACCTTATGAGATGTTAAAGTTCTGAAGGCCTCTGTGCCATACACTTGAAACTAACATGATACTGTAAATCAAGTATACTTCAATAAAAAAAATTTTTAATTAAAAAAAAGTTCTGAAGGACTTTGAAAAAAGGGCTCTGTTATTTTTTCACCAGTACCACAAACCACTTAGAATGTTTTGCTGATAGTACAAACCACATGTCTTATTCTGCAGTAAACAAATTGCTTTCTGAGAGCTCTAACTGTGGGATAATTCTTGATTAAAACAAGTACAATTTTTTCACTGAACAGTAGAACAGAAAGTTATTAGCAGGTATCATATATCTCATCTACTATATGTAGTTTACCAATATGAGAGCTAGTCAGACTTAGAAAGTATTAGAAAATAAGCCTCACAGAGTATTTAAAGAGAAAAACATCAACAACAACCAAAAAATCCACCTGTTTGGAGGAAAAACATTCGATAAGGAAAAGGAACTCAAAGAAAAAATAAAGAGAAGGAACAATTCAGTACCCATGATCAATTACGAGAGCTAGTTTTAAAATGCTTATTCAGTTAGTTAAATCAAAGTATTTTAAATTTGCAAACTAAGAAATCTTACCAACTAAAGATAATTAATAAAGGATTAGCCTAATTTAATAATAAATCAGAAAATTCAAGGACTGAGCACAAAAGAGAAAGCTAACATATGATGTGACTCTTACTTTATTGTATATAGAGTCTGGGCATTAACTTCCCCACTGTCTGAATTAATCTGGTCATCTGATGAATATTCGCAGCACATGTTTGTTAATAATACAGTCAAGAATAGAATTTTTGGTGAGGCAATTTTAGACTCAATATGTTAAGCTACTGCTAAGTGTACCATCAAGAGAACCTAAGTGGGGGATGGCTCTTTGTTTTCCTCGATGAACCTCAGCTAAACTTTGATAAGATCTTAATATTTTCATAGGCTGAATATCTGTGACTTAGAAAATCGAGATGTTTTTTTCCCTGATATGGATTGTTACATGGATAAAAAGGAAGTTAGTGAAGAATCCTTATCTTATTCTTGTCAGCATTCTTTGAAATGCATAGTCTCAGTTCAACAAAACTGATATAGATCAGTTAAATTTTATTTTTGCTCCCTCTTAAAATTCCCATTTGCTTTCTTTTCTCCTTTCTTCTAAAATGTATTTTTCTAGGTCTATATACTAATTCTTGTTCCTAAAAGGCATTTAATTAGCCAGTTATCATATCTTTAAATAGTGCTGTCAAGGTAAGTGGGAAGGTGAAATTGGAGGAGAGCCCTCTGGAAGACTGAAAAATCCACGATATGTTTCTCTGAATATAAAAACCCTTTACTCCCTCGTTTGACATAGAATTCTACGACTGAAGCACAACAGGTGAAATGACCCATCTGTTTCAAAGCCAAGATGTTGAGCCCATATGGTGGCAGAGACATAACAGTGTTCAATCCAGTATCAACTATTTCCTTAGTGGCCTATGAAAGAAGGCAGATTTTCCTGCTGGCTTCTGCCTACAGACAAGCCATTCCGACATCTTCCCCAGTCTGCTTTATAGAGATAGAATGGCCCACCAGATAGTATTGCCCTGGTAGGCCAACTCAGCCCTGCTGAGGAAGTTTTAGAGCTAGTGAACTTTTTTCTTATGAGAAGTGGAGACATAAAACTCTGAGTCACATCCAGGCCCTGCATGTATTTTTCTGGGGCAGCCTTCTCTGGGCACATGTGTGTACGCCTCTCACACCTGCCCATCACTGCTCTGCCCAGTTCTATGAATAGGAAGCCAAGCGCCACATGAACACTGGGCAGAGAAACAAGGCAGGGAGAGCAGACAAGCCCTGGCGAGGCATCTCTAACGCCAGGGCACACATGGTGCCCTGGGCCATCCAACAGAGGTGTGACACTGTTTACCAGGGAGAACGGCTGCTGCAGCCTGGCTCCCTACGCCCTGTCTGGCCTATGAAATTTGATCTAAATCACAGGAGGCAAAAACATATTACTCTGACCGCAATTCACATTCCGTTGGAGGAGGCAGGATTAGAACATTTCTATTCTTGCCCAATGCTGCTAAATTTAAAGTCAGTATAACTATTCACTGCAGTCTTCCTTCAAAACACCAAAGGCAAGCATCATCTGCTGGTGGCAGAATGCTCTGAAATAGCATCGTGAGCTGTATGGTTGGGCAGAGGAAGCTGAGAGGTCACAAACAACAGTCCTAAACTCATGGCCAAGGCTGCTCGTAGGGCCGCTTATAGTAAACGCCTCCATTCATGACTTCATTCATACCCTCATCCATTTGTCTAATCGTGTATTTCTTTATTGAACAACTGTTTATTAAACTTCTATTATGTGTCAAGCATAAAGGTGAACAGTCGCAGCCCTTGCGAGGCTTATACAGGAGACAGGTACACATGTGAAGAAGAATAAATCTACACCACCTTAAAACTGGTGTGCTGATGGCTCTCTGCTCTTCACGTCTGCATACTTCCTCGGTTATTCTCAGGTCTAGAGTCTTTCATTTCTTGTTCACTTAAAGATCATCCTTATGATTTGAAAGGTAGCTCAAAAGTACTCATCTAGCCCTCCTCCTTCAGGACACCCATCTGGATTTACCAGGAGGACCAGGGAACATTTCACAGCAAACTTTACAATTACTTCCTTTTTCAGTCCTCTTTCCCAGACTCCAATCCCCACCCTACTTCCATTTACCATTTATTTTTTTTGCGGTACGCGGGCCTCTCACTGTGGTGGCCTCTCCCATTGCAGAGCACAGGCTCCGGATGCGCAGGCTCAGCGGCCATGGCTCACGGGCCCAGCCACTCTGCGGCATGTGGGATCTTCCCGGACCGGGGCACGAACCTGTGTCCCCTGCATCGGCAGGCGGACTCTCAACCACTGCGCCACCAGGGAAGCCCCCATTTCCCATTTTTTAAACCAACAGTATTTTATGTCCAATAATTTTTGAGGTTATGTTCAATTTCATGAGGATATCAGCACCTGGTCTGATTTTCCCAGACTTCTTATACCATTTGGAACTTTCAGTGACTTAGATCTGCTATCAAGTGGTTCAGGACTTATTTCCAGTAGCATGGCAAGATCTCTGTGATGGATATCTAAGGTGGAATTATCTCTTCTATCCAGTGTGAAACCACTAAAGATTCCTAGAGAGAAACATGGGCAGGAATTGTGGCTATTAAAGACCCTCTCTAGATTTAATTTTTATTTCTGCTGGTTTGGCAGTCTGAGGGAACAAAATTCTGAGGGCTATTTTCCTACCCCTGCTTGAAATAATATTATACATTATTATTTTATATAGGCTGAGACCCCAGATTCTGGGTCTAAGGAATGGCCCTGAACTTAATGCTTTACATGTATCTGAATAATCAGTGCCATGAAAGAAGGAACCCAAGAGTCCTATTCCTCACTTATTTTCTCCACTCTTAACCATAACTGATTGAAGACCAGTAGAAGTTCCTGCCTGGACATATTGTGTCTCCCTCCCTTCTCCTAAACCCACCAATGGCTGGTATAGTGAGTTAGGATTTGGGGTAAAGCATCTACTGGGTATATAGTATTTAAAGTTCCTTGCTCATTTCTATGTGTCCTTCTTTCCCCAGAGAAAATGAGGGCAAATCATCAGGGAAGAAGGAGGAGAGACTGAAGAATTAGACTTAAAATTGGAGTTTGGAGAGGGTTACAGCGTGGGGAAATGCTGAGAAATGACCTCTTGGAAGAGAATCTTAGGATGGACTAAATATTATTTACACGCAAAAAAAAAAAACTAAAGGAAAGAATTTAAGTTAGTTGGAGTTGTCAGTAAAGAATTCAGCCATTCTACACTGTAGTGATCTTCACCAAGAAAGAACAAGTCCCTGGCCTGGCCTCTTGCATCTCCAGGCACCGGTTCTGGACCGGGCCTGAAACAGGAGACTGAGCCCCCAGCATATTGAAATTACATCAACTGAAATGTTATTTTCTTTTGATCGAAAAATTATAGCAAAAACATTAGGATATGATTTAGCACATTTCAAAGGAAAATAAACATTTATTGCAATAAATAACCATAAGATAGGCCTAATAATACTCTGCTCTAAAAATACTCATGTGAATCAGGAAAATAGTGAAACTCCTTTTTCGTCATGCCTGAATTTTCACATAGCATTAGAAAATGCTTAGAAAATTTGACTGCTAATTCAGGGTCTTGATTGACTCACTGCCTGACCCACGGCTCAGCCCTAACCTCTCTGTGACCCCATGTCTTTCTCTGCACAATGTGAGTGTCTTTCTCTTTTCTCAGTGAGCATATTCTGAAATAAGTAAAATAATAAAAGGTTTTATCCCTTGGAAGACATGATGCTAATAGATATAAGCTTTACTTTCATACACAATTCCTTCTAAATAATCCTATCCCATTGTAACTCCCCAACACACATACATAGTAAATAAGAGGTTGCAACAGATCTAAATAAAGTGGGAGACAGACAAGTATTGAAATTGAAGACCAGACAATACCTATTCAACAAAACAAAGTACTTTTTTAACAACAGCATTTCATTAAGTCAAGATAAACATATACAAGTTTCATAATATAGAAAAGGTAGCCAACAATATCTTTCTTTTCCCCTCCTTGACAGCATCCCCCTCCTGACTCTGATCTCTCTTGTGGTGCCCTCCCCATGGGTCTGACATATTTCACCATTGTACTTGTGTTTGTTCACATGCGCCAATCATCACTTCTGGCTGTGCTGTCAAAAGCTCTGTCTGGAGAATTTTTGGAAAATGCCATTTCCCAGGCTTCACCCCTGAAGTCCTGGATTAACTGGTCCTGGGTGGAACTGAGGCAGCCCTGATTTTAAAAGGCTCACCAAGTGATTCTAAGGCACAGCTGAGGCTGAGAAAGAAACATTGAGTAGTTGACCTAGGGAAGCTTTCACTTACAGGTGGAAAGAGTTTTTAAAAAGTTATTGGTGCCCCAAATATCCACCTTGCTTAAGGAATTACTCTTATGCAAGAGAAGCACACTGTATCCCTTATGGCCCAAGGTATAACTCACCATGTTATCAAAATTTTCTAGTTGCAAGTGAAATTCTGATTTAATTCTATGCTTTAGGATAGGTTTATAGTATAACTTATCCCTCAAACTAGGACACTTTTGAGAGAGAATTATGCTGGTGCAACCAGGCAAACTGGGGCATATAAGCCACCCTAATTATGGGAGATGTTTATAATTGGAAAATACTTACAGACTTTTGGGATACAACTTATTGCCCCTTGAGCAGATTAATTTTCTCATTTGTAAAATTGGCATAATAATTATTATCTTGCAAGTTGGATGGAAGTTGAAATGTGGATATGAAAGACCTTTGTAAACTCTGTCCTATATATAAAATTTATTTATTACTATTTGAGCCAAGATACTTGCCATCAGAGAGATTGAGACACCAGAAAGTGTGAACAGGAGAATTACCAAGTGTTATTCAGCACCTCCTTTTCTCTTTAAATCCCACTGGAAATTTGGAAGTCAGGGGAGCTAAAGGAAGAGATTCATAGGTCCCTGTCAAAGGGGATCTATGAATGGCCTGTCACCTAACCTATCAGGTGTCTTTCCTAAACATCCTGGCTCAGGTATATCGTAGGGCATCAAGGAAAATTTACAACTACAGGGTTAGGGTTGCAAAGGGCTTAAGAACTGTAACCAATACCAACCATCTATATAATGCTTTACGAATGAAAAGATGTAATATAGCTTAGTTAGTAAAGGCATGGCCTTTAGAGGTGCCCACCACTGCTAACTTTATTTTCTTGGTAGTTTCTTAACTCTTCTCATTCTTGATTTTCTTATGGGTAGGTGAAGATAACATGCTCTCATCCCAAGCATGTTTGAAGATTGAAGTGGAAATATTAGTGTCTAGCACACAAAATGTACACAGTAAAAGACAGCAATTGCTGTTACTCTCATTATCACTTCCTGCTCCCAATCCTTCCAGCAGCCCATGAAGTGAATAGAGCAGGTTGTGAGAGGGATCGCCCTGAGAGAAAGCAGAGGAGAAGCAGGGGAAGAGGAAAAAAGGAAAAGACAATCTTTCTTATTTTATCAGTGTGGATGGACACCAAGGCTCAGGTTTGTTAGTGCAAATGGCATAACCCATTGCAGTTTGGAATATGTCTGATGGGTTCATCATTAGGACTCGGGGTTAGATAAACTCTTACTCATCCTCAGTGATCTTGAGGACAGAGAGCATGGTTGCTAAGGCTATCTAAAGGATCTCCTTTCTCCTGCAGCCCCATGTTGATGGCAGAGCATAGCAGGTATCACCTAGAGCCAGTGCCTTGTGGATGGTAACCACCACCACCCTCCCTTCTGTCACCCTGTCCTCTGGGGTTGTTTTCCTAACCTCCCTGGCCATGCACATTTCACTTCCATGTGGTACAATCCTTAACATTTAGCTAGGAAGTAAAATATCTCCTAACACATTTAGATAATTCATTTGCCGTGCTGAAATGTTTGTATTGCCCAAGCCCAGATAAGGTTGAGCTCTTTCTTGTTTTCAAATACAAGGGAAGTAATGGAGAGAAGTGGTTGAGTGTTATTGCAGGCACGACGGAGTCATTGAAGTGGCATGCAAAAATGCAGTGATAGGCCCAGATGGAAGAGGAAGTAGGCCAGGAAAAGACATCAGAGGCTTCCACAGCTGAGGTCAGAGGGACCAAGAAAAAAAATGTCCCTTCTCTACCCTGTCCCAGGGACATGAGGCAGGTAGGAGGAAAGCCATTGAGTTTACGCAATCTAGGACTCTTTGCTTGTGGACCTTCATGTACTCCTTGCAAAGATGAAATATCCCTGCCTCTTTGTGTTGGGAGTTGCTGGGTGGGTGTATGTTGTTGTTAACACCCCTTCCATCTGGTTCATAGGTTTCTGTATCTAAGTCACAAAGGGTTAATGGATTTGCCAACCATGAGAAATTTGTCACCAAGAGTGTGAAAGGAACAAATCACTATGATCTTGTAAAGAATCTTTTATTCTTTACTGAATTTGAAATTGCAAATCCCAAAATAAACATGAAACTAAGTCTCCTGTGTGGCACAGTGCCCTATAATTTTCAGCTCACGGAGCTCTATAAATTTCAGCTTTTGATTTCACAGACAACATTCAGATGGGTAAATGAGTTCAGTTGCCCTGAGGCCTGACTACAAGCTCAGACACCTAATCTGAGCCTACAGCTGAGGACTCTGTCAAGAGAAAGTTGGTTACCATGTTTTCTGACACTGTCAACCCGTGCCTTCTTCAAGGAGCAGTTCAGTGTAGTCAGATTGGTTGACATCTTGCCCTAGATAATCACACACTCTAAGGATATTGTTACATGCTAAGATTCTCATATTAAACCCAAAGCATGCAGGGCACACATCTACATCAAAGTCACAATGAAGAAAAGGTCTACCACCTCTTTGACACCTCTTTCCCCCTGACTCCAACCACCACTTCTCCTTTGCTCATTCTTTTCTTGTCTTTGGATGTTTGAAAGCTGTATGCGTAGTGGAGTTTGAATCCCACTCTTTCCGCTGGGATTTTTATACTCCTTTTACAAAGAAGTAGAGTGGGGAAAGCCAGTCAACCGATCAGTTTGGTGGGTTTCAGGAAAAGGGAGCTGCCAACAAAATACTGAGAACCACAGAAAGAGAAAAGTCACAGAGATGGAGCTGTGACCCCTCCAGGTCATTTATAACTAAAACATGAACTTAGCAGAGCCTAGGATTGATTTACCATGCTTCTCTCTTCTCCTCTTCTCTTACTTCCTTCCCCTTTCCTGCCCTTGCACACCACACACCACACACCACACACAACACACACACCACACACAACACACACACACACACACACACACACACACACACACACACACACACACACACACACACATATGCCAGGACTGGATGAAAGCCTAATGGCAATTCCATACCAACTTTTAATCTATCCGAATTACCAGGTTCCCACTGCCATATGCTAATGTGCCAGTGAGCTTTCTGGTACCACCCAGCAATTCAGAGTGGTTATGATGGTAAGATGATAGCTGCTCTTCTGTTGCAGTTTGCTTTATGAACTTCCCTTGTTTATGGCTTTTTAACTTTGCAATAATAAGCCCCTTGATGCTGAAATGGAGGCCAGGGAATGGAGAAGGGATTCCAGGTTAAATGTGAAAAGGAGAAGAAAATAAAACACCCATTTTCAAATCATGAGGCAGGAAAAAACAGGGGCAGGAACCAGTCATTAAAAATATTGTTTTTATAGGACTCGTGGCAACTAAAAGTTCAGTTTATATGTAAAAGACAACTATATTTATTGATTGGAAACTAAATAAAAATTACAGCCTGCATTTCTGTTTTCCTGTGTTAGTTTTGAATTACAAATCCATTCTTGTCTTACTTCATCATAAAATTTTCTGTGATTTGCTCGTTTTCCACGTGGACTATAAAAGATTCTCCTACAAACTCAAAATATGAATTGGCTGAATTATTCAAAGAGGATAGAGAAAAACTCTTTCACCTACCCCTTCATATTTCACCATCTCTTTTACATGACCCTTAAAGAGCTACCCAAATCCTCTCATCATCAGATATAACCCTCTTTGTCACTTAGAGGGTAGGCAATGTCCCACCACACTTTCACATCTCATCTCCATTTCTTCCATGTTATCCTCTCACTTAACTTCTTTCGTTATCTTCTTCCATTCTTTCATTCCACAAATGTTTATGCACTAGGAATATAGCGTGGCAAAAAAAGAGCAAAAATTCCAGTACTTATCTGAATGAAAAAAGAGATAGTCAATAAAGAAAATAAATGCGGGCTTCCCTGGTGGCGCAGTGGTTGAGAGTCCGCCTGCTGATGCAGGGGACACGGGTTCGTGCCCTGGTCCGGGAAGATCCCACATGCCGCGGAGCGGCTGGGCCCGTGAGCTATGGCCGCTGAGCCTGCGCGTCTGGAGCCTGTGCTCCGCAACGGGAGAGGCCGCAACAGTGAGAGGCCCGCGTACCACAAAAAAAAAAAAAAAAAGAAAGAAAGAAAAGAAATGCTTATAATATATTATATGTTTCCTGGTGATAGGTTAAGGGAAAAAATAAAACAAGGAAGGGTTGTAGTGATATTGTGTGTGTGCCTGCTTCGAAAAAAGTAGTCCAAGACTGCCTCTCCAAGAAAGCAGCCCCATCACCCCCAGTAGTCAGAAGACAAGTGATGTCACATGCTTGTTCTTTTTGAAGTCTTAACTGACCATCAGACAACTCCCAGCCAGATATTAGACACATGATCAAGGAACAGTGTTCTTATTTAACATATTCTGTGCTCACTGTGGCAGGCACTATGAGGAAAGCAACAAAGTAACAGAAATAAAATACAATTTTTTATTTATTTTGCCACTTCAAATTGATTCCCCCTTCTTGAGGGTAGAAATAAACTATATGAATAATCAAATACTTTAAGAACTTGACACAAGTTATGCCATAAAAGAGTTATTTGCCGTAGACTGGATAGTCAGAAAAGTCTTCATTTAGTAGCTTGCTTATGTTTTTTTGTTTGTTTGGTTTTGGTTTTCTGTTAATTCTTTTTTTAATTGCAGTATAGTTGATTTACAATGTTGTGTCAGTTTTCTGGTGTACAGCAAAGTGGTTCAGATATATATAGATACATATATATATATATATATATATATACACACACAGATATAGATATATTCTTTTCCATTATGGTTTATTATGGGATATTGAATATAGTTCCCTGTGCTATATACAGTAGGACCTCATTATTTATTTATTTTATATATAGTTGTTTGTATCTGCTAATCCCAAATTCCTAATTTATCCTTCCCCCACTCCTTTTCCCCTTTGGTAATCATAAGTTTGTTTTCTATATCTGTGAGTCTGTTTCTGCTTTGTAAATAAGTTCATTTGTATCCAATTTTAGATTCCACATATAAGTGATGTCATATGGTATTTGTCTTTCTCTTTCTGGCTTATGATCTGAACTTTGAAAGAAGTGATATGGGTGACAGGAAAAGGACATTTGGGGTAAGGGGAGCAACAAGGCTTCTGTAGTCTCCAACACCTCAGCTGAGTTTTAAAATAATCTATAGGTTAATTCATTTGGAGCTCCAAGACAATTTACATCTTTTTCTCCAAGGCTCTCCCCTCCCAGCACACATTGTCTTCTTTTCTCATCCCTAATTTTCTCTTCAGTGGTCTGGATAATTATGAGTTCAATGTTCAGGACTATGTTCTTTTTAATTTTATTTTTCCTGAGCCCTGCATGAGCACCAGGCTCTTCATAGGCTGTTGAAATGAGGAAGGCTCTGACCCTCCACTCAGGGAGATACTATACTGGTAAGTGACCTAACAACTATACAATTATGGCAGATAATGCTCGCTCTTACTCAAAATCCACTCTTCCCCGATTTTTTCACTGACCACATGGCCACCCAGAAAAAACGCGACGTTTCCAGTCTCCTTTGAAGATAAGGAGCTCTGGCCAATGAGTGGTAAAAAGAAGAGAAATAACTCTTTCTTAAAAATCCATCTTTAGTTGGTTTCTGCGTCTGACTGGTACAGGACCAGTCTACTTGCCATAAACAATTAGAAAACCAGATAAAATATATTAAACAACTCTTTCAGACATTGAGACAACAGGCAGAGCAGGACTGTGATGACTGAGAAAAGGGGAAGCCTACGATTAGCCTTTCTTTCTGCCTGTAAAAGATGGCCCAGGGGGAAGATCCCAAGAAGAGCACATGAGAGCTTGCTGAGCTGAAAAGACAGTTGGATTTTGGGGATGCTGAGGCAGTCAGAATCCGTGGGACAGAGTACTGAAGAGGAGTAATCTGAGCAGAGAAACCTGCATAATGTCCCTTTAATTATGCATGTATACAGTGAAACTCCAGAAAAAGCAATTGCTGGGAAAATAACTACTGAGGAGCTATAAGCTGAACAACAACTAGAGCTTGAACAAGGTTGAGAGATATTCAAAAATCCTTCCATCTAGAGCAGAGAAATCTCATTAAACCCTCAGGAAATTCAACAAGAGAACATAGAAGGTCATGGCTTGGTAATATGGCCAAATTAGCCTTGGAGTAAAGGCTACTCTAGACCAACCCCAACAAAGCTTAAAAACAAGTTTTAAAATACAAGCTTTGCCTAACAAGATTAATTCAACACTCTTTAAAGGAAGTAAACATAGGAAACACTCAATATTGTAACATTTATAATATGATATTCATAAAAAATTTCTAGGCAAGAAAAACAACAAGTTGTTGCCACAAAATAGGAGAAAATATAAGCAGAACGAGAAATGACATTGTTGATGAAATTAAAAGAGAACAATTTAAAATCAGCTATTATAAATGTGATCAATAGTTCCTAAAGAACAACATATTCATAATAAAGAAATAAGTCAATAATAAAGAACTTCTAGAGATGAAAAATACTTCTAAAATAAAATTTTGCTTAATAGAATAATAGATTAATGCTTCAGAAGAAGAGATCCGTGAACATGAAGACACAGCAATAGAAACTATCTAAATTGAAGCATAGAGAGAAAAAAAAGAAGAAAAATTGAAGAGACTCAGTGACCTGTGGGACAACCTCAAACATCTAACATATATGATATTTTTTTCCCAAAAAAGGAGTGGAAAAAAGTACATAAAATTTTTCTCAGTAAATAATGACAAAAAATTTATAATTTTAATTTCTGATTGATAATGGTTTGTAGAGCTATAGTTTATTTCTGTATATTGACCTTTATCTTAACTTCTAAACTCACTTATTGGTCCAAAACCTTTTAAAAATAAATTCCAAATGGATTTCTGTATAAATGATCGTGTTGTATGCAAATAAAGACCATTTTTTACTTTCCAATCTGTTTGCCCTTCATTTCTTTTTTTCTTGCTTTATTGTACTGTTGAATAAAAGCGGTGTTAGTGAACATCCTTGCCTTTTTCCTGATTGTAGGGGGAAAGTATTTTCTCACATGCTCAAGTATGATGCTAGCTATAGGTTTTTCACAGATGCCCTTTATCAGGTTAAGGAAGTTCCCTTCTCTTCCTAATTTGATAAGAATCTTATTGAAAAGGGTGTTGAATTTTATCAAATAATTTTTAATGTATATTGAGATGATCTTAGTTTTTTTAAATTTAGTCTGTTAATATGAGCCAGAGTCGAGGTGCTTGAGGACAAAAGAGAAAAAGGGAACTTTCTGGTTGACAGAAAATTTCTAGATCTTGATTGTGTTACTGGTGAGTTTTGTCAAAATTCAGCTAACTATAAACTTCGGATGCTTTTATTTTCTTGTATGCATATAATACCTCTACAGAGTTTATTTAAAAATATATCTCGAATGCATTCTTTTCCCCTTATTTTGTTGTATCTCCCTCCATCCTACTGCCTAGAATTCATAGATAATGACTGAAGCGATAGCTGCCATCTTATAACATGAGGATGAGAGTCATGCAAGGAAGGAGCATGAATTCCTGAGGTCTCTGAGAAGATAAGCTGCTGTATATAGCCCTGCACTGCTCACTGAATTTTTATGAGAGAAAAGTAAACTTAAAAATTTTAAACCACAGTTATATTTTGGAAAACCTAATTCTATATGCTGTAAGTGAGTAGAATATGGTACTATATAAATTTGATGCAAAACAAGTGCTAAGGACATTCAGTAAAGTTCACAATGAATTACAAGTTGGATTTCAGTAAAGACTTCGTTGGAATGAGAGGGAGGGAATTGCATTTGAAGTGAACCTTAGTGAATATGACTTCAACAGATAAACGGTTTTGTTAAGCTATAAGAAGTCAAGGAAGATTTCTGAGCAGTGGGATAATAGCATGGAAATTATACTTCTAAAAATTAAATTGTGCCAACCCAGACAGAAGAAGATAAACTCAAGAAAAACGGAAAGTGTGCATGGGAAGAAAGATGTTAATTTTAGCTGAAACACAGGATGTACTAAGAGGAACTGGGGTTGGAATAGAGTAGAATAACGACTTTTAATACTAAACTTGGTGTGAATGTAAGTCTTTTAGAAAAGTAAGTGATTATTTCTGACTTAAATGAAATCAACTTGCCTATGGAATTACATGACAATTATGTGTTAGAATGAGGAAGGCATGCGAACAAGAATATAAGATGGAAATCTATTAACATAGTCCAGACAGGAGGAAATAAGGACCAGAATCAGGAAAAATCATCTGCAATTACTAAATCAAGAAAAGCTCAAGAATGCTCACAGATGGAGGACCCTGAGTAGGGGAGGAGTTAAGATTGGCTTTGAGGGCACAAGCCTGAGATGATCACCCAACTGGGGATGATGCAGCAGAGCTAGTGGCATCAGAGGTATAGTTTCTCCACCCAACCTTGAGCTGTGATATGCCTCTGTGGAGAAACTAGTTTATTTTGTCTATGCTGAAGCATAGAAGGGGGTGGGGGTAGGGAGAAAACACAAAATAATGGAATGAGAGGAGGAAAAGAAAAATCCTATAGTGTTGGACTGAATTAAAGGTATCAAGATATATAGATACAGATATAGATATAAATGTGTCCCAGCTTTGTCAGCTGCAAGGAACTAGAGGCAGTAATAATCAAAGAAATGAGCATAGCAGCATCTAGATCCCGGCATTTAAACACCATTTCATTTTTCTCTAAAAGGAACTAGTAAATCTTGGAGAAATGCTGATTCTAGCCTTGGCTCAGGAGAAGCTTTAGGTGTTATAGAAATGTCTTGTTGTGCCATAAATTAAGGGAATGCTCAAAATCTAAAGGGGCCGTGTCAAAATGACATAGAAACCAGCTTGAAGGTGATTCCTACTGGCCAAATTGGATAATTTTGAGCATCAAAGTGAAAACTGTCATTAGTATAACACAATTGAATAACAAAATGAATTAATGTCACTTATTATAAGGAAGAACAAATGAATGAGTGAATGAATGTGATGAACAGGAAGGGAAAACCCTCTTTTACAGAAGAATGCCAAGTAATAATGTAGAAGATATGATAGAATGAAAATCTTCATTCTGTATCATTCTTCAGGAAAGAATCATCAACAGATGCTAACTTCATTAGCTAAAGATTGTCTGGAAGCAAGATTTCATAGTCCCAGAGTATCACTTTTTAATTACAGAGAGAGATACCTATTAAAAAAAAAAAAACTAGGGTCTACTAACTTAACCAAGTGATTCAACTTTAGTAAAGGCACAAACGGATTTAATGTGCCTTATTTTAAGATTTCTAAATTCTAAATGAGAGTACATCATCATCTATGTAGCATTTCTACAAAATGCATTAATCTAAATCTAGTCTTAAGGACATAACCATATAAATTCAAATTGAGGAGCATTCTGAAAAACAACTGGTTTGGAATCTTCAAAGCAGGAGAGATTGATGAATCTAGGTGAAAGATATATGGGTATTTACTGAATGAGTCTTGCAACTTTCCTATAAATGGGGGAAAGAAACACAAAATAAATTCTCAAGAAAATAATAATAAAAGATCAATAGACTCTGAGTTGAATGCCTACAGTATACTCATGTAAAACAAATGCATAATGTTTCATGCAGGCTCAATCCCATCCTACCCCAATTTTAGGGGTGCTTGTTTTCTGGTTTTTACTTGTGTGCTAGGGTAGACAATTTGTTGGATTACTAAATGTTGAGTAAATGAATCTTTAATATAATTAATAAGAAAAATAGCCATGAAGAAAATTAAGAAGCTTATATATGTATATCTATAATAAATATTAGTTGCACAGTGAAACAAGATTATGAAATGTCATTGGTAACTAGGAGGTACTGCACAATCTAAATTGTAAAGGACATCCACTATGTTGTGGGCCCCCATAGTCTTAAGAACACCCTTGTTATGATTACAGTAACTCCCCCCTTGGTGTCCCTCTTCTCCAAGGTAGAAGCCAAAACTCTCTCCACTAGATTCCCTTTTAGGAGGGGCACAGCAGGTAGCTTGGGTTCGACCAATCAGACACATCCGTGGAAGTCTTTGATTCGTAATTGACCCAAGTAAAGAGTATGCAAAATCCATCTTTCAGTGAGTGTGGCAGAAGAGGCGCCTGCCTTTTGGTGCAAAGAATTAAAACGCTTCTGTCATAGTCAGCAGTATCATCACTGCAGTCTGGAACTTTGGGCTGAATGGCAGAAGCAAATGTCCTGGAGCCCTGTGGGGTATTTTCTCTTAAACGTCTTTGCTGCAAGCAGTTTCTCTGAAAGCAGTTTCGCCACACAGCTAATTTTGCAGTAGAAGATAAAAACAAAACAAATAAAATAGGGACATTTAATAAGACATGATCAAGCAAGAAAAATTAATAAAATTTTATTGTGAAAAATAAAAACACAAAAAATATTGATATTTGAATACATTTAACATGTGTGTAGATTCATGGTTACTCTGAGATTTCCCTGGAAGTTCAATGAACAGAGGAGGAATGCTGCTATTTTTTATCAATATATATAATGCATACAACTGATAGTACATATCCAGACATTTAAATGTTCCAGCACATGCTCGGTCCTTATATTTCACCAAATTATGTAAGCAGATTCTGTCTACATCATGTTCTCCACTATCCAATAGCAAAAAATGTTCACCATTTTCAAGAAAGTTATACTCATCAGGAATGACATAACTATGTCTTTTGGGGAGATAGGAAGAGTTTGATTCTTCTTTTCCCTCTAGCTTCTAATATTGCATGATAAATTTAACCAAACTGTTAAACCAAACTGTCAGTCAGTTAGTTTATCTTTTACGGCAAAATTGCCTTACGGCCAATTAGTTGTGCGACGAAACTGCTTGCGGCAAAGATTCTTGAGGCTAAAATACCTCGACCCTTGGAGTGCAGCCCTGCGAGTGTGGTCTGGGCTCTCTAGCTGCAGAACCTCCGTTTGACGCTAGTCGTCTAAGGAAACAGGTGAGCTTCCTAATTTCCTTAACAAATTTATTTTCTGCTTCAACTAACTAGAATCAATTCTGTTTTCCGGAGAACCCTGTTAGGAATGACACTCTGACTTCCAGACTTACCGTCTCCCATGGAAACTTAGAATATTCTAGGTTAGAATTCCTTCCACCATTTTCAAATCAGCGTGTTTAATCTTATCCCCAATAATTTATATATTGTGAGCAGCGATGACAGGAATTATTTTGTTAAACATTAAAACATGAGGAATATAATGTTCACAGGCTTCGTTACTTCACTTCTTAGAGATGGGCCAACCTGGTGGTTCTTGGGTTCTGAAAATATTTCCAGATACCTTTCCGTGAGTTTGTGAAAACCTCAATCACATGTGGTGATTTTGAGATTTTTAATTCATATGTTTCTAATTTACATTGATTCAACTCATTCAGCTGCGTCTCCAAGATGATAAAATAATGCCCAAGAGGGTCGAAGATTGTGTTAATGGTTTTTAAAGATTTTTATGTATTTATTTTTGTTGGTTGTATATACTTGACTGGAGTACCTCCAATCTCAGAGAGTTAAAATAAGTTCAGTAGTTGGCTTATTTCCCTCTGCGTCATTATCAATTTCATCTGAAACGAGTTGTGGTAGTATGCTCTGTGCTACTTGTTTCCTCTATAGTCTAGCCATTCTTCAGTTTGTCTATAGCTGAAAGGCAGTCTGAGTTCAGAGTGCCTTGGTAGCACTGAAAATGAGGTTGGACTTATCTTTCCTGCTTGAAAGTTTACATGACAGGAAAATGTCAGTGACTTAAGTCCACCCTAATACTAACAGTGAAAAACAGTTTTTTCCACCCTACTAGCCGCATTTGCTTTGGATTTAACCTGAGGGACACAGTTATTGATGAGGCCATGGCAGAAAGAGTGCTGAGATCTTTGTAGTTCTTTTCTAAATCCTCAGACTCCGCCATACCAACTGCCTCCAGACCGTCTGCCCCAGTTAAACTCCATTGAACTAAGTTGGTTAATGCAGTGGACCAATTAACTGGCAGTATTTTATTTCCACTACATGAAATTTACGATCTCCACATTAGTCTCTGGCTATCCCTGGGGACCGTGTGCCCTCCCCACAATAGTTTCTATTCTTGGAAACATTAGAATGGCTATTTGGGGTGAAATAAAAATTTAGGGTCCACGTTAACCTCCTGAAAAAAACTTTTTAGAAGCTTTATTTAATTTCAGTGAAAATGTATTGAGCTCTAGTGTGCGCATGGAACTGTGCTAGGCACCCTAGTGGACGTCATACACCACTCACCTTTCCTTCACTGTGATCCAGCCATATTGACTTTGTTTCAGTTCCTAATCTCAGCAAGGTCTTTCTGCCTAAGACCTACATGCATACTGTTCACTCCACCTAAGTGTCCCCCTCCATCTTGTCTTTCCCTACAAATAGACACACGCTGTTCCCAGCTGACTCAGTTTTATCCTTGAGGCCTCAGATTAAATGTACTTCCCTTTAGAGAGGTCTTTTCTCACCGCCCAATATAAGTTCTCTCTCCTAGCACCCTCTGCCTTTATAAGATATCGTAACTTGTGATTAAATGTTTATTTGATTGTTATATGCATACTTTCTTTCTCCCACAAGACTGTAAGCTGCACAAGGTCAAGTCTGCTTTGTTAACTGCTGCGTACCCTATATTTTCAGTTTTAATTTTTTCTATTGAGGTAACATTGATTTATAACATTATGTAAGTTTCATGTGTGCAACATTATATTTCTACTTCTGTATACCCTGCAGTGGTGCTTACCACAAAAAATTTAGTTTCCATCTGTGGCCATACAGTTAATCCTTTACCCATTTCACCCTCCTGCTCTGATAACCACTACTTTGTTCTCTGTATCTATGTGTTTGTTTTTATTCAGTTTGGCTGTTTGTTTTTTATTTTTGTGTATTTTTTGTTTTTATTAATTTTTTGTATTCCACATATGAGTAAAGTCATACTGGACTTTGAGGGTATTATGCTAAGCGAAATAAATCGACAGAGAAAGACATATACCCAGGTTTTTAGTGCAGAGTCTGTCATATGGTCAGTACTCCACGTAAGCCACAGAGAAGTTGCTGTTTCACGTTTTAATCTGATGGACAGCAGGTTTAATTACACATGTTAATAGATTAATAGACAATATTATGCTTATGCCCAAGAGAAGAATCCAATAAAGAAAATACACAGCTATACTTTTCTTTAAGTTGTGATTCCTTTGCTGATTAGTCTAAACAGAAATTTACTGGCAATCTTTTCAGACATCGTTGTGAACTTGGGCCAAATAGTAAAGGTCATAAAACTTTCTCCCACTAAATTAATTTGTGCTTATTTTATATCCACTGCAGAGCAAAAAAATTAAAAAAATGAAATGATTGTTCATCATTAGGAAGTAAAAAATTCAGTGAGTAACCCGTAATTTTTATACCATTTTATATTAATTATCTCCCAGGTGGTTAACCTCTCTATTCCTTGCTATTAACTATACTTAATGGAAGTGAATACTTCTGTGCATGAGCTAAGAGGAAAAAAAAATGTCAGGCATGATTCCAAGTTGTTCCAATCATCTGTCCTGTTTGGGTTTGCATTCTTTCAGTCTACTAGTAAAATGTCAAGTACGACTGACTGAATGAAAATGGAAGACATACCTTTCAATTCCATGTTATTGGAAAGCTCTTTTTTTTTTTAACATCTTTATTGGCGTATAATTGCTTTACAGTGGTGTGTTAGTTTCTGCTTTATAACAAAGTGAATGATCTATACATATACATATACATATATCCCAATATCTCCTCCCTCTTGCGTCTGCCTCCCACGCTCCCTATCCCACCCCTCTACGTGGTCGCAAAGCCCCGAGCTCATCTCCCTGTGCTATGTGGCTGCTTCCCACTAGTATTGGAAAGTTTTGATGCCAGTTTTAATGAAGCATGGGGATAGAATAGCCAATAAGGGGAAAATCTGGTGTGTCACAGAAATAGGGACTCTGTCTTCCTTATTGATCTCTGAAGTCATCTCCTAGTGAAGGAACCCCATCTACAATGGCTTTTAATTAGCAATGTCTCTGCCTCAACCCGTCCATTCTGCTGCCTTGTGTGAGATGGGAATTGGGACAATTGGCCAGGCATCTGGGGAGGTAATTCAGAGTGAGCACACTGGAGGTCCTTTATGCATCTATGGTACTGTAGACATTGGGAACACAAGAAAGAACACACAGGATGTCCCGTTACCCATTCAGTGAAACAATGTGGAGAAGAGGCTGGAGTCTATCAGGGCTATCTCTTTTGGTCTCCCCATCAACAACAAAGCTTCAAAATTGGCCCTCCGACTAAGTAGTCCCTCACCCCATAGTCAACTCCTCCCCAGCCCCCAAATTTCCCAGCCCCATGGAATACAATGTATTTATTTAGAGAATCCCAGTGCTCTACTAAGTGCTGGGCTTTACATTTCCCATTACAAACATGAGTAGAACAGCAATAGTCCCTGCCTTCAGGGAGCTCCTTGCCCTGGAGTAGGGATGAGAGTGGGGATTGCTGAGAGGACCTGTTCTTATACTGTAATGTATTAAGTGCCATAACAAAAGCCTATACAATACGCTATGGGAGTATAGAGGAGAAGAGAACAGATTCCCTGTAGACTTTTTTTGAACACTGTCGAACAATTGTGGCCTTAGTTGCATCTAGCACTCATCAAGTTATTTATTTTCCTACCATGTGACGGGTTCCCAGGTCCACCCTCAGGTTCTATAATTCACTGGGAGGATTCGCAGGATTCAGCGTAGAGTCATATTCAGGGCAAAATTTTTTTTTTTTTTTTTGCGGTACGCGGGCCTCTCACTGTTGTGGCCTCTCCCGTTGCGGAGCACAGGCTCCAGATGCGCAGGCTCAGCAGCCATGGCTCACAGGCCTAGCCACTCCGCGCCATGTGGGATCTTCCCGGATTGGGGCACGAACCTGTGTTCCCTGCATCGGCAGGCGGACTCTCAACCACTGCGCCACCAGGGAAGCCCAGGGCAAAAATTTATTACAGTGAAAGGATACAAAGCAAAATTGGCAAAGGGAAAAGACACAGTGGGTGAAGTCCATAGAAAAACCAAGCACAAGCTTCCAAGGGTCCTCTCCCAGCTAAGTCGCATAGGATGTGCTCAGTTCCTCCAGAAATGAGTTGTGACAATACATGTGAGATGTTACCTACCAGGGAAGCTGATTGGAGACTCTAGGGTTTTTACTGGAGAATAGTCACATAGGCACGCTCTGCCTAGCAAGTATGAAAATTTTAGATTCCTGGAATAAAAACAGGTGTTCACCATAGACCAAGTTTGCGTAAATGGTTTAGGCACAGTGAGCCACTATTATCAGTTCTGGCAATGGGGGGAACCCTCTCAAAATCCAATTCCTGGTTGCCAGCCAATGGCCAACCTTACAAGCAGGTCGGTTTATGGACAGCCATCTACATTAACTCATTTCTGCAAGTCTATCCATTTATTTGTTTATACATGTATTTATATATCTTGGAAGAAGAGTGACTTTGGGATTTGTATTCTAGTTTCAAGCCATGTTAAATAATACTAGGTTTTCCTTTTTAAATTTTCTAATTTAAATTAATCTAATACCTATTTTTAGTAGCGAGCTGGAGCCTAGCGAACTGGAGCCAGTGGGTACCTGTTTCCAGGAGCCTATTGTTAACTCACCAGGAATTTTGTGAGCTTCTTGTTGGTAGCTTGAAATGACCTGTGGTTGGTGGGAATATTTATTTACACCACAGAAATTGGCAAATGCTACAAATCAGGGCCTCCCCCACCTCTTTGGAGAGCTAATTATTAAACATTTACCAGCATTCAGTTGCCTGTTTTTATGTTCCAAGGGAAAAGGTGAGAGAGTAGAAAGAATAAATTTTCACACCAAGTAAAACCCCTACTCATATTTACTTATCTATTCATTTAATAAATGTGAAATGCGGAAAAAAGGAAGATCAAGGCCTTTGAGGAGCTTCTAGTGGGGGAGACCAAACTTAGCAGGCCAAATTATTCTCACATTAATGTGCCTTTTCCCTCATTCCCAAAGAAGAATGAAAAGAAAGAGAAGTATTTTTCCTTCTACTCGAAGAAGCTTTACCAATATCTGAGTTCTCCAATTTTTAATAAATGTGGTGATGCATGGTTTTCTGAAATCTGTCTCCCTCCCCATAGAAAATAAATGACCAGTCTTTTGTTTGGGGAGTCAAGGTCAAAAAAGAGAGGCTGATGCTGGCAGTGGGGATGCAGAACTGGCCTTCCCTTTGGAAGAGGTACCGGTTTTTCTGATCTGGGGGAGAACTGTGTACTTAGGTTGGTGGGGGGCTAGGAGGGAGGCCATCAGCCTTGGCATGTACTGAGTGGTCCAGCCCTCTCCCCGCTGTCCTATGAAACATTTTGTACATATGAAGTGCTTTGAGGAGTGGCAGAAGCTCTGAAGGAATGGCACATGGAAGCCAGAGAAGTAACACTGGGACGGGTAGCCTTGGGAGCCAAACTGAAACTCCTTGTACTCTCAGGCAGCAAGGAACAAAAAGTAACGTTTACAGACCTTCCCTGGTGGTGCAGTGGTTAGGAATCCGCTTGCCAATGCAGGGGACACGGGTTCAAGTCCTGGTCTGGGTAGATCCCACATGATGCGGAGCAGCTAAGCCTGTGCGCCACAACTACTGAGCCTGTGCTCTAGAGCCCACGAGCCACAACTGCTGAGCCCGTGTGCCACAACCACTGAAGCCCATGCGCCTAGAGGCCATGCTCTGCAACAAGAGAAGCCACCGCAGCGAGAAGCCCACGCATTGCAATGAAGAGTAGACCCCGCTCGCCTCAACTAGAGAAAGCCCACGCGCAGCAACGAAGACCCAACACAGCCAAAAAAAAAGAATATATAATTTTAAAAATATTAAAAAACAAAAAGAATAATGTTTACAAAGCTCTTATCATGCTCTAGACACTGTTCTAATCACTTTACATGCTTTAACACCTTTAATCCACACAGTAGCCCCATGAGGTGGTACCATTTTATTAAAGAGGAAACTGAGGCACAGGGAGGCTGAGCAACATTGCCATGTAGCTAGGAAGTGTCAGTTTTCCACTTGGTTTGGCCCAGAAGCCACTGAAAGCACTCAAAGAACTAACAGTTTTTTGGTTACAAGTGCTAGATTTTCTTTTTTAAAAAAAATTCATTTTATTTATATATTTATTTCCACCTTTTTAATGATGTAGTTGACATATAACATTGTGTAAGCCTAAGGTGTACAATGTAATGATTTGACATATGTATATATTGCAAAATGATCACAATGAGATTAGTTAACTTCCATCGCTTCACATAGTTACAGCTTTTTCTTGTGATTAGAACTTTAAAGATTTACCCTCTTAGCAACTTTCAGATATACAATACAGTATTGCTAACTGTAGTCACCATGCTGTACATTACATCCCCAATACTAATTTATCTTATACCTGGAAGTTTGTACCCTTTGATCACCTTCACCCATTTCCCCAACTCCTCACCGCTGCCTTTGGCAATCACCAGTCTGCTGTCTGTTTCTATGAGTTTGGTTTTTTTAGTTTCCACATATGTGTGAGATCATATAGTATTTGTCTTTCTGTCTGACTTATTTATTTATTTTTGGCTGCTTTGGGTCTTCGTTGCTGCGCATAGGCTTTCTCTAGTTGCAGCGAGTGTGGGCTCCTCTTCGTTGTGGTGCGCAGGCTTCTCATTGCGGTAGCGTCTCTTGTTGCGGAGCACGAGCTCTAGGCGTACAGGCTTCAGTAGTTGTGGCACGTAGGCTCAGTAGTTGTGGCTCGCGGGCTCTAGAGTGCAGGCTCAGTAGTTGTGGTGCACGGGCTTAGTTGCTCCATGGCATGTGGGATCTTCCTGGACCAGGGTTCGAACCTGTGTGCCCTGCATTGGCAGGCGGATTCTTAACAACTGCGCCACCAAGGAAGTCCCTGACTTATTTCACTTAGCATAATGCCTTCAAGATTTATCCATGTTGTAAAGGGCAGGATTTCTCTGTTTTATCACTGAATGATATTCCATCATTTTCTTTAGCCATTCAGCTGTCTATGTATACTTAGTTTGTTTCCATGTACTGGCTATTGTAAAGAATTGTAAATAATGCTGCAAGGAACATACGAATGAAGATAAGTCTTTAAGATAATGATTTCATTTCTTTCACATACCTACCCAGAAGTAGGATTTCTGGATAATATGGTAGTTCTATTTTTAATTTTTTGAGGAATCTTCATACTGTTTTTCATAGTGGCTGTACCAGTTTACATTCTCACCAGCGGTGCACAAGGGTTCCCTTTTCTCTACATCCTAGCCAACACTTGTTATTTGTTGTCTTTTTGATAATAGCCATTCTGACAGGTGTGAGGTGATATCTTATTGTGGTTTTGATTTGTATTTCCCTGATGTTAGTGATAATGTGCACCTTTTCATATACTTTTGGCCGTTTGTATGTCTTCTTTGGAAAAATGTTTATTCACATTCTTTGTCTACTTTTTATTTGGATAATTTGGGGGATTTGCTGTTGAGTTCTTTATTTATTTTGGAAATTTACCCCTTATTGGATATGTGGTTTACAAATATTTCCTCCCATTCCATAGGTTGCCTTTTCATTTTGTTGATCATTTCTTTTGCCGTGCAGAAGCTTTTTAATTTGATGTAATTCTACTTGTTTATTTTTGCTTTTGTCGCTTGCCCTTAGAGTGTCATGTTGACAGAATAATTGCCGAGGTCAATGTCAGAACCTTTTCCTTGTATTTTCTTCTAAGAATTTTATGGCTTCGGGTTTTACACTTAAGTCTTTAATCCATTTCGAGTTTTTCTGTGAGTGGTGTAAAATAGGAATTCAGTTTCGTTGTTTTGCATGTTAGTATCCAATTTTCCCAGCACAGATATTAGACTTTCTTAAAAATGGGCATTAATTATTACTGTCAGGGTATTTCAAGTGCATTTTGCGTTTTTAAGTTGAAAACATACTTGAGGCCTTTCCATAGTCATATGCTCTCTGAAAGGATGAAACACAAAATGCTTCGCTTCCCCTGTCAGCTTAGTGTGATATAAATATATTTTGAGTCATGGTGAAATTGACCCCGCCCAGAAGGATGCTCACCAGTCTTGCCCTTGGAAATCTCATCGTCCCTCTGGGTTTCATTTTTGCCTTGCTTACTCCCCTGTGAGTCTGCTGCAGGCCCTAAACAGAAAAGGCTACTTTTGAGTCGATATGCTCATGCAGTATGCCGTTTTAAAGAAAGTTCAGCTTTAGTTACAATAACTGCATTTATTTCATTGCAAAATGTTCTGCCTCGTGCTTTGTCCCTTTCCATACAATTTTTTTCAGACTCTCATCTGCCTGAGATTCAAGAGAGAAATGCCATGAGTTCAGAAACATGCTTTAAGAATATATCCTTTAAGAAAACTGCTCCTTGAAAGCTGTCTTCTAAAATATCTTAATACTTCTTGCTCAACTTAGTTCAATGCAAATAAATTGTTCAACTCAGTATAACAGTGAGATTACAAAGAAAGAATGTTTGCCTAAAAAATGGTCAAAAATAACATGAAGAAACGTGTTCCTATCATACCTGTTCTTTGTGTCTCTTGTAGCTTTCTTTTCATCTTGTGGCCAAATAAATAAAGTACATGGAGCATCATTAAAGAACTATGTCCCCTTTGCCAGAATATTTTCTTAGAATCACCTTCCCTCCTATTCCAGAGTCCTACTAGGAAAACTCTCATATCGGTGAGCAAATATTCCCTTCTAAACTGGAGTTCTGCTGTTTTAGCTCCCACTTGCCAAAGCCAGCATGATTTGAACATTCCTCTTCATCTAATATCAGTCCCCATCAGATAACCATTAAATGAACAGAGGCTGAAGGGTAGGAGGAATGCTAACAATGCAGATAAAGTCCTGATATCTGGCAGCTGTGAATTAATTCGACCAGATTGCAGCCTAGGAGGGTGGCTGTCAAAGGGAGCAAAGGGTGCTGGGGAGGCTTGGCTTCGTGCCTGCAACTTACAGCACCTTCCCCCAGGCCAGCAGCCTGGCATTTCATATCTAAAGTCACCACAGGAATGAGACAAATTCCACTGTCCTATTTGGCAACTGCTCACCATGGCAAATTAACTCCATATGACTGTACGAAAAGAAAATAGTCACGTATTTTCACCCACAGGAATGAATTAAAATAACTCTGAGGGAGCCACTGACCCAACTAAGCATTGAGAAAAAGGGTCAGTTGACCTCTTAAGCCATTTCATATATTGGTTTTAGACTCAGACTTCCAGAGACTACTAAGTGTGGTAATGCAAGAGGCATAGCACTTTGCCCCTGAATATTCTGAAGCAGTCACAACCTATTGCCTGTTTCTAGGTTGGCAGGAGAATACACAGCAGAGCCTCAGGGTATTTAATTTCTAATCTTACCCCTCTGCTCCACTGCTGATCTATCTGAATAGGCTGCTTTTTGATTAGAATTTACCTTCATCGTCAGCAAGAACCCACTATTTTGAGCATCTGAGCCTTGAAGCCAAGCTCTGCTCAGTGTGGGTATTCTGTCTTCTCCACTAGTGACTTTAGGCAGAGGAACACTTAGTGTATTCCTGACTTTGACCAGTAGATGGAAGCATTTTTGACTGTGTGACACCTCTAGGTTCCCAGTCCTGAAAAAGAAGTATCTTGGATTTCCAGGAAAAGCCAGTAAGTTGAGTCACCAGACTCATTGTCTGACATAGTTTCTTATTTGTGTATGCAATGTCTTTCCAGATAAAAAGAAGTATAAATATTTTGGAATAATCAGGGAAGAAATTAGGAAACATTCAGAGTTTACTTTCAATAGCTGCAACCACCTAGTTCTCTTAAATCCCTCACATTCTTTTAATTAAGAAATGCAAAATGAAGATCATGGTTTATAACAATCTATAGTTTAGAATCAATACAGTTCTTAAATCCAAAGTGATTTATAAATACTCCATCTTTAACCAAAGGCCGGTAAGAGAGGATTTAACATAGTTATTCTGCCCAGATGGCTGAGAAACTGGGTTCTAAAGCAAACTGTCTTTCCACTGAGACCTTATTACTTATTATAGTAACTCCTTTACCTATGTTTCTTAAGGTTGGCAGATTTTAATTTAGAAACCATAGGATATTTTTGAGAGAAATGTCAAGGAGATTGTAGGTTATTACTAATCATTGGCAGTCACTCAAATATGGGGCAGTTATGTGTCTTGACATAGTTGATAATTGGATTGATATTGAGGCTGAAATTTAATCACTCTCTTACTCTCTACTTTCTGAAGCTGAAATTCAAGGCATGTTCAAATAAAGCCTTGAAATACTTCTCTGCCACTGGGGAAGAAAAAAAGCGTACAACCCATTCTTTGAATTGTACCAGAAGGAAGATTGGCAGCCCTTGATGGTATTATATGTCTTTTACTAGGGCATTCTCCAGTAGAAGTTCTACCATTCTGTGATAGTTGAAGGTATCCCATGGACACCTTGGGGATTCTGCATAAGGAACAAGTTAGAAACTTTGCTGATATACCCATATACCCACCTAAATGTGTTCTTTTCAAACTAGGATACACACACACACACACACACACACATATATAACACATATACACCCTTATACATAAATATACACATATATGTATAATATATATAATTTACATAAATAATATTTATATATATTTATAGTTTACATATGTAATCATACAAACGCACCCAGAATGAAATACTACACAACCACACAAAAGAGCATGTATAAGGCAAATATGTATTTATTCATTTATCCTAGAGTTGGCCCCAGGTAACTGCCTTGACCTTGAAATGAAGAGTTATATGACACATAAGAGAAAGTACAGTACTATTTCTATCTTGTCACTGATTTTCTTTTCCACTTCCTACTGATTTCACTTTTTTTATTTCAAAGACAAACTTTTTGAAGGAGATACGTAACTCGATTTCTCTTTCCTTACTTCTCACTCCTTCAACTTACAGAAATCTCCTTCTTTTCTTTCATACCCTGAGATTTATTTCATAAAGGTGACCAGAGACCCAGTCATCTCTAAATCTAATGGAGACTTTTCAGTGATTAGTTCCATCTCCTAGCAGCATTGAACTGCTTTGAACATTCTTCCTTTTTCATCAAAACAAGCTCTTGTGTTATCCTCTGTAGAGCACATTCTCCTGGTCTTCCTTATGCCATTTCCCCATATCTCAGGATTAGATCTTTGGTCTTCTCTGCAGTGTCTTCCTAGGCCATTTCATCCACATCTGTAGATCCACTTACCACCTATATGCTGATTTCTCATCTATACCTATACCTCAAACCCAGATATGTCTCCTATATATAGAAAAGTAAATAAAACTGTATACTACAGTGTTTTCCAAACTGGAAATTAGTGGGTTTGAAATCAGTTGACTGAATAGAGACCAGCATGTTAAAAATGAAATATGGAATAGAATAGAGAATATCAGAGTACTTCAAATTTATATTGAATAATTATATTTCATGAAACTTTTTTTCATTTGTGTGGGAGCATGGCATTATGATGTTAAACATATTTCTTTATCTGGGCTATGGTCAAAACATTGGAAAGACACTGGTCCACTGGATGTTCCCACACAGATGTTTCAAAGTTAATTCCTACCACACATGTTCAAAGATGAATTCCTTCCATAGCTAACATTATACTCAATGGTGAAAAGCTGAAAACATTTCCTCTAAGATCAACAACAAAACAAGGATGCCCACTCTTGCTACTTTTATTCAACATGATATTGGAAGTCCTAGCCACAGCAGTCAGACAAGAAAAAGAAATAAAAGGAATCCAAATTGGAAAGGAAGAAGTAAAACTGTCACTGTTGGCAGATGACATGATACTATACATAGAAAATCCTAAAGATTTAACCACCAGAACACTACTAGAACTTATCAATGAATTTGATAAAGTTGCAGGATACAAAATTATATGTAGAAATCTTTTGCATTTCTATACACTAACAATGAACTATCAGAAAGAGAAATTAAGGAAACAGTTCTATTAGTAATCATATCAAAAAGAATAAAATACCTAGGAATAAACCTACCTAAGGAGGTAAAAGACCTGTACTTGGAAATCTGTAAGACACTGTGAAAGAAATTGAAGATGACAGAAACAGATGGAAAGATAAACAGATGGAAAGATACACTGTGTTCATGGATTGTAAGAATTAATATTGTTAAAATAACCATACTACCCAAGGCAATCTACAGATGCAATGTAATCTCTTATCAAAATACCAAAGACATTTTTCACAGAATTAGAACAAATAACCTTAAAATTTGTATGAAAACACAAAAGACCCTGAACAGCCAAAATAATTTTGAGAAGGAAGAACAGAGCTGGAGGAGTCACGCTCCCTGACTTCAGACTAACTAATCAAAACAGCATGGTACTGGCACAAAAACAGATACATAGATCAATGGAACAGAATAGAGAGCCCATAAATAAACTCATGCACTTACGGTCAATTATTCTACAACAAAGGAGGCAAGAATAAACGATGGGGAGAAGATAGTCTCTTCATTAAGAGGTGCTGGGAAAACTGGACAGCTACATGGAAAAGAATGAAATTAGAACATTCCCTAACACCATATATGAAAATAAAATGATTAAAGACATAAATGTGAGACTGGAAACCATAAAACTCCGAGAAGAAAACAGGACACTCTTTGATGTAAATTGTAGCAATTGTTTAGATATGTCTCCTAAAGCAAAGGAAATAAAAGCAAAAATAAACAAATGGGACTTATTTAGGCTTAAAAGCTTTTTCACAGCAAAGGAGACCATCAACAAAATGAAAAGACAACCTACTAAATGGGAGAAGATATTTGCAGATGATGATATCACTGATAAGGGGTTGATATCCAAAATATATAAACAGCTCATACAACTGAACATCAAAAAAGCAAATAACCAGATTAAAAAATGGGCAGAAGACCTGAATAGACATTTTTCCAAAGAAGACATGCAGATGGCTAACAGGCACATGAAAAGATGCTCAACATCATTAGAGAAATGCAAATTAAAACCACAATGAGATATCACCTCACATCTGTCAAAATGGCTGTCATCAAAAAGAAGAAAAATATTAACAAATGTCAGGATGTGGAGGAAAGGGAGCCCTCATAAGAGCTGGTGCGAAGGTAAATTGGTGCAGCCACTGTGGAAAATATTATGGTGGTTTCTCAAAATACTAAAAGAGATAACATAGGATCCAGCAACTCCACTCCTGGGTATGTACCAAAAAAAACTAAAAACACTAATTTGAAAAGATATAGCCCAGTATTTATAGCAGAATTATTTACAATTGCCAAGATATGGAAGCAACCTAAGTGTTCATCAACAGATGAATGGATAAAGAGGATGCTATATATACATAAATACATATACAATACACAAATACATATACACACACACACACACATACATACATACAGTGGAATACTACTAAACCATAAACAAGAATGAGATTTTGCCACTTTCAGCAACATGGATGGTCGTGGAGAGTATTGTGCTAAGTGAAATAAGTCAGACACAGCCAAATACTGTATTATATCACTTACATGAGGAATCTAAAAAATAAAACAACAAAAAGGAAACAAACTCAAGATATAGAGAACAAACTAGTCGTTACCAGTGGAGAGAGGTAAGGGAGAAGGGGCAATGTAGGGGTAGGGGATTAAGAGATACAAACCATTATGTATAAAATAAATAATATACAAGGATATGTTGTACAACACAAGGAGTATAGCCAATATTTTATAACTATAAAAGGGGTATAACCTTTAAAAATTGTGAATCACTATGTTGTACACCTGTAACTTACATAATATTGTACATCAGCTATCTCAAATAAATAAGTAAATCCTCATTTTTAACCCCAAACCTGTTTCTATTGTAGAAAGTCCTATTTCTAGTCCACTGGTCAGTTACCTACGTCAGAACCTGCAAGTTGCCTTGCAGTCAGCTTCTTCTTTACTCTCACAGTCACAACAAATACTGCAAATTTGGCTTCCTAATGTGTTTACAACCCAACACTTTTCTCCATCTCCATTTCCACCGGGTCAGATCAGACCACCACAGTCTTTCTTGTGGACCATGGCAGTTACCTCTAATTGGATGAATACATGAGTAATGAATGATCACTAAAAAGTAAGAGGTAAATATATAAAATTACTAAAATATAAAAGGTTGAAATAAATTCACAGCTGGTATACCTTTAGCAGACTACCCAGGAATTTGGGTAACACAATGAGTGTTTACAGACTGGTACCAACCAACACCAGTTCCTGGATTTTATAGTCAAAGAAATCCAGAAGAAATTATTGACCATTTCGACTATGGAGCAGGCTAAAATGGTTTAAGTTCATGCAAAGATGAGAATCCATAGCTCCCAAATCCTGATCATCTGTAGCAGCCAGGAGAGCTGCTACCTAAAAGACGAGCAGGAACTTGGGAAAATGCTAATGATGCTGGTCCCTATTGCTTTAGCAGCACTGAAATTCATGTTTACCTCAACTCATGAGTTACTTTCTAGGGCTAAGGCTTATCTAAATAAAGCCAAACGTTTATCAGAGTACATACAATATAGGCCGTCTTACTTTCCACCGTCATACTTACACAGGTAGTTAATGGACTGAGACCAGATTTTATATCCATTAAGCTAATGAGTGAAACTCCTGACTCAGACTCCAAACTAAACTGAGCTATTTTGTTTCTGCTGCCCCCACCCACCATAATGCCAGATTTTAATTTATGGAATAATAAACATTTTCTTATTAGGAGGAAAATGGAGAATGGTTTGCTAACAGTAATCAGGAGTAATATCTGATTGAATTCATGTATGGATCCAATATGTGATCCAACCTAAGAATCAAGGCAGTGGAACACTCTACTTAGCCCATGCATACCAGAGTCTAACCAGCTAAACCTGGTGAAGGCAATCCAGCTTTCCCATTTGTGGTTGCCCAACAGAAATTCTCATTCAACCTGGCAAGAGTTTGTGTTATTTCTGAAGACAGCTGACCTTATTGACCTAAACCACAGAGTAAATAAAATAATATCTGATAAATACATAGGCTTCCATAGGATTTCTTCATTGAAGGCTGCAGGTTTCTTATCAATTTATATTAATAATTTGTTTACATTTGTGGAATGGGGAAAATCTACAGCTCCTCTCCCGAGGTTATTCAAGATAATTGACTCATAAAATACCCAGCTTCTGTGCCATACAACCGACTGTTCCTGAGGCACTTTTACTGGAGAAGGTGGGAGCCTTGGCTCTTATCAGCGTGGAAGACACTGCTCTTCTCTTTCTGGGTATGGGCTGCTTCCAGAGCCTGTCCATCTCCAGGACAGACAGAAAGGCTTTGTGAGCAGGAAGTGAAGCTGGAGCCACAAAAGCATGAAGCCTGTGGAGGCAGGCGTCGTGGGCTCCGGACGTCTGCAGAAAAAGTTGAAAATAAGCCAATGTGTGAAGAATTGGGAGGCGTTCTGAAGCCCTCTCAAGACATCAAAAGCCAAGTATCACAAGAAAAGGAATAAAGAAATAAAAGCTGCCATTTTTATAGCCTTCTCAGGATTACTACCAATTGCATTTAACCTGAAAATATTTCATTGGATTAATGTTATTCATAACTACAAAAATAAAGAAGACATGTTTTGAAAAACAAAATAAATGTAAAAAAGAAAAGTAAACCTTTTGAGGAAGGAAACCTTTGATAATGAATATTTTAGAATTTCATCAACCTGTTTGACAATGTCTTTTGCCTGACTAGATCTGACAGTAAATCCCAGGAACCTTCACACAGTCACATGTGAAGTTCATCTTCAGGTTTGTGTGTTTCTGCATCACGCCTGAAGGTCAGACAGGACAGACAAATTACCCGGAGCAGCAGAGGTGCATTTCTTCCTAAGAGTTGTGCAATGTTGAGATGGATCTAAATGTGGAAATTAAAAAGTGGTCCTAGTCAGGATTTAGAGAGCTAATATATCAACAAAGATTTTGGAAAAGCATTTTCAGGTGGCAGAATTTCAAAAGTCAGGGTAAAAATAGAATCTTTTCGACTCTTTCAAAACCTCCCAAAGTGTCTGTCACTTCCCTGTTTGTGCAAAATGTTGAAAATTTTAAATTTCCATTAAAAGGATTTTTAAAACATTTATGTTTCATGATATGGAGCTGCACAGCTCAGTATGGTAGCCACTGAGCTACCATATGGCCATGTGTTGCTATTTAAATTCATCAAAATTAATAAAGTTAAAAAATTATGGGGCTTCCCTGGTGGCGCAGTGGTTGAGAGTCTGCCTGCCGATGCAGGGGACACGGGTTCGTGCCCCGGTCTGGGAAGATCCCACATGCCGTGGAGCGTCTGGGCCCGTGAGCCATGGCCGCTGGGCCTGCACGTCCGGAGCCTGTGCTCCGCAGCGGGAGAGGCCACAACAGTGAGAGGCCCACGTACGGCAAAAAAAAAAAAAAAAAAAATTATGTACCTCAGTTGCACTAGCCACATTTAGATGCTCTATGACTACTAGCTACCATATTGCATGGCAATGCAGTGTGGCTAGTAGCTACCATATTGCATGGCACAGACATAAAACATTTCCAACACTGCAGAGAGTTCTATTGAACAGCACTGAACTAAAGCAACTTGTCTTGGTGTCTAATAGAGGTCACTAGGTCCAGGTTCTTAATAGAGGGCAGTGTACAGGGAGTTCTGAGTTCAGGTTTTCTTTCCTTCCGTTTTTTACTATCAGTCACTAAGAGGAGGCTCTGGGAGCTAGGAGTTTGCCAAACTAATTTAGACATCAAACTTTTCTTTGTTGACGAACTTCCAGGGCATTGTTTCATGGAGCAAACTTTGGGAAATGTGGATCTGTAGAATAAGAAGTTTGATATCATGGACTATGCCTTACTCATCTCTCTCTCCCCCTTCTGTGTCCAGAATAATACCTCACATATAGTAGGTAAGTACTGTTGACTTAACAGTCAGGTGCTAAGGCTAGGTGAAGGAGAAAGTGATAAACAGATACAGGATGAGAACCGTCTCGTTTTCAGGCTCCCAAACCAGTTGCATTCTCTACTGGGGCCAAAAATAAGGTAAAACCACCACTCTTCTATACCCTAGCACACAGAACTTTTTAATTTCTACATTTGGATTCACGTCTCTGATATATGCCATTTCACATTTTCATGGTTTGAGAAAGCAGGAAATGTTCTTAAACGTATATTTTCCTGAATTATTATTTAACTTCCTAAATTAATTTTGACTGGAATTTGCTTAGAACTCCAATCTTCCTCACTGCACTGGAAAGAAAGATGTCTACAGGCTCCAAAACTCCTCTGTCTTCATAGTATTGCAGTTTGGACAAGTTCTAATGAAAATTTGATGCTTTAAAAATGACTTAAATTTTCCTTTTAGTGACATATCTTACCAAAAGCTGGCTGGAGCCTGGGAGGCAAGAGAATATCTTTTCCAAGGAAAACCACAGATCCTTCTTTCAAAAAACTCTTCAACGTACTATAGTTTATTTTTCTTTTAACTGAGCCCTTCTTGAAATCCCGGTGCCTTCGTTGTTGTCCTAACTCTAAAACAGGATGAATACTCTCAGACCCTAGTGGGAGGGTAGAAAGAAAATGATGGTGAGAGGAAATTGCCTTGATCTCCACAGAAGCCAGGTGCTAAGCAAGCTCTCCACAGCCTTTCTGTCCTTAGTCTTTGCTCTTCTTTCCTTTGCCCAGATGTCTTCCTCTTTTACATGCAAAGACCCATCTCCTCCAGGAAGCTTTATATCCCCCCTTCTTCTGAATGCCTGTGATGTTCACCATTGGAGCTCCCACTTGGCATGGCCCTTGGTCTTCCTACTGAAGTGGGTACTTCTGTGCCATGTTCTGTCTCCCAGATGAGCTGAATGGCTCTTTAGACCAGAGATCAAGGTTTAGTGACCTTTTTGTTTCTTGAGCACTTAGCACAGTATCATGCAAGGACCAGTTGTTCAATAAATGATGATGGTAAAAGCACCCTCACATACTGCTTAGAGTAGATAGGTTGTATCCAACCATAAAATTTACATTTAAAATTGTCTAATTTAGAATTTATGGTAATACGTATAACATAAAAGAGTTTGACAAATTAAAGAATTGCAAAAATATATTTTTCATAAATTTAACCTACATTAAAAAATCATTTTAAGCTCTTTAGAGACACTTTGTCACATAACAACCATTGTGATAATGCAGAAGGTAGATAAACTGAATTTACCTCTTTTTTTTTTCTCGATAGTATTTCTTTATTGAGAGGTACTTCATGTAACATAAAATTCACCATTTTTAAGTGTACATATCAGTGGATTTTAGTCTAATCACTGTGTTGTGCATCCGCCAGCACTATCTGATTCCAGAATTTTTCCATTTTCCCAAAAAGAAACTCCACCCTCATTAACAGTTAGCCCCAATGTCCCTTAGAAGCCACTAATCTACTTTATATCTCTATAGATTTGCCTACGTGACATTTCACGTAGGTGGAATCATACAATAGTGTCCTTTCATGTCTGGCTTCTTTCACTTAACATGTTCTCAAGGTTCATCCTTGTTACAGTGTATATCAGTACTTTGTTTTTATAGATGAATACTATTCCTTTGTATGGATATGCCCCATTTTGTTTATTCATCATCTGATGGACACTTGGGTTGTTTGTATTTTTAGGCTGTTATGACTAATGCTGCTCCAAAACATTGTGTCCAGGTTTGTGTATGGACATATTTTTTTTTGTTCTCTTGGGTATATACCTGGGAGTGGAATTGCCCTGTTCACTTTTTTTTAACTCTTCATATAAATCTTTGAAATCATACATTTTTATATCATTTTTATGTACTCACTAAAAGAGATCCCTGAGCGATTTCTCTTTGCTAGAATGTTGCAAACCAAGTGATTTTTTTCTGAGAAAGCATTTCTTTAGAAACAGAGTCATAGATACACAGAACAAACAGGTTGCCAGAGGGGAGGGGGTGAGAGGAAGAAAGAAATTGGTGAGGGAGATTAAGAGGGTCAAGTTGCAAAATAGTGAGTCATGGGTATGAAATGTACAGTGTTGGAATAGAGTCAGTCAATAACTATGTGATATCGTTGTGTGGTGACAGATCATAACTAGACTTATTGTGGTGATCATTTTGAAATGCACAGAAATATCGAATCACTATATTGTGTAACAGGAACTAACGCAGTGTTGTAGGTCAGTTATACTTTAAAAACAAACAAACAAACTCATAGAAAAAGAAATCAGATTTGTGATTACCAAAGGTGGGGAGTGGCAGGGGGGCTTGTATGAAAGTAGTCACAAGGTGCAGACTTCCAGTTATAAGAAATAGAAGTACTAGAGATGTAATTTACAACATGATAAATGTAATTAACACTACTCTATGTTATATATCAAAGTTGTTAAGAGAGTAAATCCTGAGAGTTCTCATCACAAGGAAAAACTTTTTTTTCTATTTCTTTAATTTTGTGTCTATATGAGTTGATGCATGTTCATTAAACTCATTGGGATAATCATTTCCTGATGTATGTAAGTCAAATCACTATGCTGTACACCTTAAACTTACACAGTGCTGTATGTCAGTTGTATCTCAATAAAACTGGAAGGAAAAAAAGATTCTAATTCAGAATTGTTTCTCCACAAAAACTTCACTTAGTTTCTTGACTCTGCCATAGGGTAGCTTGAGAGGACCTAGCCTCCTAGCCTCCCAACACAGCAGGCCTCCTCAGATAAATATGTCATCTGGTTCTACAAAGACAGGTTAGGACAGGTCCCCTAGGCAACCTCCAGCCAGATGGCTGACCCTCACTTCTTCCTAACAGAAAATCTGGAGCTACCACTGCTCTCATCCCATCTTTCTTAGGTTCCTCTGCTTCTTGAATCACTGGAGCTATTTGACTTAGTGGCTGGAAAAATAAACACCAGTCCATCATTCGGCACAGTCTTTATAGGAACATTGTTCTGTGATGTGTGTGAGGGTTGTGTGGAGTAGCAAGGTAGAGCCCCTCCTTAACTTCCCATGGTGGCGAGGATCCAGGACCGAGAGGACACATTGCTGTGAGTGACAACTTGAAGATGGCTGTGGGAATGAACTGCTCCCATCCAAGTGCCTCTTTCTTCTCGGAATAAGGCTAATTGCTGACCTGGGAAGAAGAGATGTAAAGATGATCTATAACGTGCCCAAGGATGAAAAATTATAGCATATTTCCAAGTTCAGAAAAATAAGTTTGCTCACATGGGCGTCAAAATGGTTTAGCAATGTTTTTCAGCCTTCAGGTATAAAATCATTTTAGTAAGTCACAACCAGCATTATTTATACTGGGATGGGATGGGATGGGATGGGATGGGATGGGATGGGATGGGATGGGATGGGATGGGATAGAATAGAATAGAATAGAATAGAACAGAATAGAATAGAATAGAATTTTTTAAAATTCTAAAAATATATATCCCCCAGGTAGCAAGCAAGGATAAGTATTATTTCTTCAAACTTTGTCTTAGTTGTATGTGGGGTGTGTGTATGTATATGTGTGTGTGTTACATCTGGGTCATGATGTAAAGTGCACTTCTTTCTCTGGATTACCCTCAGTAATGTTTGAAAACCACGCCTCTGTAGAAATCTTCAGTTACATTTTCTTGTTAGCAATGGACATTTGCAAACATTTCTGAACATTTTCCTGTCTTATGTATAAATATCCTGTTTTTGTCTAAAGCAAAGGCTAATTCCCATTTTTATCATTCCCCTGCAGCCAGAAGTTGTATAAGAAGTATTTGTGGTATCTTTTATATGAAAAGCCAGATGAGGTGTGCTGTGTCATTTCAGCAGTAGAGATTTCTGGAATTGCTAAATGATTTTGAGAGAAAACAGAGCTATCAATCTTCTCTACCCTCAGGAACATTCCAAATGGGCTAAAGCATTGTTTTGGAGGTGTGAGTAGGGAAGCCAAGGAAATCAGCAAAACAGCATGAGAGCAGGTGTGAACACAAAACATTGCAATGTTTCATCTAGAAAATTCCAGTCTGTCCTTTACATACATTGCCACACAAAATGAGTGGCCTTCAAGAGAATCTTAATATACATGTCTCCTAAGCAATAGGGAAATGTGTAAGTCTCTTTAATGGCATAAAAAAGACAGTAAAACCCATGATGCATTATGAGCATTGCCACTAAGTTTCCTATTTTTAATAAATGTCCATTTTGTGGAAACCCAAAGAAGGAGAGTCCAGTGAACCTTTCTTAATGTACTTCCTTTCTAACCTCAGTTATCCCACCAACTCTTGTAGAACACACATTATAAGCCATTAAAGCTTCACAATAGTAGAACAATCACAGGAACAAGAACATTTTTCCAATGAGGGTCCTGGTTGTATTCTGTGACTTGTATTTCTAGGCTTTAACTCACATCTCAGACACTACTCAACATTCTTAGAAAACCTTCATGGAAGTCTTTCTTCAGAAGCCTCACTTTATTTCTTCTTCTCCTTTCCCATTTTTACTCATTGAAACAATCTTCAGTCTTGACTTCTCACTTATGTTCCAGTTCCAAATTTCTAACACCTGTAAGAAACTTGGATGTTTGGTTGCCCCACTGATTTCAATGTTTCCATCACCCAAACTCTCTCTCTCTCCCTCCTTCCCATATCATCCCATTACATACATCATTGCTTCAGGCAAGAAACCCAAACAGCATTTTGAAACTCTTCACCCACCATTTCAATAAGATCTATTTTTAATTTCTTTGAAATGTCATTGAGGTTTGCCCTTTTATCCATTTACCCAGGGACCCTATAGTCATGGTTGTAGTCACCTTTTGCCTGAGTTACTGCTATAGCCTCTTCCATTCCTTGTTCAACAGACAGGGAAATTATAGGCAGAAGGACAACTTAAAATTTTATTACAAATGTGCTATGTGTCAAACACTATACTAGTCACAGAAATAACACCATAATGAGCAATACTCAGTCTGTAACATTAAGTTTCTCAGAATATCTTGGCTGCTACCGCTGTACTAGTACCAGATATTCTTAAACATCTCTGCCATTGTGTCACTCTCCTCTATTATTTGGAATTAAGTACAAATGCTTTTGCCTGACTTTTGTGGTCTTTCCTATTTGGAAAGACTCCATCTGTCCACCTTATTTCCCTTAATTCCCTGAGATGCCTCATTTCATGCAACAATCTACACTCCTACCTGTCTCCTTCATGCTCCATATACCTTTTTACTTCTGGTCCTTCCAAACCTTCTTCCCTCCCTCTTTCCACACAAATTATCCATCCTTCTGAGTCTATTTGGTGTCCACCTTTTCCACAGAGCCTTCTGTGACTCTCCCAAACCAGTTTTTCCTGTCTCAGTCCCTATTGTGCCAACAACTGGAGGATAATTCTGCCTTAGGGCACTGAGTAGTATTAATTGTATCATATGTTTTAGGGTACCCCTACACATCCTAAGTACTTAATACTGGCCCCATACCATCCAGTACTGTGCCAAAACAATAGCAGATATAGCTTTCCCCAAGCACACCCTTCCATTTCACCATTCCATGACTTTATTTATGAAATATTCAGTGACTGACCCCCTGTGCCTGGCCCAGGGCTAAACATTGGAGGTACAGGCATATGCAAACAAATAGATCCTCGTAGTAGAAATAAATACACAGTACAACAGAAGCCCAGAGGAAGGAGATATTAACTCTGAGGAAGTAAAGGACAGCGGAGTCTCCTGAAAGAGTTGCTCTTTCCGGCCTGCAATATCCTTCCTTTCCTTTTTAACTAGCAAATTTTATTCATCCCTCATGAATTAGCTCAAGATCTACCTCTTCTGTATAGCTTCTTATTTTTTGTCAACCAAAGAAGGAATAAAAGACTCAGAGAAGTGTGATGATGTGGCCAAACGATGCACACCTTTTCTTCATATGTTCTCCATGAGTATTTTTATCTTTGATACTTGTTTAAAGTAATTCTGCTTATAAATCTTTTTGGATTTTGTGGTAACTAGATGTAAAGGACAATCTTGGACATTGGCTCCAGGTGTATTAGTTATTTGCAGAAATTAGTTAGATTCTGTGACCCTCCTTGTCTGTCTTCTTTTACTTTCTTTTTTTCCTTTTCTGTTTCTGTACTTAATTTCTTAAAGGCTCTCAGTAGACATAAGAGAGTATATAAAGGAGGTGTTGTGCTCTCCGCCTAGAACAAGTCTCAAACTGTATGGCTAATCTAGTGAGTATGTTTTGAAAAGGTCTCAGTTTCCTTCCCTTGATCACAGGGAAGAGGTGTTTGATCTAACCCACCTAATCTTTCATTTCCAGCCAGTTGTGAAAACATGCTTCTCAGGAGTCCAGACCACTGCAGTGGAAGGGAGTAAATAATCAGGGAAGAGTGGTTAAATATAGGTCAGGGTTTAGATTTATAAAACTTCAGCTAGTTGGTCTGCCGGTTCCTCCTTGGAACCCCATCCAGAGCTGCTCTTGTCAGTGGTGTGTGTTTCTTAATTTCTGTTAACCATTTTGGTGTCAGAGCTCTTTATTTTCTCAGCCTTCCTAATAATGTAAATGTTCTGACTTGCCTTTTTTAAAAGAAGGCAAAGAATCCACTATGTCCATTCACATTTATTCAGTAATTGCTCACTAAATTCCTATGCCTCAGACATTGAAAGTAGATACTGGGGAAACCACAAAAATGATTCAGCTTAAAATATCAGTTTGACGTGTCACTGGGAAGTTTCCATTGATACAAATTATATGCATCATTTTACCTCTTTTTCTTTCAGAACATTGTCATATAATGTGTGTGTAGAGGAGGGTATTGGAAACAAAAGCTTTTCTCCTGGTAGGAGTGTAGAATGGCATTTTCAGGGTACTTTGTGATTATCAAAGTCTCAAATATTTCTACTTCTGAACCATCAGCTCTACTGCCATAAATGTAGTCTATTGGTATCATCATACAAATAGGCCAAATGTGTAAGAATTTTTATTGTGGCATTGCCTCTAATAGCAAAATTAAACAAATATCTATTAACGGGAATATGTAGGCAACATATAATGAAGACATTAATGAAATGCAATGCAACTATTTTTTTTTAATGAGACAGATCCATATGTGTGGATTTGGAAATATTTCTAAGATGTGTTGCTTTAAAAATAATTTATAGCAAACTTTTGAGATATCATTTATATTTTTTTACAATGCTTTATAAAGACTTTCATGTCCAACCATAATGTAAAAGTAATAGGTCAAAGAACATCAGATTTACCTTCTCTGTCCTAGATCACTGTAAAAATGAACAAAGCATTTTAAAGCAACTATGTTCACAAATTTGAAGCTTGACAGTGAAGAGCTGCCTGTGATCTTTGAGATGAGGGAAACATGTGACATGAGCTCCACATTCACCAGGGCTTTCTATATCAGGGAGCTGTACCAACTACGGCACAGGTATATAGATATAGATATAGATTACCCTTGAATGCTAAGCTATGCATACCCAGTGAGAATTCTGGGATAATAGCTACTGATGGGTTGTGAGCTAGATGGAGATTCTGGAGCTTGCAAATACTGAGATATGTTGGAATTCCGACCAACCAGAATGAAGAGACCTTGATGAATACCCTGTGTATTCAGTTGAGACCTTACAAAGGACATACCATGGAATAGGGCTACTGCAACTTTGCATAAAGGTGGTCCTAGAGTAGCTCAACAAACCAAGCTTTGCTGATATTAAACTGATCCTCCAATAAATTATCTTATTATTACTTTATAATTATTATTATAGTAAATTTCCAAAATAAAATATAGCACTATTCAAAGAAAGAAAGAAAAAGACTTCAAGAATATAGCATCCTAATATTCAATATATATTCAAATAAATTACTAGACATGTGAAAAAGTAAGAAAATATGACCCATAACCAGGAACTGAGAACAGTAAACAGAAAAGGCCCAGTGATGATACAAATGTCAAATTTAGGAGAAAAATATTTTTTAAAAGAAAGAAAATGAAAATATAGATCTAATGAGAGAATAGGTGGAACATTTCAGCAAAGAGGAGAAAGACATATACCAAAAAAAAAAATCTATTAGAACAAAAAATACAATATCTGTAATGAAAAATACAGTACATGAACTGAATAAAAGATCAGAAACTCCAGGAAAAAGTATCAATGTCCTTGAAAATTCTTCAATATAAGCTATAAAATAAAGCACAGAGGGGGGAAAAAAAAGACTGAAAAATATAGGCACACAATGACTTGTGAGACAGTATAGAGCAACCTCTAATGTGTGTAATTGGAGTCCAGGGAGAGGAGTGATAGACTGACGCAAAAGAAGAAATTTTTTGAAAAAATAATGACTAAAAAGTTTTACAAATTTTAACATATCAACCCACAAAATTTAAAACGTTGACAAAACCAAAACAAAAACCCTACACCTAGGTACATCATAATTAAATTGATAAAAATCTAAGACAAGAGAAAATTGTTAAAGACAAGAGAGAAAGACACAACACATTCAGGGGAAAGACAATAAACATGGACTCCGCACAAACAATGCAAGCTATAAAACAATGGAAATGGCATCTTTTAAGTGCTGGGGTAAAAAAACAACCCTTCCACCTGAAATTTCACAGTCTGCAAAAGTATTCTGCAAAAATGAAGACAAAATAAAGATATTTTCAAATAAAGAATAGCTGACAATGACAACATTCATAACTAGGATAACTACACTACCAAAGAAAAAATGTTCAAAGAAGGTCTTCAGTCTAGAGGATAACTGATGCTAAAAGGAACTCAGGTATTAGCAAGGAAGTGAAGAGTGCCAAATATAGTAAATATTTGGAAAAATATTACAGACTTCTTCCTTTAGTATCTTAATTTATAAGACTATTTAAAGGGAAAAATGACCATGAGGTGTTTAGTTTTAACACAGATAAAAGTAAAACATGTGACAAGAAGCACAAAAGGATAGAGGATAAATGTTTTAAGGTTCTTACATTGTATGTGAAGAGATAAAATTCTAATTTAAATTAGACTGTTATAACCAGGCACTACAAAACTCTTAGAGGAAATCACAGGAGGAACACTCTTTGACATAAGTCACAGCAAAATCTTTTTTGACCCACCTCCTAGAGTAATGGAAATAAAAACAAAAATAAACAAATGGGACCTAATGAAACTTAAAAGCTTTTGCACAGCAAAGGAAACTATAAACAAGACGAAAAGACAACCCTCAGAATGGGAGAAAATATTTGCAAACGAATCAATGGACAAAGGATTAATCTCCAAAATATATAAACAGCTCATGCAGCTCAATATTAAAAAAACAAACAACCTAATTAAAAAATGGGCAGAAGACCTAAATAGACATTTCTCCAAAGAAGACATACAGATGGCCAAGAAGCACATGAAAAGCTGCTCAACATCACTAATTATTAAAGAAATGCAAACCAATGCAAAACAAAACTACACCAGTCAGAATGGGCATCATCAGAAGATCTACAAACAACAAGTGCTGGAGAGGGTGTGCAGAAAAGGGAACCCTCTTGCACTGTTGGTGGGAATGTAAATTGATACAGCCATTATGAAGAGCAGTATGGAGGTTCCTTAAAAAACTAAAAATAGAATTACCGTATGACCCAGCAATCCCACTACTGGGCATATACCCTGAGAAAACCATAATCCAAAAAGACACATGCACCCCAATGTTCATTGCAGCACTATTTACAATAGCCAGGTAATGGAAGCAACCTAAATGCCCATCAGCAGACAAATGGATAAAGATGTGGTACATATATACAATGGAATATTACTCAGCCATAAAGAGGAATGAAATTGGGTAATTTGTATAGATGTGGTTGGACCTAGAGACTGTCATACAGAGTGAAGTAAGTCAGAAAGAGAAAAACATATTAACGCATATTTTTGGAATCTCAAAAAATGGTACAGATGAAACGGTTTGCAAGGCAGAAATAGAGACACAGATGTAGAGAACAAATGTATGGACACCAAGCAGGGAAAGCGGGGTGGGGAAGGGTGGTGGTGGGATGAATTGGGAGATTGGGGTTGACATATGTACACTTTTGTATAAAATAGATAACTAATAAGAACATGCTGTATAAAATAACTAGCTAAATAAATAAGACTGTTATAAGTTGATAATTCATGTAACTGCGTGACCAACCACTGAAAATGAAAACAGTGACAGCTGAAAAAAAACAAAAAAAATGGAACAGTAATAAATACTTGATTAAAAGGTGACAGAAAAAGAGGAAAACAAAAGAATAAGAAAAATAGCAAAATGGTAGAGTTAAACACAGTCATATCAATGATTACATAAATGTAAATAGAGTCAACACTGATTAAAAGGCAAAGGTTGTCTGACTGTATAAACAAGCAAGATTCAACTATATTAAGACAGTTAAAAATAACAAAGTGGAAAATATTTAGTATGTATATGAAAGAGGGGACATCATAGAGATTGTAAATATTTTGAAAGGATACAGTAATATTATGAACTGGTTTGTACCCATAATACCAATTCTACAGAAAGTCTCAGAATCTAATGGAGGAGAAAATATTTCCCAACTTGTTTTATGGGCCAATATTACACTAGTATCCAATTTAGAGGAAAACATAAGAAGAAAAAAAAACGATAGAAAAATATTCCTCATGCATAAATCATAAAAATTCTTAACAAAATGTTAGCAAGTTAAATTCAGCAATATATCAAAATCATAATGCATCATGACCAAGTGAGGTTTACCTGGAATGCAATATTGGTTTACCATTTGGAAATCAATCAATATAGACCATATTAACAGAATGAAGGCCAAAAATATCCTGCATAGTCATTTTTATAAATGCAGAAAAAGCATTTTACAAAATTAAACACTCATTCACGATAAAAGTCTTCAGAAAACTAAAAATAAAGGAAACTTTCTCAACCTGATCAAGTGTTATCTGTAAAAAAAAAACCTACAGCAGAGCACAGGGAATTTTAGGGCAGTAAAACTGTTCCATATGATACTATAATGGTGGATACAGGACATACGTTTGCCAAAATCCATAAAGTGTTCAACAGAAAGAGTGAACTCTAATGTAAATATGGACTTTGGTTAATAATAATATGTCAGTAATCATTTATCAATTGTAACATAAACATCAGATCTACTGCACTAGTGCAAGATATTAAGAATAGGGGAAACTGGGAGTGCGGGAAGGAGAGCGTATGGGAACTCTCTGTACTTTCTCCTCAATTTTTCTGTAAAATAAAAAGTGCTCTATAGAGTAAAGTCGATTTTTCAAAAGCCTACAGAAAAAAAATCAAAATAGCGAAGCATTGAATACTTTCCCCCTAAAAGGGGAAATAGGGCAGGGATGTCCACTCTCACCATTTCTATTTAACTTTGTGCTGGAGGTTCTCGCTAGCACAATCAGCTAAATAAATAAATACCTAACATAAAGATTGGAAAGTAAAAGAATACTGTCTTTATTTGCAGATTACATGGTGATGTACATAAAAAGCCCTAAGGAATGTACGGTAGGACTCCTAAACCTAATAAATGAATTTAGCAAAGTCATTGGAAACAAGTCAAAATACAAAAATAAATTGTATTTTATGTAAGCAATAAATAACCAAAAGACATAAGATATTAAAAATACCATTTACAGTAGAATCAATAAATACATATTATTTTGGAATAAATTTAACAAAAGGTGTTTAAGGGCTCTACAATGAAAACTATTCCAGCAGGTCTTTTTGAAGAAATTTTGACAGACTGATTGTGAAATGTATACCAAATTTGAAAGGACTTAGCCAAACAATCTTCAAAAGGAAGAACAAAGTTAGAGGACTTACATTACATGATTGCAAGATGTACTATAAAGTTATGATAATTGAGACAATGTGGTATTGACATAAAGGTATAGACATACAGATTAATGGAACCAAATCAGTAGTCTAAAAATAGCACCAGTGTATGATCACTGTTTTTAAAAAGGCACCAAAATAACTCAGAGAAAGAAAAGTCTTCAGAATGTCATGCTGGAAAACTGGATAATGTATTTTAAAAATGAACTTTGACCTCTATCTCACAGCACACTCAAAACTTAATCTGAGATAGATCATAAACATAAATATAAAAGCTAAAACTTCTAGGGCTTCCCTGGTGGCACAGTGGTTGAGAGTCCGCCTGCCGCTGCAGGGGACATGGGTTCGTGCCCCGGTCTGGGAAGATCCCACATGCCGTGGAGCGTCTGGGCCTGTGAGTCATGGCCACTGAGCCTGTGCGTCTGGAGCAGGAGAGGCCACAACAGTGAGAGGCCCGTGTACCACAAAAAAAAAAAAGTAAAACTTCTGGAAGAACACAGAGGAATCTATCTTTGCAAACTTGGAGTAGTCAAAGCCTTTTAGACAGGACAGAAAAAGCACCATAAAAGCAAGATAAATTATACTTCCTTAACATTAAAAAATTCTTCTCATAAGAAGACAATGTTAAAAAATGAAAAGGCAAGCTATAACCTAGAGGAAAATGTTTGTAATACATATAACGGAAAAAATGACTTGTGTCCATAAAATATAAAGAACTCTTACATCTTAATAATGAAAAGACAACCTGATTAAAAAGTGGTCAAAATAATTGAATAGGGGCTTCCCTGGTGGCGCAGTGGTTGGGAGTCTGCCTGCCGATGCAGGGGACGCGGGTTCGTGCCCCGGTCCAGGAAGATCCCACATGCCGCGGGGCGGCTGGGCCTGTGAGCCATGGCTGCTGGGCCTGCGCGTCCGGAGCCTGTTGCTCCGTGGCAGGAGAGGCCGCAGCGGTGAGGGGCCCGTGTACCAAAAATAATAATAATAATAATTGAATAGACACTTCACAGAAGAATGTGCAAAATAACCACTAAACACGTGAAAAAGTAATCAAAATTATTCATCATCAGGAAAATGCAAATTAAACGCAAAATTATATATCACTTCATGCACAATAGAAGCTCTAAATGTTGGTGAAGATATGGAGCAACTGAATTTCTCATACATTGTTAGTGGGAGTGTAAAATGATACAGACGTTTTGGAAAACCAGCAGTTTCTTATAAAGTTAAAATACATACCCTTGGACCAGCAATTTCACTCCAGGGACAAAGACATATGTTGGCCAAAAATACTTGTCTATGATTGTTCATATCACAAACCAAAAACAATCTAAATATCCATCAAGAAGGAAATGGATAAATAAATTGTGGTATATTCATATGATGGAGCAATAAAGAGTAATGAGCCACTGATGCATGCAAGAACATGTACAGAGTTCAAAAACATTTTGTTAAGCAAATGAAGCCAGACGTAAAGGATACTTTATGAAAAAGGTACTGTATGATCCCATATTTTTTGAAACCCTACAACAGGTAAGGATTTGGTATTAGAATTCAGAGGATGGTGGCCTGTGATGTGGGGCTAGAGCAGGATTTACTGGAAGAAGCATGATGGAACTTCCTGGGGTAGTAATATTCCATATCTTGATTCATTTGTGGGGATACACAGATGTATGTATTTATCAGAACTCACTGAACTTATGATACATGCATTCATCTGCATATAAATTACACCTCAGTATATAAAGGACAAACGTTTATACACATGCACATCCCAAGGAGGGGATAGAAGAGAAAAAAGATTTTGTTGGTTTATTTTTTTTCCTTACTGCATCCCAAGAAACTAGAAGAATGGTTAGTACACAAAAGGTACTCAGAAAATATTAATTCAATGAATGAAGTGACACATATGAAAAAATTTGAATAATGAACAAAAAACTGTTAATAGTAGTTACCGTTGAAAGTCAGCCTAATAAAAGGGGGATGTTTACTTCCAGCTTTTCATCTTTCCATCCAGTCAATCCTGAACACATATTACACCTACAGATGTGCACACACACAGATACACACATGGTTTCAAAAACTCATGTTACATTTTTGCATGTTTTTTTTAAAGCTAAATTTTGGCAAAAATTAAAATGTCCAGCACCTAATGGAACCCAGTGTATTTTTGTTGAATACATGAATTAATTGATAAATGATGATTTTCCAAATAATATAAACCATTTGAGTTTTTAATAACTTCAGGTCCTCTTTATACAGTTCAATGTGTGTCAAAGGCTGAACTAAAAATATCATAGTACCTGTTAGCAACAAAATTGGCTATCATTGACAAAGAGTATCAGGGAGATTAATTGCTGCTGATCTTCTCAGCAACTCTGCAAAGAGGATATTATTATCTGTAGTTTACAAATGATAAAAATTGAGGTCAGGGGAGCTAAAGATTTGTCAGGATTCTTAGGCACAGGGAGTGGCTAATTCAGAATGTGCTGGTACATCTGATCCCTTAACTTATACTTTTTATAATGAATTTCTTTGCTTCTTATATGTCATAACTTAAGAGGAAAATAAAAAGTCACATTTTTAAAAGGCAATATAAATTTATAATATAGCAGCCAGAAAGACTGATTTTGGGAGGAGGAGAGTCACCAGGAAGAAGAGTTGCTAAATGGTAGCTACAGAATCTGACTAAGGGGTAGGCCAGCTTGACCGCTGCTTAAAGAACTGACTTGGGGGCATTGAAATATCCATGGAATAAATCAGAAATGAGTTGCTTGCCAAGTTAGATTTTCTCAAGTGGCTTTTTATGTTACTATGGAAATGCAAATTTGTACAAATGCAGCTGAAGCCGATAGAGCTTCTGATGGAAATGTAAGCGAGTCCTCACTAGCACGAACATGCCTCTACTGAATAATTTTGCAACATGCACATGCAATTGCAGTCAGCCAAAAGACAGCAGTAGCTGGCAGCTGAAGCTCTGAGATCAAAAATTTGCACAGCACAAGGCTGTTCACAGGACTGAGGAATTTCCTTCATTATCTAAATCTTTAATGAGCTTGCCAAGAAGTTGTCTGGTTTGGATAATCACAGAAGAACAGAAGAGAGAATAAGAGCTATAGGAAAGCAGGAAACTTTTGTCTGCTCTTTTTTTTCAGACTTTTGACTCTGCTTTGGGCAGCAAAGTGAATCAACAAATGAATTTATCTCTGTATACATCTTTTGTTAATGGGAAATCAGAATCTTCCTACCCCTTTAAGTAAATGTTGAATAAATATCTAAAAATTCATTTTGAAATGGAACCAAATTATTAGTCTGGAGACACCCATGCGTCTAGGTCCAGGCTTGGCTATGTTTATATAGTCTTTCTTTTTACCCTTTTCATCATGGAATCATGGCGGGGAAAAGGCAAAGAACTCCCCTAAGATTAGGATTATCTGAGGAAAAACAAAAAGTACAATCTTAAACCACGTTTTTAAAAGACCATACAATTTTGAGTGGTATGTACTAAATGCTAACCTGAGTATGGAATGTAAACGTGTTACAGGAATTCAGACATCAGGCCATGTGCCAGTGGCAGAAAGGAAAGAGTTCGGTTTGAGGTAGATCTTGAGCTGCACTTGAAAAGTCAGTAGAATTTGGGACAGAGATGAATACTAGACACAGCTAGAATGCTACTAAAGAACTATGGTATCACATTCTGTTTCTTCCTTTTACCTGCTCTGCACCATCCCAACCATCCCCATAATTCAATACCTCTCAACTTTGTGTATATACATACAGACATACTCACACACACACACACACACACACACACACACACACGTTCTTACCTTGAAAGAAGATTTTTAGCAAAAGTGTATGACTGGCTATAATACCTACTTTTACATCAAAATTGAGTAATTTGCAAGAGCTTCTCACAAATATTAGTCCTTACTGAAAAGCAGAATTGTAAAAAATAGTGAAGACAAATTTTTCATCCCTTGGATTCTTCCACAGGCATAACTTCTCTTCAAACATCAACACAGGGGAAAGTTTACCAAAAAGTTCCTATTCAGCTTGGGACAAAATAAAAATGCTGTCCATTTGGCACCTGCTTGTAATGGAAGATGCTAGCAGCTATGTTCTGAAAGAAGACTTCTGTGAACAAGGACTTGGCCTGCCTTCAGTCCTTCAACACTATCCGTAGTAGTAAGAGTAGAAACACCAGCATCACTCATTAGGTAAAACGTGAGGTTTTCTGTTGTTTCTTCAGCAGTGAACCAGATGTTGGCATGACTCTTTCTCTCCTTGGCTGGTCACGGAGAAGTCTTATTTGGAAACTTTAGCACATATAGAGGGACCCTTTGTTGGTTAAGAGAAAAGAAGCTGGAATGTTCATTTCTGAGTTATTTCTATTTCTATATTGTGGTAGGTTACTTTCCAAAAAGATTATTATAGGGATAAACCACTCTTTAACTTTTGAAATGACGAATCACACTTCTTTTAAGCCTTCTTTTCTTAACTCCATTTAAAAATATAATCACAGCAGTATAATTGTACATTTAATGATGTAGCAAAAGTTACCTCCACTGCAAAATTACTTCAACTAATATGGAGGAGAGAGAATAGGTAGAAACAATCCTTGATCTTACCATAATTTAAAAAGAAAATGTAATCACATGCTAAGACATGCATCAACCATGCAAATGGTTTTTATAGATATCCACTGGTGAACAGGAAGTATTAAAAACTCTAGGAAATATTCCACAAATATTTTACTACCCATGAACAAGTTTTATGAAAATATATACTTACTCTTTATACCTATCCTAAATTTTATAAGGCCCTGTCTTTGTAGGCATTCCAATTTTTATAGTGATTATAAGTGAGATTATAAGTAAATGAAGACTTAAGAGAAAGAGATAGGTGAGAAACAACTTATGAAAAAGAGGATGACTTAAAAGACAAACTATGGTTCTGGATTCATAGTAAAGCTACAAAAATAATTTTAATTTTATTTCAGAGTGAAACCCCAAACCAGCATGAGTTATATAGCTATGTAGAACTAAAGTTTTGAAAAAATATATGGTATGTTTTATAAATACAAAGAACAAGTAAAATTAAGGTGTAGGTGTTAGAGAAAGCCTCCTGAACCACTGATAGAGTGATCATTCATTCTAACCTGTATTGACTAATCCACTATAAAAGAAAAATGCTGAGAATATAATAATTATTATGGGAAACTTTCATAGCTTTACATTGAAGAGAATTTATGGTTGTAAAGACTTCTAGAGCAAACCAGAAAAAAAAACCCCATAGAAATTACATAAACAAATCAAGAATTTGGGGAAGATTTCTGCTCACGGTTGGAATGTATAAATTCATGAGACTAACACTGTCACTCTAACCATGAGAATAAGCGAGATAAGCTACAAAATTATAGCTTAAAAAACCCATCATAAAAAATAAATAAATGGACCTAATTAAACTTAAAACTTTTGCACAGCAAAGGAAACCATAAACAAGATGAAAAGACAACCCTCAGAATGGGAGAAAATATTTGCAAATGGAGCAATGACAAAGGATTAATCTCCAAAATATACAGGCAGCTCATGCAGCTCAATGTCAAAAAACAAACAACCCAATAAAAAAAATGGACAGAAGACCTGGATAGACATTTCTCCAAAGAAGACATACAGATGGCCAACAGGCACACGAAAAGATGCACAACATTGCTAATTATTAGAGAAATGCAAATCAAAACTACAATGAGGTATCACCTCACACTGGGCAGAATGGCTATTATCAAAAAGTATACAAATAATAAATGCTGGAGAGGGGGTGTATAAAAGGGTGCAGCCACTATGGAGAACAGTTTGAAGGTTCCTTAAAAAACTAAAAATAGAGCTACCATATGATCCAGCAATTCCACTCCTGGGAATATATCCAGAAAGGACGAAAACTCTAATTTGAAAAGTTACGTGCACCACAGTGTTCATTGCAGCACTATTGACAACAGGCAAGACATGGAAGCAACCTAAATGTCCATCAACAGAGAGATTGATAAAGAAGATGTGGTACATATATACCATGGAATATTGCTCAGCCATAAAATGAATGAAATATTGCCATTTGCAGCAGTATGGACCTAGAGATTATCATACTAAGTGAAGTAAGTCAGACAAAGACAAATATCAAATATATCAAATATATTTGATATAAATATCAAATATAAGTGGTATCACTTATATGTGGAATCTTAAAATATGATACAAATGAACTTATTTACAAACCAGAAATAGACTCAGACATAGAAAACAAATTTATAGTTACAAGAGGGGTAAGGGAGGATGGGTAAATTAGGAGTTTGGGATTAACCGATACACACTACTATATATGAAATAGGTAAACAACAGGGACCTACTGTATAGCACAGGGAACTATACTCAATATCTTGTGATAACCTATAATGTAAAAGAATCTGAAAAAGAACAAATATGTATAGGTCCCTCCATATTGCTGAATGAGTCATCTTAGAAGTGTGTCAACCAACTACAAGTGATTTACCCCAGCTGATGCTACATGGGACAGAAAAATTTCTCAGATGAACTCTGCCTTAATTCCTGACCAACAGTATCATTTTTTCATATGGGATACCAATTGACCTAGCACATTTATTAAAGGGACATTTCTTTATCCATTGCTCTGAAGTGCCATCCTTGCCATAAATCAAATGTCCACAGGTGTGAATCTCTTTCTGGATTCTATATTCTCTTCTATTTGTCTATCCTCACAAAATGTCACCTGCTATAATTACTCTATCTTTAATTCTTGATTTCTGGTAGTGGAGGCCACCAAGTTTATTCTTCTTTCAGATTGTCTTGGAAATTTTTGATTCTTTGAATTTTCATATAATTGTAGAATCAGTTTGTGTAGAGGTCTCTCACATCTTTATTGAACTGTTCCCTATATAGTTTTTCATGTAAATGGCATTTTTAAATTTTAATTTTAACATTCTCACTGATGGTTACTGGTAATGTGAATATAATTGATATTTTTTAACTTTGAATTATATCCATCAACGCTGCTAACTCTTACTTAATTCAATTGCTTTTCTGTATATTATTTTTAAATGTTCACAACTATGTGAACCTACAGTTCTATAACTTTAGCAGTTTTAATAGGTATATAGTAATATCCTATTGTAGATTTAATTTGCATTTCTCAATCTTTTGTACCTTTTTACTGCTGAGTAGCAAGCATTCTGTCATATGGATATACAACTGCTCGTTTATCCATTTCTGCTAGAGGACATTTTATTTATTTCTCGCAACATTTATCTATAATTTTCTATAATTGCTATACGCTTATTATTTTTTGTGAACATGAGTTTTTATTTCTCTTGATAAATACCTAGGGGTGTGATTAATGTGTCATGTGGTAATTGTATATTTAACTTTTTAAAAAATCTTTATTGGCGTATAATTGCTTTACAATGTTGTGTTAGTTTCTGCTGTACAACAAAGTGAATCAGCTATATGTATACATCTATCCCCATATCCCCTCCCTCTTGATGTATGTTTAACTTTATAAAAAATTGCAGCATTGTTTTTGAAGTGGCTGTAACATTTCTTATTCTAACCAGCAATATATAGGAGTTGCAGATGTTCCTCCATCCTTTTACTTTAAACCTATGTGTCTTTATATTTAAAATGAGTTTCTTATGGGCAGCATATAATTGTCTCTTTTAGTACAATCTGACAACCTCTGCCTTTTAATTGGGGTCTTAAAACCATTTGCATTTAATGTGATTATTGATAAGGTTGGGTTTAATTTATCATCTTGCTGTTGTTTTCTGTGTTCTTTTAGGTTAGTTGCATAGGTTTTGTTCCCTGTTTTTTCCCATTGTTGGCTGATTAGCTATAACTCTTTGGTTTTGGCTTATTTTAGCCATTGCCTTAGGGTTTATAGTATATGTCTTTAATTTATCACAGTCTACCTCTAAGTAATATTATACAGTTTCCTATATAAGAACTTTATAACAGTATATGCTGTGCTTCTCTCAATACCTAAGGTCGTCATGTCTTTCCTTTACTCCTATGCCCCAGGTTGACCTCTATGTCACTGGATTTCCCATAGTCCAGAACTGTGTAGTAAAGAATGTTCAAAGGCTATTTCAGCATTATTTCATTTGTTTCAGTTTAATCTATGATTAAAATTTTGATTATGCTTAATATTGCCCCCTCTACTTTTTCTTATGTTACTTTAGAGTCTATGTAAGTTAGTTAGACAACATTACCCTGAAGTAATTGGTATCAAGTTCCCTTTCTCCTGAGCTAGTTATAGTTTTGAGAAAATATGGAAAGGATTCTAGGAAGTATTGTAAATGATCAAAAGGATAATGAACTGATACCAGTTTAACATTTAAGTTGTAATATTTTATAAGTAATTAGAAAAGATTTTATTTTCTAATTTCTAAGTATAACGAAACCTTTACTTTGCAATCTTGGAGTATTTATTTTTAAAAGTTTAGAGAGTATATAATTAGCTAGACTTATTGTTGTGATCAGTTTACAATATATAAAAATATCGAATCATTATGTTGTATAGCAGAAAATAATGTAATACTATATGTCAATTATACCTCAGTTTTTAAAAATATATGTATATATTTATATAACTTTGTTTGTTGCCTGGGTTAATTTCACACCCCATATATATATTTTTTTAATTGAAATGTTTTCTTCAATTCAATAAGACTACTGAATTTTTTTTTTTTTTTTTTTTTTTTTTTGCGGTATGCGGGCCTCTCACTGTTGTGGCCTCTCCCGTTGCGGAGCACAGGCTCCAGACGGGCAGGTTCAGCGGCCACGGCTCACAGGCCCAGCCGCTCCACGGCATATGGGATCTTCCCAGACCGGGGCACGAACCCATGTCCCCTGCATCAGCAGGCGGACTCTCAACCACTGCGCCACCAGGGAAGCCCCTGAATTTGTTTTGTCTGAATTTGACAGTGTTGAATTCGATACTGTCTATCACCCTAGCTGTTCAATATCACGTTTTTAAAAAGTGACTAATTTTGACTTCAAGTAATTTTAACAGCATGTAGACATATATTATGACAACACAAATATTTTGCTTAATAAAATATCAGAATTTTTTCTTTAGCATTAAATATAAGCTGAATGAACAAATGACCTATTTTAATTTAACTTGAAATGAGACCCAGATTATAAATACCATCATTTGTATAATTTTCCAGTTATAATAAGGTGAGTAGGGTTTTTCTGTCTACTTTCAAAATTAACCTCAAAGTATTTCTTTTGCCTACTGAATTGTTCATACTAATTATTAAATAAAAGACTAAGTTTTCTCTCTATACCATAATTCCCCAGAAATGCTCATGTCTGAAAGGGAAATGTTACAAGACAAAAATAAGATTTTTTAGGCAAGTGTAATGTCATATGGTGAAATTTCCATGAAAATATTTTCATAAGTAATGAAAGAAATATTATGAGCAGGTTCTTAAGCATATTCCTTGGGAGATGGTTTAAAAGGTATGAGAATGCTAAGGATACTCCAGAAAGGACTCCCCTTTTCCCAATTCAAGCCTTACTTACTACGACATAAGCCTGGTTTTATTTTCAATATTTTAGGTGCAAATCCACTATCAAAAGTCACCTTGACTCTTACAAGTCAAGACAAACACATTTTATTAAAAGCGAAGTATTTCTTGAAAAAATATTATCGCTTTAAAAAAGCTGGCATTTTTAATGTAAAGTGGAGATTGTTTTAAAGGATCACAAAGTCTGATGAATGAACTCTCAAAAATTGTAGCCAGGTTTGTTTTAAAGAAAACATGTAATTGACCAAGATTTAGGCTATGATTGAGGAGTCTTGTATACCTAAAATAGATGGAAAACAAATGAGAGGACATCAAACACATTCTCACCACAGGGTTAACTAAGATCAATCATATATATCATTCCAAACCAAAGGATAATGGAATCATTTATTGTCTGCAGACATATATCAGGGTGCAGTTTGATGCTTGATCCTGGGACTATTAGCAAGTTGAAGTTTGGCTCCTGAAATGGGCTCCAGATCGGCCAATCCATAATTATTCATTTAACCTGTCAAATCATTGACTCAACTAAACAAAGCCTTGATTGATAAGTACTGTTACTAAGACTAGTGCCAAAGGTATGCTTAGTTTAAGGTACACCAAGTCAAGATTGAGTCTGTCCTCACAGGGTTTGAAACACTGGGCCAGCCAGCCCCTGCTTAGTGAGCTGGTCTCCAGTCCCTTTCAGAGATGGATTAACTTTTCCAAGAATCCATTTTCAATTGCAGCCTGCTGGGAGACCAAAGGAAGTAGAAAAATCTGTCCCTTCCTCTCAGATTGATTAAAATCTAAGTAAGAGACAGAAGTGATGCAGTAAAATCTGTTATCCCTCATGGTTGGTAAGGAGTTCTAGACAAGCAAATATTGTGATCAAGAGTCCATGTATGTTTAAAGAATTAGAATGAAAATACAGTCTTAACTCCACATGTCATAATATAAATTATAGTAATATATTTGTAATGATCCAAAAAGCACTTCAGTATTTTACAGTCTCAAAGTCACCATCACAACCAATTGTCATATTTACTAACCAGCTCAGCCATAGTGGAAACTGAACCCCTATAAAAATGGAGCAGACTCCATGGAGCTGTGCCTCAGGGAGTTCCTCCCCCTGGAGCTTCCCTAATCTACCCACAAAGAGCAGCTCCTTTGTTTGCCAGTCCCAAGTCATGATTCCCTGTTCCCTGTAAGTGATCTGTTTTCTGTACCTCTGTGCCCTGTGACCCCGCAGTGGAATCTATTGTTTGGAACTTCCCAGTATTTTGCTAGTTTCATTCTGTTCCAGATGCGTCTTAGGTTCTCCCTTTGTTCTATACCGAAAACCTCCATCCAGTCTTTGTTCAATTCCTTGCTATCCCTGAGAAACGGAGATAGTTAGCCTAAAAGGAGATTTCATATATTGATATTACGCTGCCATGCCCATGCCTTAGCAGACTCCATTGCAAAAGACAGACTTATAAACATGGGAAGGAGCTAGGGAGTAATGGGTAACCCAGGCTGATGGAACCAGCTTGTCCCACTGCTAGGGCCTCATACCTGAAAGTAGATGGAAGCTTGAGACTTGTACTTGGAAAGTACACAGGGTGCAAAATTACAATAATCAGCATCATTGGTAAGAAAGATTTATGGCATATACCAAATATGGCACTAATATGGGGGTGACATTCCTTATCACCATACTTAGAAGGTAAATGGCTCATCTGGAATTTTAGGGTAGATGCATAGAAGAACACTTAGGGTAATGTTCTCCCATTAAATAACCATCTCCAAATGTTCTATAATTTATTTTTTTAAAGAAATGGCTGAAATATTAGAAAACATTTGGGATTAATTCATTTGAAGAAAATGTTAATTTACACTGTTTCAGAATGAATTCAAGATGGCTAAGCTACTTGTCATTTTATTATTATATTTCTCAAATTATCAACAGCAGTCTATATCATGGTACTGTTCTTTGGGGCCTCCATCATTCATGAGATGTTTTTGTATAAAATGTTATGAGAAAATCAAATAAATTGCAGGCAACTATTTTATCATCATGGAAAAATGGAGAATTTTTTTCCATGTGAAAATCACATTTATGTATTAAAACAGCACTCTGCCTATCTACTGAGGAGAGAGAGAATTCAAATCAATAAGACACTTAGATTCCAGTAGAAAATGTCACAAAGAACATGAATTTCTATTTACTGAAGTATAGTTGATGTACAATATTATGTAAGTTACAGGTGTACAATTTAGTGATTCACAATTTTTAAAGGTTATACTCCATTTATAGTTATTATAAAATATTGGCCATAATCCCTGTGCTGTACAATATATCCTTGTTGCTTGTTCATTTTATATATAATACTTTGTACCTCTTAATCCCCTACCCATATATTGCCCCTTCCCCCTTTCGTCTCCTGACTGGTAACCAGTAGTTCATTTTCTGTATCTGTGAGTCTGTTTCCTTTTTTGTTATATTCACTAGTTTGCTGTATTCTTTAGATTCCACATATAAGTGATATCGTACAGTATTTGTCTTTGACTTATTTCACTTAGCATAATATCCTCCAAGTCCATCCATGTTGTTGCAAAATAGCAAAATTTCATTTTTTATGGCTGAGTAGTATTCCATTGTGCATGTGTGTGTGTGTGTACACATACATACATACCACATCTTCTTTATTCATTCATCTGTTGATGGACACTTAGGTTGCTTCATATCTATGCAGTTGTAAATAATTCTATGAATATTGGTATGCATGTATCTTTTTGAATTGGATATATACCCAGGAGGAGAATTGCTGGGTTATATGGTACTTCTATTTTTAGTTTTCTGAGAAAACTCTAAACTGTTTTCCATGGTGGCTGCATCAGTTTACATTCCCATCAATAGTGTACAAGGGTTTCCTCACCAACATTTATCTGTATTTATTTATTCTTATTAGCCATCCATTTTATACACATCAGTGTATACAAGTCAATCCCAATCTCCCAATTCATCACACCACAACCCCCACCCCCATCCCGCTTACCCCCCTTGGTGTCCATACTTTTGTTCTCTACATCTGTGTCTCAGTTTCTGCTCTGCAAACCAGATTGTCTGTACCATTTCCTCGGTTCCACATATATGCGTTAATATACAATACTTGCTTTTCTCTTTCTGACTTACTTCACTCTGTATGACAGTCTCTAGATGCATCCACGTCTCTACAGATGACCCAATTTTGTTCCTTTTTATGGCTGAGTAATATTCTATTGTATATACGTACCACATCTTTATCCATTCGTCTGTTGATGGGCATTTAGGTTGCTTCCATGACCTGGCTATTGTAAATAGTGCTGCAGTGAACATTGGGGTGCATGTGGCTTTTTGGATTATGGTTTTCTCAGGGTATATGCCCAGTAGTGGGATTGCTGGGTCATATGGTAATGCTATTTTTAGTTTTTTAAAGCACCTCCATACTGTTCTCCATGGTGGCTGTAACAATGTACATTCCCACCAACAGTGCAAGAGGGTTCCCTTTTCTCCACACCCTCTCTAGCATTTGTTGTTTATAGATTTTCTGATGATGCCCATTCTGCCTGGTGTGAGGCGATACCTCATTGTAGTTTTGATTTGCATTTTTCTAATAATTAGTGATGTTGAGCAACTTTTCATTTGCTTCTTGGCTATCTGTATGTCTTCTTTGGAGGAATGTCTATTTAGGTCTTTTGCCCATTTTTGGATTGTTGTTTTTTTTTTAATATTGAGCTGCATGAGCAGTTTATATATTTTGGAGATTAATCCTTTGTCCAATGATGCATTTGTAAATATTTTCTCCCATTCTGAGGGTTGTCTTTTCGTCTTGTTTATGGTTTCCTTTGCTGTGCAAAAGCTTTTAAGCTTCATTAGGTCCCATTTGCTTATTTTTCTTTTTATTTCCATTACTCTAGGAGGTGGATCAAAAAATATTTTGCTGTGATTTATGTCAAAGAGTGTTCTTCCTATGTTTTCCTCTAAGAGTTTTATAGTGCCCCATCTTACATTTAGGTCACTAATCCATTTTGAGTTTATTTTTGTGTATGGTGTTAGGGAGTGTTCTAATTTCATTCTTTTACATGTAACTGTCCAGTTTTCCCAGCACCACTTATTGAAGAGACTGTCTTTTCTCCATTGTATATCCTTGCCTCCTTTGTCATAGATTAGTTGACCATAGGTGCGTGGGTTTATCTCTGGGCTTTCTATCCTGTTCCATTGATCTATATTTCTGTTTTTATGCCAGTAGCATATTGTCTTGATTACTGTAGCTTTGTAGTATAGTCTGAAGTCAGGGAGTCTGATTCCTGCAGCTCCGTTTTTTTCCCTCAAGACTGCTTTGGCTATTCGGGGTCTTTTGTGTCTCCATACAGATTTTTAGATTTTTTGTTCTAGTTCTGTAAAAAATGCCATTGGTAATTTGATAGGGATTGCATTGAATCTGTAGATTGCTTTGGGTAGTATAGTCATTTTTATAATATTGATTCTTCCAATCCAAGAGCATGGTATATCTCTCCATCTGTTGGTATCATCTTTAATTTCTTTCAACTGTGTCTTATAATTTTCTGCATACAGATCTTTTCTCTCTCTAGGTAGGTTTATTCCTAGGTATTTTATTCTTTTTGTTGCAGTGGTAAATGGGAGTGTTTCCTTAATTTCTCTTTCAGATTGTTCATCATTAGTATATAGGAATGCAAGAGATTTCTGTGCATTAGTTTTGTATCCTGCTGCTTTACCAAATTCATTGATTAGCTCTAGTAGTTTTCTGGTGACATCTTTAGGTATACTTTAGGATACTATACTATGTATAGTATCATGTCATCTCCAAACACTGACAGTTTTACTTCTTCTTTTCCAATTTGTATTTCTTTTATTTTTTTCTTCTCTGATTGCCATGGCTAGGACTTCCAAAACTATGTTGAATAACAGTGATGAGAGTGAACATCCTTGTCTTGTTCCTGATCTTATAGGAAATGGTTTCAGTTTTTCACCATTGAGAATGATGTTTGCTGTGGGTTTGTTGTATATGGCCTTTACTATGTAGAAGTGGGTTCCCTCTATGCCCACTTTCTGGGGAGTTTTTTATCATAAATCGGTGTTGAATTTTGTCAAAGGATTTTCTGCATCTATTGAGATGATCATATGGTTTTTATTCTTCAGTTTGTTAATATGGTGTATCACGTTGATTGATTTGCGTACATTGAAGAATCCTTGCATCCCTGGGAATAATCCCACTTGATCGTGGTGTATGATCCTTTTAATGTGTTGTTGGATTCTGTTTGCTAGTATTTTGTTGAGGATCTTTGCATCTATATTCATCAGTGATACTGGTCTGTAAGTTTCTTTCTTTGTAGTATCTTTGTCTGGTTTTGGTATCAGGGTGATAGTGGCCTCATAGAACGAGTTTGGGAGTTTTCCTTCCTCTGTAGTTTTTTGGAAGAGTCTGAGAAGGATGGGTGTTAGCTCTTCTCTAAATGTTTGATGGAATTCACCTGCGAAGCCGTCTGGTCCTGGGCTTTTGTTTGTTGGAAGATTTTTTTTTTTTTTTTCCCGCGGTACCCGGGCCTCACTGTTGTGGCCTCTCCCATTGTGGAGCACAGGCTCCGGACACGCAGGCTCAGCGGCCGTGCCTCACGGGCCTAGCCGCTTCGTGGCATGTGGGATCTTCCGGGACCAGGGCATGAACCTATGTCCCCTGCATCGGCAGGCGGACTCTCAACCACTGTGCCACCAGGGAAGCCCTCTTGGAAGATTTTTAATCACAGTTAAATTACATTACTTGTGATTGGTCTGTTCACATTTTCTATTTCTTCCTGGTTCAGTCTTGGAAGGTTATACCTTTGCAAGAATTTGTCCATTTCTTCCAAGTTGTCCATTTTATTGGCATAGAGTTGCTTATAGTAGTCTCTTAGGATGCTTTGTATTTCTTCAGTGTCTGTTGTAACTTCTCCTTTTTCATTTCTAATTTTATTGATTTGAGTCCTCTCTTTCTTGATGAGTCTGACTAATAGTTTATCAATTTTGTTTATCTTCTCAAAGAACCAGCTTTTAGTTTTATTGATCTTTGCTATTGTTTTCTTTGTTTCTATTTCATTTATTTCTGCTCTGATGGTTATGATTTCTTTCTTTCTGCTAACTTTGGGTTTCGTTTGTTCTTCTTTCTGTAGTTCCTTTCGGTGTAATGTTAGATTGTTTATTTGATATTTTTCCTGTTTCTTGAAGTAGGCTTGTATAGCTATAAACTTCCCTCTTAGAACTCCTTTTGCTGCATCCCATAGGTTGCAGATCGTCGTGTTTTCATTGTCATTTGTCTCTAGGTATTTTTTGTTTTCCTCTTTGATTTCTTCAGTGATCTCTTGTTTATTTAGTAACGTATTGTTTAGCCTCAATGTGTTTTTTTTTTTTCCTTTTTTTTCCTGTAACTGATTTCTAATCTCATAGCATTGTGGTCAGAAAAGATGCTTGATATGATTTCAGTTTTCTTAAATTTACTGAGGCTTGATTTGTGCCCCAAGACGTGGTCTATCCTGGATAATGTTCCATGCGCACTTGAGAAGAAAGTGTAATCTGCTGTTTTTGGATGGAATGTCCTATACATATCAATTAAATCTATCTGGTCTATTGTGTCATTTAAAGCTTCTGTTTCCTTATTAATTTTCTGTTTGGATGATCTGTCCATTGGTGTAAGTGAGGTGTTAAAGTCCCCCACTATTATTGTGTTACTGTTGATTTCCTCTTTTATGACTGTTAGCAGTTGCCTTATGTACTGAGGTGCTCCTATGTTGGGTGCATATATATTTATAATTGTTGTATGTTCTTCTTGGATTGATCCCTTGATCATTACATAATGTCCTTCCTTGTCTCTTGTAACAATCTTTATTTTAAAATCTATTTTACCTGATATGAGTATTGCTACTCCAGCTTTGTTTTGATTTCCATTTGCATGGAATATCTTTTTCTATCCCCTCACTCTCAGTCTGTATGTGTCTCTAGGTCTGAAGTGCATCTCCTGTAGACAGCATACATACAGGTCTTGTTTTTGTATCCATTCAGCAAGCCTGGGTCTTTTGGGTGGAGCATTTAATCCATTCACATTTAAGGTAATTATTGATATGTATGTTCCTATTTCCATTTTCTTAATTGTTTTGGGTTTGTTTTTGTAGGTCCTTTTCTTCTCTTGTGTTTCCCTCCTAGAGAAGTTCCTTTAGCATTTATTGTAGAGCTGGTTTGGTGGTGCTGATTTCTCTTTGCTTTTGCTTGTCTCTAAAGCTTTTGATTTCTCCATCGAATATGAATGGGAACCTTGCTGGGTAGAGTAATCTTGGTTGTAGGTTCTTTCCTTTCCTCACTTTAAGTATATCATGCTACTCCCTTCTGTCTTGTAGAGTTCCTGCTGAGAAATCAGCTGTTAACCTTATGGGGATTCCCTTGTATGTTATTTGTCATTTTCCCTTGCTGCTTTCTTTGTCTTTGATCTTTGCCAATTTGATTACTATGTGTCTATGCGTGTTTCTCCTTGGGTTTATCCTGTATGGGACTCTCTGCGCTTCCTGGACTTGGGTGGCTATTTCCTTTCCCATGTTAGGGAAGTTTTCGACTATAATCTCTTCACATATTTTCTCAGGTCCTTTCTCTCTCTTTCTTCTCCCTCTGGGATACCTATAATGCGAATGTTGTTGCTTTTAATGTTGTGTCAGTGGTCTCTTTGGCTGTCTTCATTTCTTTTCAATGTTTTTTCTTTATTCTGTTCCACAGCAGTGAATTCCACCATTCCATCTTCCAGGCCACGTATCTGTTCTTCTGCCTCAGTTATTCTGCTATTGATTCCTTCTAGTGTATTTTTCATTTCAGTTATTGTATTGTTCATCTCTGTTTGTTCTTTAATTCTTCTAGATTTTTGTTAATCATTTCTTGCATCTTCTCGATCTTTGCTTCCATTCTTTTTCTGAGGTCCTGGATCATCTTCACTGTCATTATTCTGAATTCTTTTTCTGGAAGATTGCCTATCTCCATTTCATTTAGTTGTTTTTCTGGGGTTTTATCTTGTTCCTTCATCTGGTACATAGCCCTCTGCCTTTTCATCTTGTCTGTCTTTCTGTGAATGTGGTTTTTGTTCCACAGGCTGCGGGATTCTAGTTCTTCTTGCTTTGGCTCTATTTGTTTTATTTTTGATGATAGCCATTCTAACAGGTGTAAGATGATATCTCATTGTGGTTTTGATTTGCATTTCCCTGATGATTAGCAATATTGAGCATCTTTTCATGTGACTCTTGTCCATCTGCATGTCTTCTTTGGAAAAATGTTTATTCAGGTCTTCTGCATATTTTTTAACTGGGTTTTTAAAAAAATTTTATTGGACTATAGTTGATTTACAATGTTGTGTTACTTTCTGCTGTACAGCAAAGTACAAATGAACTTATTTCCAAAAGAGAAATAGAGTTAAAGATGTGGAAAACAATCTCATGGTTACTGAGGGGGAAGGGGGGAGGGATAAATGGGAGATTGGGATTGACATACACATACTACTGTATATAAAATAGATAACTAATAAGTACCTACTGTATAGCACAGGGAACTATATTCAGTACTCTGTAATGACCTATATGGGAAAAGAATCTAAAAAAGAGTGGATATATGTATATGTTTAACAGGTTGTCTTTTTTTGATGTTGCATTGTATGAGCTGTTTATATATCTTCGTACACCCATCATTGGTCATATATTTTGCAAATATTTTCTCCTATTCTGTACATTGTCTTTTCGTTTTGTCAGTGGTTTCTTTTGTGTGCAAAAGCTTTTAAGTCTAACTAGTTCCTATTTGTCTATTTTTACTTTTATTTCCTTTCCTCTAGAAGACAGATCCAAAAAAATATCGCTATGATTTATGTGAAATAGTGTTCTGCCTGTGTTTTCCTCTAGGAGTTTTGTGGTTTCAGGTCTTGCATTTAATGCATTTTGAGTTTATTTTTGTATATGGAGCTAGAGAATGTTTTAATTTCATTCTTTTACATGAGGCTGTCCAGTTTTCCCAGCACCATTTATTGAAGACTGTCTTTTCTCCAGTGTATATTCTTGCCTTCTTTGTCATAGAATAATTGACCATAGGTGCATGGGTTTATTTCTGGGGTCTCTATTCTGTTCCACTGATCTATGTGTCTGTTTGTTGTGCCAGTAACATGCTGTTTTGATTACTGTAGCTTTGTAGTATAGCCTGAAGTCAGCATGATTCCTCCAGCCCTATTCTTCTTTCTCAAAATTATTTTGGCTATTTGGATTCTTTTGTGTTTCCACATAAATTTTAGGATTATTTGTTCTGGTTCTGTAAAAAATGCCATTGGTATTTTGATAGGGATTGCATTGAATCTGTAGATTGCCTTGGGTAGTATGATCATTTTAACAATACTAATTCTTCCAATCCAAGAACAGGTATATCTTTCCATCTGTGTGTGTTGTCTTCAATTTCTTTCATCAGTGTCTTACAGTTTTCTGAGTACAGGTCTACAGGTCTTTTACCTCCTTAGGTAGGTTTATTCCTGGGTGCTTTATTCTTTTTGATGTAATGGTAAATGGGATTATTTCCTTAATTTCTGTCTCTGATAGTTTGTTGTTGGTGTATAGAAATGCAACAGATTTCTGTATATTAATTTTATATCCTGCAACTTAACTGAATTCATTGATGAGCTCTAATAATTTTCTGGTATAAAATGATTATTAACTTTTGGTGCAGTAGATCTATTTATCAGACTCTATGATGAGGAAATAGAGAATCTGTGCTGAGGAAATAATCAGACAAAAAATTTCTTTCTCTCCATTGTACATAAGAGAAAAGAGCTGGCCTAAATGCTCAGCAATAGGAAAATAAGTGAATAATGATTATATAAAAGGAAATGTTATTCAGTCATTTACACAGTTCTTAAAAAATCAGAGACATGAAGAAATGTTCATAATCTAATATTTGTCAAAAAATATACTGAATTTAAAAGTATATATTATAATAAATCATATTATTAGTATACATAACATACATATTATATTATTAACATATATGAATTATATTATCATGTAATATCTTAATTATAAATTGTATATGTGTATACAGATGTATATGTGTGTGTATGTGTGTATATCTTTGGGAAAATGTACCAGAACAACATTCTAGATTGTTACTTTTAATGTATATTAGTTATTAGTACAGTGAAAGAACACATGCTATATATGAAAGAAATTTAAATTTAAATTAAAAAATGGCATCTTGATATAATGCATGTTTTGTATCCCTATAGCATGTTTTTGTCAATTTTTTTAAAGTCAGTACTCAGTTACCTTACACTTCCTCTGGGTTCAGTGTGAGATAAGCTATATTTGCCACCATGTGGGAAATGTCAGGAGAGTGAAGGAAAAGTGAATAGAAAAACAAGCACTGGAGTGTTAGTTTGTTATACTATGCTACTAAATGGTAGTCTCATATTGTCATTTATCCCCAACATTGCCAGATTTATGAGGATTGGAAAGAATTATTTCTTTGTCAGTAAAATGAGAGTTGAACATTTTACTGGGTAAATTAAGTCAATAAATTAAATGGGAGTTGTATGTAAAGTCAGGCCATATGCATATAAATATGTAAAGAGAATAAGGTAAAGAATGAGAGAAAATATGTGTACATTGCTTGGAACAAACCAAGTATCAAAACCCCAGTAACTATTATTCCCAGAAGCCAGGTAGTTTAATACTTTCGAGGTTGTATGGTCTGGGCTTTAATCCCAGCTCTGTGACTCAACAGCTGTGTTGTCTGCAGCAAAATGTTTTATATTTTTTAAGCCTTATTTTTTTTAACTATATAATTGCATTTATTTAAAATTTAAAATACACCAACCTAGGAATGTATACTTTATACATTTGGTAAATGTATAAAGATACAAAGAGAAGCAAAGTTTTATCATAAAATCATGTTAGTGTTAACCTCTAAGGGAAGAGAAAGAAGTGTGAGTGAGAAAAGATATGATCGGTTCTGGAAGAGCAGAAACCTGTTTCTTGAAATGGTTTGTGGTTGTATAGTTGTTCCACTTTATAATTCAAAGATTTTTTCTTTGTCTTGGTTTTTAATTGTTTGATTATGATGTATCTCGGGTGTATTTCTTTAAGTTTATCCAGTTTGAGATTTGCTGAGCTTCTTGAACCTGTAAGTCTATATATTTCACCAATTTTTGAAAGTTTTCAGTCATTATTTTTTTGCGGTACACGGGCCTCTCACTGTTGTGGCCTCTCCCGTTGTGGAGCACAGGCTCCGGACGCGCAGGCTCAGGGGCCATGGCTCACGGTCCCAGCCGCTCCGCAGCATGTGGGATCTTCCCGGACCGGGGCATGAACCCGTGTCCCCTGCATCGGCAGGTGGACTCTCAACCACTGCGCCACCAGGGAAGCCCTCAGTCATTATTTTTTAAAATACTTTTTTGAACCACATTCTTTACCCTCTTTTTCTGAAACTCTGATAACATGAATGTTAGACATGTTGGTGTTGTCCCACAAGTTTCTGAGACTCTATACTTTTTTCTGTATTGGAGTATAGTTGATTTACAATATATTAGTTTCAGGTGTACAAAATAGTGATTGAGTATTTTCATAGATTATACTCCACTTAAATTTATTACAAATTAATAGCTATAATTCCCTGTGCTGTACAGTATATCTTTGTTGCTTATCTGTATTATATATAGTAGTTTGTATCTCTTAATCTCATATCCCTATCTTGCCTCCACCCCCACCACCGGTATGTACTAGTTTGTTTTCTGTATCCGTGAGTCTATTTCTGTTTTGTTAGATACATTTGTTTTCTTTATTTTTTAGATTCTACATGAAAATGATAACACACAGTATTTTTCATTCTCTGTCTGACTTATTTCATTAAGTATAATTCTCTCTAGGTCCATCTACATTGTTGCAAATTGCAGAATTTCATTCTTTTTTATGTCAGAGTAGTATTTCATTGTGTTTTTTTGTATATGTATGTGTGTGTATACACATACATACCATATCTTCTTTATCCATTCATCTGTGGATGGACATGTAAGTTGCTTCCAGCGTGGGGGTGCATGTTTCTTTTTGAATTAGTGTTTTCACTTCTTTGAATATTCCCAGGAGAGGAATTGCTGGATTATATGGTAGGGTTTTTTTTTTGTTTTTTTTGATAGCCATTCTGTCAGGTGTAAAGTGATATCTTGTTGTTTTGACTTGCATTTCTCTAATAATTAGAGATGATAAGCATATTTTCATGTGCTTGTTAGCTGTCAGTATGTCTTCTTTGGAAAAATGTTTATTCAGGTCTTCTGCCCAGTTTTTAATTGGGTTGTTCGTTTTTTTGATATTGAGTTGTATGAGCTGTTTATATATTTTGGATATTAACCCCTTGTTGGTGATATATTTTGGAAATCTTTTCTGCCATTCAGGGTTGTCTTTTCATTCTGTCAGTGGTTTCGTTTGCTGTGCAAAAGACTTTATATTTAATTAGGTCCCATTTGTTTATTTTTGCTTTTATTTCTTCCACTTTAAGAGACATACCCAAAACAATATTGCTGTGATTTATGTCAAAGGGTGTTCTGCCTGTGTTCTCTTTTAGGAGTTTTATGGATTCAGATCTTACATTCAGGTCTTTAATCCATTTGGGGTTTATTTTAGTATATGACATGGCACAATGTTCTAATTTCATTGTTTTATATGTAGCTGTGCAGTTTTCCCAGCACCACTTGTTGAAGAGATGATATTTTCTCCATTGTATATTCTTGCCCTTTCTGTCGTAGATTAATTTACCATAAGTGTGTGGGTTTATTTCTGGGCTCTCTATTCTGTTCCATTGACCTATGTGTCTGTTTCTTGTGCCAGTAACATGCTGTTTTGATTACTGTAGCTTTGTAGTATAGTCGGTAGTCAAGGAGCATAATATCTTCAGCTTTGTTCTTTTTGCTCAACATTGCTTTGGCAATTTAGGGTCTTTTGTGATTCCATATGAATTTTTGGATTATTTGCTCTAGTTGTGTGAAAAATGTCATTGGTATTTTGACAGGGATTGCATTAAATTGGTAGATTACTTTGGGTAGTATGGACATTTTAACAATATTAATTCTTCTGATCAGAGAGCAGGGGATATCTTTCTACTTTTTGTATCATGTTTAGTTTCCTTCATCAAAGTTTTATAGTTTTCAGCATGTAGATTTTTCACTGCCTTGGTTGAGTTTATTCCTAGGTATTTTATTCTTTTTGGTGCAATTTCAAATGGGATTGTTTTCTTGCTTTCTCTTTCAGATAGTTCATTGTTAGTATATAGAAAAGCAACAGATTCCTCTATTTAATCCTGTATCATGCAACTTCACTGAATTTATTTATTAGTTTTAGAAGTTTCTTGGCAGAGACTTTAGGATTTTCTATGTATAGTATCATGTCATCTGCAAACAGTTACAGATTTACTTCTCCCCTTCCAATTTGGATGCCTTTTATTTCTTTTTCATGCCTGGTTGCTGTGACGAGGACTTCCAATACTATGTATAAAAGAAGTGGTCAGAATGGGTATCCTTGTCTTTTTCCTGAATTTAGAGGAAAGGCTTTTAGCTTTTCGCCATCAAGTGTGAAGTTTGTCATAGATGGCCTTTATTATGTTGAGATGTGTTCCCTACATACCCACTTTGATGAGAATTTTTATTATGAATGGATGTTGAAAAAGCTTTTATTGTATTTATTGAAATGATCATGTGATTTTTACCCTTCCTTTTGTTAATGTGGCATATAACATTGATTGATTTGAGAATATTGAACTATACTTGTATCCCTGGAATAAATACCTCTTTATCATGGTGTCTGATCCTTTTTATATAGTGTTGGATTCTGTTTGCTAATATTTTGCTGATTATTTTTGCATCTATATTTATCAAACTTATTGACTTGTAATTTTCTTTTTTTTGTAGTGTCTTTGTCTGGTTTTGTTGTCAGGGTAATAATGGCTTCATAGAGTGCCTTGGGAGTATTCTGTTTTCTTCAATTTTTTGGAGTACTTTGAGGAGAATAGATAGTAGTTCTTCTTTATATGTTTGGTAGAGTTTGTCTGTGAAGCCATCAGTCATGGAGTTTTGTTTGCTGGGAGATTTTTAAATTACAAATTCAATTTCACTACTTGTGATCAGTCTGTTCAAACTGTCTGTTTCTTCCTGATTTGATTGGCAGATTGTATGTTTCTAGAAATTGTCCATTTCTTCTACATTGTCAAATTTGTTGGCATGTAACTGTTTGTATCATTCTCCTATGATTCTTTTGTGTCTCTGTGGTATTGATTGTTACTTCTCGTCTTTCATTTCTTATTTTGTTATTTGGTCCTCTCTCTTCCTGTTGAGACTGGATAAGGATTTATCCATTTTGTTTATCTTTTCAAAAAATAAGCATTTGGATTCATTGATTTTACTATTACTTTTTTGGTGTTTGTTTCTTTCCTCTCTGATCTTTATTACTTCCTTCCTTCTGCTTACTTTGGGCTTTTTATTATTGTTGTTGTTCTTCTTCTTTTTCTAATTCCTTTAGATGGTTGTTTAGGTTAGGTTGTTTGATATTTTTCTTGTTTCTTGAGGTAGGCCTGTATCACTGTATATTTCCCTCTTAGAACTGCTTTTGCTACATCCCATAGATTTTGGAATGTTGTGTTTCCATTTTCATTTGTTTCAAGGTACCTTCTGATTTCTGCTTTGATTTCTTCATTGACCTATTGGTTTTTTAGTAGCATATTGTTTAGTCTCCAAGTTTTGCCCTTTTCTCATTTGTCTTTCTGTAATTGATTTCTAGTTTCATACTGTTGTGGTTGGAAAAAATGATTGATATAATTTCTATTCTCTTAAATTGTTGAGACTTGTTTTGTGGCCCCACATGTGATCTATGCTAAGAACTTTGCATGTACACTTGAAAAGAATGTACGTTCTGCTCTTTTTAGATTGTTGTCCTATAGATATCTGTGAAGTCTATCTGGTGTATTGTTTCATTTAAGACCACTGTTTCCTTATTAATTTTCTGTCTGAATGATCTTCCTGTTGATGTAAGAGGGATGTTATTGATGTATTGATATATTGGGTACATATATGTTTTGAGTGTAATATCCTCTTTCTATACTGATCCCTTCTTTGTCTTCGTTGTACGTTATAGCCTTTGTTTTAAAGTCTGTTTTGTCTGATATGAGTATTGCTACTCCTGTTTTCCTGATGTTTCCATTTGCATAAAATACCTTTTTCCATCCCTTTGCTTTCAGTCTGTGTGTGTCTTTAGCTCTGAAGTGAGCCTCCTGTAGGCAGCATACAGATGGATCTTGTTTTTTAATCCATATTTCCCTGAAATAACTTTTCTAAATCAATGCCAAGCCAGTCTCCTTTGTCTTTTTTTTTTTTTTTAAAGCAGTTATCTCCTTAAAGCTCCTCCTCTCTGATCTGCAGTGCCCCCTTTATTCCACATGTTTTCCTTTTTTCTCAGTCTTTGGAACAATGGGCACTGTCATGGGTGCTTTGGCCAAGGATGCTATTATGGCCACATGTCTGGACTCCTTCTGGGCACTATGTAATATCCTATATATGCCTTAAAGTTTTTCTAACATTAGTGAATGAGGTTATTGAAATAAATTTATATCAAATGTTATGGTGGATATGTATTTTCTCAATTAAATGATGTTAATCATATAAGTACTATCATGGAAAAAAGGGGCCAGCCAAATCTTTTGACAAATAGAGGAGATCTTTACATTGAAAGATTGGGGCCACTGCTTTTAACATCACCACAAGCACCTTTTACCCAGTGTAGAATGAATTATTCTCTTCTGCACCAGCATAGAAAGAGCTTCACACTAGAATTCAGATTTATCATTAATTATAGCACTGAAGGATGTGTGGATAAAGGAATGAACTTCAAAACTCTGTGATATCTCATGAGAGAGAATCACATGTGTTAGGTCCCAGGGATTACCAAAGTGAATGCATGCTGACAACTCATGATTTTGAACATTTTTTTAATTGTTTGATGAAAGAGACAATAGTATTACTACCTATTGGACCACTTTTTATTTAGCTTTGGGAATTTGGGGCTAGCTACTTAATCTCTTTCAGCCTCAGTTTCCTAACCTGTCATCTGAGCTAGTCTTATTGAGTGTGAAGAGGACAAAGTGAGATTACGTATGTTAAAGTCCCATCCGAGGGCTCTATACACAATAGATATAATAAACGTAACTCCCCTGTCCCTTTGTTTCCTGTAATAATTGCAGTCATGAGTTGGTGACTGCACCACTGAAGTAATTCCAGGAGAAATGCTAACTCCTTCATTCCAAAAGTTGAGAGTTATCACTTGGGCTATTTGAGTTCTTGGACAGGCAGTTTACCTGAAAGGAGTGTGTTTTCTTATTGGGTCTTACGAGAATGTCCAGAAACAAATTAAAGTCTGTGTTGGCTCATTAACAAGAAAGATCTGACTTTATCTAAACACGTCCTTAACAATTCTAGTAATTGCTAATGGATCAATTTTTTTGTTTGGTGAATAAACATACATATTTGAAACTACACAAGCATCTCAGTTTCAGCGACAAAATAATTGCCTAAATGTGAGGCCAATGGGAAGATGGGCTGGGGTGGAGGCATTTTCTAATTTGAATCCATCAAACTCCAGGACAGGTTATATACTTACGGCCTTCTTTTCAGTGAGACAAAACTGGTCTGTTTATTTGGTTTATTTAAGTAATTAGTTGTAAAATTAGGTTGGGATTTTTTAAGCCTATGGTAGTTATTCTTTATGGGTCTGGGCCATGAAAAAAAATATTTCTTTAAGTTTTTTATTGGAGAATTGCTTTCTTCAGGTGAGCTCTGGCAAACACCATTAAAATGTATAAATCTAGAATGCTAGGAAGTATAGGAAAGGGGAGGAAATTACCTCAGTTTGGCAGGAGGCACAACGTTACGTTCTTTAATAAAATGCATCCTCTGTCCTGACTAGCCCGATGCAGCTCAGTTGAGCGTTTCATTGTGTTCTGTCACTTAGCCCCGCCAGCCAGAGAAGGCAGCTGACACAGCGTGCCTGAGGTTACAAAGAGCCCATGTGTCCCCACTCCGGTTTTCACATTCCTCAGAGGGTTTGAGGGGAGAGCTGCTTTGTTATTTTTCTCAAGTCCTGTCACAAATGGTCTTTGACAGGCTCCCAGAAGGTCTGAGCAAGAACTGTTGGAGCTGGTTGGCGCCAGAAGTGCCACATGCCCATGAGGGTGGGGGCAGGGTGGCAGAAAGCGATTCTGTCTGAAGGCACCCAGTGACTGTGGCAAAGAAAATCACTTTTCAGGGGACAAGCAAACGTCCAGGATTGGAATGGAAGGGAAGTGCTGACAGGGAGGAGGACAAGGCTTGGAAGAGTACAATCACAGGTCACAGAAGCCTCTTGACACCGCAGCTTCTAGCCAAGGGCTACAGTGGTTTCCACAACATTCCAGCCAGTCAAGGGGCCAATTTTTGTAATGAGAGAACATTTTGCTAAGTGTGCTTCCACGCATTTCCTCTAAAATTCCAAAAGAGCTTTTTATCTAATAGGTACAATGATAAGTAAAGTCACCCCTATTTCAGTATCACACTTGGTACGTACAGCAGATCTTTCTTATCATTGACTCCAGTGATGATAGTCATGTGCCTGTGCATTTATGCATATTATGACCAGTGCAATTCATGTAATTTTTGATTAAGAATTGAGTTGTTAAATAGTTTCTTAAACATATTCCATAATTATTAGACTGTTTTTCATGCTTTCTTTTTTAATATATAAGTAACCTACATATTTCTTGTACTCCCTGTTTCAATCCTAGAAGATTATTAAGAGAAGCCAAATTTATACCAGCCCCTGATAAAGTGATTCAGGCAGCATATACTCACTGGATCTCTTCATATCAGCCTCCATGCTTGCCAGTCTGTTCTCATCTCAGTGTCATTGGCACATGGCAAGAACATCTGAAGGTCACATGCACCCATCCAGGCTCTGGCACACTTCAGAGAAACACAGGCAGTTCTTTTCCTTACCAGTGAATGTGTGTTACTTCTATGGGTCTCTTCACAGAGGTAACAATCTCAAGAAAGTAAAATATGTACTTGTTTATTATTATTGAGGATTTCATGGTCATAAGAGAGATATACAAAGAAGGAGTTGTCTTGAGCGTCTCTAATGAGAGTCCCTGCAAATTTGACAAAAGGAAATGATATTTGACAGTGAAGGTGATTAATGGAGCAGTGAAACAGAGGCCAGTAAAATCCATTTCTTCTCTTTTCTCAGGAGAATTAGTAATGAGGCCAGTGACTTTCTCCAGTTCCTCAGTGAAATTTTACCCAACCATGGACTTCTCTCTTAGTCAAAACAAAATAGAACACAGCTATTCAAATTCTTGTTACAAATGCTCCATTAGGTCTTATGAGGGATCCAGAGAAGGATAATACACCACCCACCATGTAACACCAGAGTCATGAGAGCAGCACTAATGTATGAACAAACTGACCTCCTTTCACTCATTTTGAAAATCTGCTTTATAACAGTGAAATTCGATACAAGGTGAAGCCTGCATCAGCCTGCAGGATGAGATCCCTGCATCCATCTGAATCCGTATGAATGTATTATGGAAGAGATGGTAGTTGGAATGGGTAGCCTTAAAACGTGGGTGGCATTTGAGAGTTAGGGCTGATTAGGAGGGAGTCAGAGAAATGAGAACAGTATAAACCAAGAAGCTATGGTGGATAAAGCAGGAGTTTAGAATTGAGCGCTGCCTTCAAATCCTGCTTCTGTCACTTAGCATCTGTGCAAACTCTAGCAAGTCATCTGGCCACTTTGAGCCCTAGCCTGCAAAGAGGATAATAATGGGGTTGTTTGTCTGAGGAAGGGAGATAACTTGTATGATGCTCATATTTGGACGTGACCTATACCACACCTAGTCCCTCCTCATAGCACTCGTGTCAGGTATACCTCCTTCCCACCTCTCTGACCCCATCTCCTACACTAAGCTCCTCTCCCTGTGATTCAGCCTCCCTCTTTCCCCTGTCCCTCAAGTCACCTTCTCATCCCACCTTGGGACGTTTGCATTCTTTTCTGACTGGGATACACTTCCCTACATCTTCCGGTTTCTTGCTTCCTTATTTCAAATAAGCTTCTGTTTAAACTTGATCTCTTCAGAGAGGCCTTGACTGATGCTTTGTTGAAAACACCCCACAGCCATCACCCCTACCACTGCTCTTTATCCCCTCTCCCACTTAAATTGTATTTATAGCACTTACTACTATCTGAAATTTCATCCTGTATTTGTTTTCTCATTGTCTGTCTTCTGTCCGTAGAATACAGGTATTTGTCACTCTTGTTCAGCACTGTATCCCCAAGCCCCTAGAGTAGTGTCTGATCTTGGGTACTCGGTAAGTATTTACTTAATGTCATTATTATTAACGAATGAATAAAATGGTGTAATTGTAAAAGAATTTTGAAAAAAGCAATACAATATAAAATTTACTAAGCATTTGCTAAGTACTAAGTGGAGAGAGATTCTAAACCAATGTGAAAAATAGTTTGCCCTAGATGGGTAAAGAAAACAAAAGCGTAAGAAATCATCATATGCTGTTTCTGTCTTGTTTTCTGATTGGAAGTTAATTAGTGGAACATTCTAGACCGTAACTACAGGAGGAGTGCAGAGAAGGCATAAAACAGGCAGAGGAGACTGGGAAAGCTTCAGCAAGGAAAGGATGGGAAGGCACTGGATGAGGGTCCCCAGGCTGGCGATCAAGCTGTCTAGAGCACTGCTAGAGGTCCTCGTGCCAGATCTCATTGAAGCCACACGTGCCACATCTCTGCTGACTGCCTGGTGATGGCACATCCGTGGGTGAGAGGATAGATGTGAGCCTTTCATGCGTTCTGTTTTCCTCATGTCTCCAGCTGGGATCTTTGGGAGTGTGTGTGTGTATGTGTGTGTGTTTCTTTTCCTTGGCTCCCAAGTCACATCAGTCCGCTCCTGGTACTTGGCAACCCAGCACGCTTCCTCCCACTAACGACAAGCCAGTCTGCAAAACAGAACAACATCTTTGAGATGGGGTGTTTATCTGGGCAGTGCACAGCCTCTGCAGCCCACAGGGGCCCCTCCTTCAAAGGCGTTGCTGAATGGGGCTCACCTGATGAAAGCCCGAACTGTGTATGCTCGACTTGATTTACGGGTAACGGCCAGCTCATTAGGCGCACTGGCCTAAGGAAGCCAGTCGGCTGTGGGAACAAATGTTTGTGTAGCTCTGTGGTGCCCACAGGGCTGTTTGCAGCTTGGGGCTGGAGCACAAAGCGGCAGTGATAAGGGGCTCTGGAATCCATTCCTGGCTCAGAGAGCGCTAACTGCCCAGGAGATTGATATCTAGGGTGCAAAGGCTAAAAAAATTAGATTAATTTAGCTCAGCTGTACTCGCTGAAGGATTGGGTTGCAGCTGGTGCTGAAACGTTAGCGATCAGACCTCAGAAATCAAGGGGCAAGTCTCAAGTTGGAAGGAAGGGAATAAGATGGATTGCCTCTCAGCACGCCAGCTCCCCAGGAAAAGGATAGCCTACAAAGGCAGCCCGGCATTACAGATAATCCCATGGAACACCAGTGAGAAAGTAAGTTGTGTGTTCCTTGGGATGTGGCGTTGGAAATTGGGAACACTGTCTTCTAACCCTGGGAGAGTCACAGGGACAAACTGCTTTAAAAACAGTCTCAATTTGATCTCTTCCTCCAGAAAATAAAACTGAACAATAACAAATATTTTGAGGTAAACTGAAAAACAAGTAGAATCTCTGAGCTCTAGTATTTTGTTATAAAATATTATTTCCAATATCCCTGATTTTATAATGATTGTTTCTGTGGCCCTGACTCTTTGTCTTCCAAGTTTTTCTCCTTAGAAATTATCTTCACCTCTAAGTTTGCCTACAAAGTTTCTTCACCCTTGCAGTTGGTTCCTAGGTGGAAAGTCTAATAGACTTCAAATTCCACGTTAAGTACAAGAAATAAAACATTTTTTTCCCACCATAAAGCCATTGCTCTGGGCTACTTTTTAAGGGAACAACTCTTGAGTATACTCTTTAGTAAATTATCAACTCCTTTCACCTCATTTGGTAAGGTTCCTTTTAAAAGTTACCATTTATTGAATACCTGCTATGTGCCAGGCACTATACAAATGCTTTATGTGAGAATGATTATCCCAGTTAATACATGTTAAGAGTAAAAAATTATGCCACTTCCTTTCTCCCAAGGGTATAGGTTTAGATGATAAATTTTGTGCTCGCCCTACATATAATTAACTCAGAGATTAGAGTATGCCTGTGTCATTAACTCAGTGTTCAACCAGCGTTGAAAGAGTGACCCCTGTTAAGGTCCAGCCTATGACATTGACCGTGGAAAATGGAAGGAGCAAAATTTCGATGAATGCAGGCCCTCTCCTCTGAATGTCCATTCAGATCGTGAATGCTGTTTTGGGAATAGATTGAGGCTGACACAAAAGAGATCATGAGTTTTAAAAACAGAGAATGGTAAAAAGCGTACCTCAAAAAAGGCAGGGTCTTTTGGGGAATGCCCTGTTGTGTAGTGGAATAAAGACTTACCTGGAAACTACAAGACTGGATCCCAGTCCTAGCTCATTCATGGACTAGTCCTATGATCCAAGGCAAATCACTTCTTCCTTAATGTTCCCCGTTTGTAAAACATAGACATCAAATGAGATTACATACAGAAAATTTCACTGAAAATTATGAAGCCTTAAACCCATGAAGAAATTATTTTCCCTAGTTCTACATCTCAGAAAGATTGTGACATTTTCAAAATCACACATCTACTGAGTAGAGAAGGAGAGAAGCGGCACTCATGTCTCCCAAGCACCAACTCAGTGTCTCCTCTGTCACATACTCCACGTCCCTGCATAACTGGTAACAGTCCAGATCCTTAATGGAACTCAAAGTGAAATCAAGGAAGAGCCACAAACCACTGTTTAAACAGAGCTACAAAATCAAACATTTATAGACGGCAAAATTAACATTCTTGGCTCAAGTTCAGTGGCAAGCAAAAGGGTGCACAACCAGAACTGCTTTGACATAGAAGTTCATGGGATGATGGTCCAGGAATAATAGGAGGTACATTATCTCTCAGAGAACAGGAATCTCATTTAAGTGGCCCTAATTTCAACCAGCGCAGAAATATAAGAAGGAAGACTTCTGCCCAAAGGCCACCAGTGGTAGCAAAAAAGAAGCCTTTATTAACCTTTAAGCAAGCTGCACCAGTAGAGTTGTAGTGCAGAAACCAGAGTTTAGAACAGGAATTGTAAACCCGAATGCCTGCAAGAATGGGAAATTGCATAAGCGAACTAAATAGGCTGGGGGCAAGAGACATCAAAGAGTGTTGAACTGTGGTGAATTAGAAAGAATATGCATGTCAGTACTCAGCTTTCGCTAATTGCAGTCATGTCAGAATGGATGACCAGTGTGTTTGATCTAACAATTTTTCAAGAAAATACAGAAATTGGGGTTCTTATGTGAATCTCCCACTTTTTTTTTTAATGCTTACAAGAAATTAAAACCCTTTTCAGGCCAAACAAAACATGGTCTCTGAGCATCATTTTGTGACCATTGTTCTTGAAGAAGGAGAGGAAATAGAAGAGCATTAGAATTAAAAGAGCAAGAAATACAGCATGGATTACCAAGGTTTGGAGTTGGGTGAGGAAGGAATGAGGATAGAAAGTTCCAGGAGGAGTAACAGCCAAACCCAGGTTGGTTTTCCCACAGGCATCCACGTCCAACTGTGACAATGAAGAAGCTAGTTTAATTTCAACTTTAATGACTCACTTTTTTTTTTTTTTCGGTATGTGGGCCTCTCACCGTTGTGGCCTCTCCCGTTGCGGAGCACAGGCTCCGGACGCGCAGGCTCAGCGGCCATGGCTCACGGGCCCAGCTGCTCCGCGGCATGTGGGATCCTCCCAGACCGGGGCACGAACCCGTGTCCCCTGCATCGGCAGGCGGACTCTCAACCACTGCGCCACCACGGAAGCCCTAATGACTCACTTTTGCAATTAAGAAATCTGGCTGGTGAGCCAAGCCAGTCAGAAAAGCCAAGAGTTGGCATTGGGTATGGCAGTAGGGAAAAAAATACTGTTTTCTACTTCTCAGCATGGCCATGCATGTTTCTGTTTAAGTAAATCTCACTGAATGAATGGAGGAAAATGGAGCCCACCAAAGACTAACCTGTCACTGACCAAACTTAAATATGCTATTATTACTTGGTTAAATCACTTAAAAAACAAAACCAATATTCATTACTCTAATTTTATGACCAATGTTATGCTTTCATTGTTTGCAGCTGAGCCAAGTAGTATACTATAATTACGTTTTCTTTCTGCTAATTTTTCTCCTCTGAAGTAATTAGCTGCCTCCATTTTAGTAGTTTTGTTTTTATGGCCCTATTACTAATTTATTCCCAAACTTCTGTTAGAACTTCAAAACTCTTCTTATATGGCATAGTGACTCTGGGTCTGCTGGGCAGCTGTTATCCTAGGAGTTCACTGGGGGAAATCAACCTGGGTTTGGCTATGCTACTCCTCCTGGAACTTTCCATCCTCATTCCTTTCCCACCTAACTCCAAACCTTGGAGATTGGGAGTTCCTTTTGCTTTTCGCCTATATTGGACCTCTTAGGTTGCATGTCTATCTGTTTTACCTTAACTCTTATAATAGTGGAGTAGAACTTCTTCCTGAGAAAAGGTATAGATAGGGTGGTCAGTATTTTAGATTTTTTATATTGGAAATGTATTCATTTTCTTATATTTGACTAACAGTTTCTCTAGGTATAGAAATCATTTCCCTTCAAATTTTGAAGGTATTACTTTAGTTTCTTTTAGCTCCTGGTGCTGCTTTGAGAATTCTGTGCCATTCTGATACTGACCTATTTATTTGATGTGCTTTATTTCTCTGGGTGCAAATATATATTACTTTTATGCCAGTGTTCTAAAATTTCTAACTTCTAATTCATAAAGTCTGACCCACATCATAAAGTTTGGTTCAGTTTTGAAGATTGGAAAAAATAGCAAGTCAGATTTGTCACTTATTTCACTATGGATTACAAAAAAAAAAAAGAGGGTTGGTTACAAAACAGAGAATCTCATGTTAGCATAACTGTGTCATCAGTCTGGTGGGTCTTTTTTTTTCCTAATTTATTATTCTGAACACTTACTGGGCCCTTTTAATCTATGGACTTTTCTCCTTCAGTTCTAGGAAATTGTATTTTATTATTCATTTGATAATTCCTCACCTCTTTTCTCTCTTTATGAAACTCCTTTTAGTCAGATGGCACACCACATTCTTATAATGCTCTAATTTTTAAATTATTTCCCTCTTATTTTCTACTCTTTTCAAAAAATTCTAGTTTCTGGATTTCCTTACCTTTATCTTCTAAATCTTCTATTGAATTATTCATTTCTACTATTAATTCTTCATTTCTAATAGTTCATTATTCTCTGAATTAAATATATTATGTATTATATATATTATATATACACACATACCCATATTTAAGATATGTATATAAGGTATGATATACATTATATAGTAATATTGATTATATAATACAGATATTATCAATTATATTAAATATATAAGAAAGATTAATATCTAATATAATTACATTATATATTATTATAAAATAACATGTAACTATATTGTATAATATATAATTTAGAAGGGTAGATAGATGATAGCTACAGAGATTGATTATGCCAAATATTAATGTGTATACCTGCAGCTCAGTGCTTATCTATGGACCCTCCTCCATCAGAGAGTATGATCTTTTGGTCCACTTATTCCATTTCATGTATTTTCAGCAAGGAGCCATTTTTGGTGGGTCCAGTCAGAAGAGAGAAAGGATAGACTTATTCACTGAGTTTGCTTTTCCTTACATCTGGGGTATTAGAATTCTATTGGTTTTTTTCACTCGCCAGCACTGCTTCTAGGAATAAGGGCAGAGCTTCACTCTGCTATAAGGCTCTGCTCCTCATGAGAATTTTCTGTTTCTTTCCTTAGCCACCAGTGTTTTCATTATGAAAGTAGATTACATGAAAACTTCAAATTTTGGACACTTTGTTTTGCTTTGTTTTTTTGATTTGGTTTTAGGGTATTAAGGTTAGAAGTTTCCATCAGAAAACTTGAATCCACTACCTTAATACAGCTTCCAGGTGCAAGTGCAACTAATTATCTTCTAATTTACCATTTTTGCAAGATTTAAAACGATATTAAAGTAGAGTTGTTATGAATAAAGAATAGTTGGTAATTTTATTTGAGTTGTTTCATTTTATCACTTTAAGCATAGGAAAAGCTTATGCATTAGACTTCATGGAGAAGATCTAAGATCTGTACTTCAATATTAATAATTAGTGTGAGGTAATGTAGCAAACATTTTTAATGGATTGAATCTATGCATATATATTATGTATAAAATGTACACAAAAATAAGTGAAATCTTCAGTCTGTCTTAATTGTTTTTAATAAAAAAGACATAAAATCTTTAAAGGCTAGACACATGTTTTCTTCCTAAGCTGGACTATATCATTCCTGTCTAGTGGTTCATGTACTGTGGAGCCCTATTTTGGATTAAACTGCCCAATAACTAAAAAAAAAAGTGTTTAGTCAGAAATTGTAACTCCACATAAAGAATAAGAAAGTTTTAAATTGCTTGTAACGGGCAGACTAAATGGAATCTTTAAAAAATGCTGCATCTTTAGAAGTGACCAGAAGTTCTCTCTGAATAACTTCACTGACTTCTGGTGTTTACATTGGCTTTTAAATGCTGGCGTCCATTCTTTCAAAATGATGAGGACAAATAGGATGAGAAATATTATAGTCAGAAGGTAATTTTATTAATTAGGGTTCTTGCTTATCTAGACTGTATCAAGAAGTCTTTTGTCCTAAGATGGTGTTTTCAAAATTACAAAACAAATAAGAGCTTTAAAAATACCTTTTAGTTTTTCAGAAGGTTTCATAGAACATAGAGTCACAGGGTTGGAATCATAGATAGCTAAATTACCAATCCAATGCTTAAATTCCTTAGTGCCAACTAATTGGAGATAATTTTCCAAATTCTTGGTAAAATTTATGTTTTCCAGAAAACACATACTTGTAGGCATTCACAGAAAATATGTGTAAATATATATTACCTTGAGTACATATCCTTCTAGAATGATTTTGTTTTTCTGTGTTTTATGATTCATAGTGGTGGCTTGATTTAAATATATGAATGTCAGGGCTGCCCCTTCTCTGATTTTGGGGCTCCAGCCTGCATTGCCGAGAGTCTGCTGTGTTTCTTGCTGATAGTGGTACACAAAGAAACAAAAATAAAAGATCACTTTGTAAACATCCAGGTGAACTTCTTCAAATCATTTCTAACTGGCTTTCCAGAAGAAATCATATTGAATTAATTTAGATTTATAGCTGCTACTTTAAAATATTTCTCTGGTAGTAGGTGAGCAACACTTTCTAAAACCAACAGGTAGAAACAAAAAGAATTGTTTTTTGAGAGAAGAGAAAAAAGTCCACTGAGCAAGTACTGCTCTATCCCTAAGAGAATGGACTCACTACTCTGATGGCCTCACAATTAAGCATCTTCAAAGGAATAAGAAATCTGAGGAAATTTACTATATATATGGTACATTTTAATATGCATTGGTGCATTATGGCTTTAATCTACTGTGGAGTATTTTCTTTGTGCAGAGTCTATGGTACTATCCTACACAACAAGGAGAACAATTCAGAAAGTTTTTCAGAATCAATGTTAAGTGTGATTTTTATTATAATCCATGCTGAGGTAGATATAATTTCTGTAAGACTATGTTTTCTAAGTTAAAACACATATAAAAGGGACACAAATATTTGATTCAAATTATTATACATAAATTCCCTTTGCTGATAATATTCAGAAATGCATCTAATAAATAAAGTGAAATCAAATGTATTTTACAGTATTGTGCAATTACGGTGCTGTCAGGTAAAAAAAAAAATAGCTTGTGATTTAACTTAAAGGAATAGTTTTTTTAATCTGTAAATGTTACCAAATTTATTTTGCTTCATTTTTAATTGAAATGTAGTTCACTTACAATATTATGTTACTTTCAGGTATATACCAGAATGATTTGACATTTACATACATTATGAAATGATCACCATGATCAGTCAAGTAACCATCTGTCCCCATACAAAGTTCTTACAATATTATTGACCATATTTCTTATGTTTTATATTATATTGCTGTGCCTTATTCATTATATAACTGGAGGTTTTTACCTCATAATCACCTTCACCTATTTCCCCCACCATCTACCTGCCTCTCTTCTGGTAACCACCCATTTGTTCTTTGTATCTATGAGTCTGTTTTCATTTTGTTCTGTTTGTTTGTTTTGTTTTTTTGGATTCCACATATAAGTGAGATCATATGGTATTTGTCTTTCTCTAACTTAATACATTTAGCATAATGCCCTCTAGATCCATCTATGTTGTCACAAATGGCAAGATTTCCTTTTTAATGGTTGAGTAATATTCCGTTGTGTTATATGTGTGTATGTGTGTGTTTATACATACACACACCACACCTTTATCCATTCATCTATCAATGGACACTTAGGTTTTCTCCATATCTTGGTTGTTGTAAATAATGCTGCAGTGAACATTGGAGTGCATATAACTTTCTGAATTAGTGTTTTATTTTCTTTGAGTAAATACCCAGAAGTGAAAGTGCTGAATCATATGGCAGTTCTATTTTTAACTTTTTGAGGAACCTCCATACTGTTTTCCATAGTGGCTGCCCCAATTTACAATCCCACCAACAGTGTACAAGGGTTCCCTTTTCTCCACATCCTCACCAACACTTATGATTTTGTTGTCTTTTTGATGATAGTCATTTTGACAAGTGTGAGGTGGTATCTCATTGTGGTTTTGATTTGCATTACCCTGATGATTAGTGATTTTGAGTGTCTTTTCATGAGTCTGTTGGTCATCTGTATGTCTTATTTGGAAAAGTAACTATTCAGCCCCTCTGCCCATTTTTTAATTGGGTTTATTTTTTTAAGTTGAGTTATATGAGTTCTTTGTATATTTTGGATATTAAACTCTTATTAAACATATCATTTGCAGATATCTTCTCCCATTCAGTTGGCACTCTTTTTGTTTTAGTGATGGTTTCCTTTGCTGTGCAAGAGCATTTTAGTTTGATGTAGTCCCATTTGTTTATTTTTGCTTTTGTCTCCCTTGCTTGAGGAGACATATCCAAAAAAATATTGCTAAGACTGATGTCAAACAGTGAGCTGCCTATATTTTCTTCTAGGAGTTTTATGGATTCAGCACTTACATTTAAGTCTTTAATCCAGTTTGAATTTATTTTTGTATATTGTATGAGAAAGTAGTCCAGTTTGATTCTTCTGCATATTACTGTCCAGTTTTCCCAATAATACTTTTCCCTGCCTAGTCTTGCCTCCTTTATCATAGATTAATTGACCATATAAAGCATGGGATTATTTCCAGGATCTCTATTTGCTTCCATTGATCTGTATGTCTGTTTTTGTGCCAGTACCATACTGTTTTGATTATTGTAGCTTTGTAGTATAGTTTGAAATCAGGGCATTTGATACCTCCAGCTTTGTTTTCTTTCTCACGATTGTTCTGGCTATTCAGGGTCTTTGTGCTTTCATATAAATTTTAGAATTATTCTAGTTCTGTGAGAAAGAAATGCCATTGGTATTTTGACAGGGATTTCGTTGAATCTGTAGATTGCCTTGAGGGAGTATGGTCATTTTAACAATATTAATTCTTCCAATCCATGAACACAGTACATCTTTCCATTTGTTTTTGTTGTCTTGAATTTCTTTCATCAATGCTTAAAGTTTGCCAAGGATCAGTCTTTTACCTCCTTGGTTAGATTTATTACTAGGTGTTTTATTCATTTTGATGCAAATGTAACTGAGATTGTTTTCTTAACTTCTCTTTCTGATAGTTTGTTGCTAGTGTATAGAAATGCAACAGATTTTTGTACAACAGTTTTATATCCTGCAACCTTACTGAATTCACTGATGAGCTCTCATAGTTTTTTGGTGGCATCTTTAGGATTTTCTCTATGTAGCACCACGCCATCTATAAACAATGACTGTTTTACTTCTTTCTAATTTGTATTCCTTTTACTTCTTTTTCTGTCTGATTGCTGTGGCTATAACTTCCAATACTATGTTGAATGTAAGTGGTGAGAGTGGGCATGCTTGTCTTGTTCTGATCTTAGAGGAAATGCTTTCAGCTTTTCACTGTTGAGTATGACCTTGGCTGTGGGTTTGTCATATATGACCTTTATTTTGTTGAAGTATGCTCCCTTTATACATTGAAGTATGCTCCCTCTATATCCACTTTGTTGAGAATTTTTATCATAAATTGATATTGAATTTTGGCAAAAGCTTTTTCTGCATCTATTGAGATGATCATATGATTATCTTTATTCAGTTTGTTATTGTGATATATCACATTGATTGATTTGCAGCTATTGAACCATACTTATATCCCTGGAATAAATCCCACTTGATTATGGTGCATGATGCTTTTAACGTATTGTTCAATTTAGTTTGCTAATACTTTGTTGAGCATTTTTGCATCTATGTTCATCAGTGATATTAATCTATAATTTTCTGTTTTTGTGCTGTCTTTGTCTGCTTTTGGAATCAGAGTGATGCTAGCCTCAGAGGATGAGTTCAAAAGTGTTCCTTCCTCTTCACTTTTTTGGAATCATTTGAGAAGGATAGATGTTAACTGTATTTTAAATGTGGTAGAATTGTCCTGTGAAGCCATATCGTCCTGGACTTTTGTTTTTGGGGAGTTTTCTTTTTTTTTTTTAATAATGGATTTAATTTCTTTACTGGTAACCAGCCTGTTCATATTTTCTGTTTCTTCCTGATTCAATATTGGGAGAGTATATTTTTCTTGGAATTTACCCATTTCTTCTAGGTTGTCCATGTTATTGGTGTATAATTGTTCATAGTAATATTTTATGATCCTTTGTATTTCTGTGGTGTCGGTTGTAACTTCTCTTTCATTTCAGATTTTAATAATTTGGAACCTCTCTCTTTCTTCTTTATGAGTCTGACTAAAGGTTATCAAATTCTGTTTATCTTTTCAAAGAACCAGTTCTTAGTTTCATTGATCTTTTCTATTGCTTTTTAGTCTCTACTTCACTTATTTATGCTTTGATCTTTATTAATGTTTTTCCTTCTACTAACTTTCAGTTTTGTTCTTTTTCTAGTTCCTTTAGATGTAAGATTAGTTTGTTTATTTGAGATTTTTCTTCTTTTCTGAGGTAGGCTTGTATCACTCTAAACTTCCCTCTTAGAGCTGCTTTTGCTGTATATCATGGATTATGGAATGTTGTGTTTCCATTCGTTTGATTCCAAGTATATTTTTAGTTTCCTCTTTGACTTCTTTGGTGACTTGGTTAATAACATATGGTTTAGCCTCCACATGTTTGTGTTTTATGCATCTTTTTGGTAGTTGATTTCTAGTCTCATAGCATGGTGGTCAGAAAAGATGATTGATATGATTTTAATCTCCTTAAATTTACTGAGACTAGTTTTGTGGCCCAGCATGTGATCTATCCTGGAGAATGTCCCATGTGCACTTAAAATTTGTGTTCTGCTGCTTTTGGATTGAATGTTCTATAGATATATACTAAGTCTATCTGGTCTAATGTATCATTTAAGGCCAGTGTTTCCTCTTTGATTTTCTGTCTGGAAGATCTGTCCATTGATGTACGGGGAGTGTTAAAAGTCCCCTAGTATTATTGTGTTACTTTCAATTTCTTCCTTTATGTCTATTAATATTTGCTTTATGTATTTAGGTGCTCCTATGTTGGGTGCATATCGTATATATTTACAATTGTTATATATTCTTGTTGGATTGGTCTCTTTATCATTATGTAATGTTCTTCTTTGTCTCGTTACAGTTTTGTTTTAAAGTCTATTTTGTCTGATATATTTATCGCTATCGCAGCTTTCTTTTTGTTTCCATTTGTATGGAATACCTTTTTCCATCCCCTCACTTGCAGTCTATGTGTCTCTTTAGGTCTGAAATAAGTCTCTTGTAGGCAGCATATATATAGGTTTTAAAAATTTTTATCCAGTCAGCCACCCTATGTCTTTTGATAGGAGCATTTAGTCCTTTTACATTTAAAGTAATAATTGATAGGTATGTACTTACTGCCATTTTGTTAATTGTTTTCTTGATGTTTTTGTAGGGTTTTTTTTGTTCTTTTCTTCTTTTGCTCTCTTTTCTTGTGATTTGATGACTATTTTTAGTGTTATTCTTGGATTTTTTTCTCATTTTTGTGTATGTATCTTTTATAGGTTTTCAGTTTATAGTTATTAGGAAGTTCACATATAACAACATATATATGTATTTGTATATGTATATGATTATTTTAAATTGATGATCTCTTAAGCACAAATACATCCTAACAACCCTGCATCTTTACTCTCCCCACTCCCTGATGCTTACTGTTTTTACATCATATTTTACATCTTTTTGCTTTTTGTATCCCTTAACTACTTATCATGGATATGAATTACTTTATTACTTTTGTCTTTTGATCTTCCTACCAGCTTTATAAGTGACTGATACTTTACTGTATGTTTGTCTTTACAAATGAGATTTTTTCCTTTCCTAATTTTCTGTATTTGTAGTTGTGGTCTTTAATTTTCCACTTAGAGAAGTCCCTTTAACATTTCTTGAATGCTGGTTTAGTGGTGCTGATCTTTTAGATTTTGCTTGTCTGTATAACTCTTTATCTTTCCTTCAAACCTGAATGATATGTTTGCTTTGTAGAGTATTCTTGGTTATATGATTTTTTTCTTACATCACGTTGAATATATTGTGCGACTCCCTTCTGGCCTGTTAGTTTCACCTGAAAGTCAATTGAGAATCTTATGGAAGTTCTCTTGTATGTAACTAGTTGCTTTCCTCTTGCTGCTTTTTAGTATTCTCTCTTTATCTTTCATTTTTACTATTTTAATTATAATGTATCTTGTGGACCTCTTTGAGTTCATCTCTTTTGGCACTCTGTGCTTCCTGGACCTGGATGTCTGTTTCCTTTCCCAGGTTAGGGAAGTTTTCAGCTATTATTTCTCAAAATAAATTATCTGCTTTTTTCTCTCTCTCATCACTTTCTGGGACCCCTATAATGTGAACGTTAGCACACTTGATGTTGATCCAGGGGTCTCTTAAACTATTTCATTTTTTTGATTATTTTTTTCTGTTCAGCTTGGGTGATTTTCACTACTCTGTCTTCCAGATCACTGATCCATTCCTCTGTATCATCTAGTCTACTGTTGATTCTTTCTAGTGTATTTTTTGGTTTCTCACTCTCTGATAAAATTCTCAGTGTTCATTCTCCCAAGTTTGTGGAACATCTTTATGATTATTACCTTAAACTCATTTTTTAAAATTAATTAATTTATTTTTGTCTGCATTGGGTCTTTGTTGCTACGCATGGGCTTCCTCTAGTTGCAGTGAGCAGGGGCTACTCTTTGTTGCGGTGTGCTGGCTTCTCACTGTGGTGGCCCCTCTTGTTGCGGAGCACGGGCTCTAGGTGCATGGGCCTTAGTAGCCATGGCATGTGGGCTCAGTAGTTGTGGCTCGAGGGCTCCAGAGTGCAGGCTCAGTAGTTGTGTGCACGGCTTTGTTGCTCCACATCACATGGGATCATCCCAGACCAGGCCTCGAACCTGTGTCCCCTGCACTGGCAGGCAGATTCTTAACCACTGCACCACCAGGGAAGCCCTACCTTAAACTCTTTATCAAGTAGATTGCTTATCTACTTTGTTTAGTTCTTTTTCTGAGGTTTTGTCTTGTTCCATCATTTGGAACATATTCCTCTGTCTCTTGGTTTTGCCTAACTCTCTATGTTTTTTTTCTATGTATTAGGTATGTTGGTTATGTTTCCCGAGCTTGAGGAAGTGGCCTTATGTAGGAGATGTCTTATATGATCCAACGACATGCTCCCCTCTGGTCACCAGACCTGTATGCTTTAGGTGTGCCTCCTATGTGGGATGCATGGGCCTTTCTAGGATGGTGGGCCAACTATTGCAGGTACACTGGTTGACAGGGCTGGCTTCTGGCCCATTTGGCTGCCAAGCCCTGCCTTGTGCAATGGCTGCTGGCCCACTGGTGGGTGAGGCCAGGTCTGGCATGGCTGGCTGTGCAGCCTGGGAGGTCCCAGAACTGGTGCTGGCCCACTGGTAGGTGAGGCTGGGTCCCAGGGCAGCTGGCTGCCTGGCCAGGGGGTCCCAGGACTGGTGCTGGCCCACTGGTGGGTGGGCATGCTTCCAGTGCTAATAGGCTAGAGAGAGGGCTCTAAAATGGTGCTTGCCAGCACCAGTGTCCTTTGATAGGACAACTCCCTAAACTGGCTGCCAACAGTACCTGTGTCCTCAGGGGGCATCCCAGTTGCCTCCTGCCTCTATGGGAGGTTCTCCAATATCAGCCAATGGGTCTGATCCAGGCTGCTTTCAAAGTACTGCCTCTGCACTGGGATTTGGAGCGTGTGAGATTTTGTTCCTGTCCTTCAAGAGTGGAGTCTCTGTTTCCTACAGCCCTCCAGCTCTCCTGTACACAAGCCCCACTGGCCTTCAAAATCAGACATTCTGGAAGCTCTGTGCAGAGCTCCTGAGCTGGGGAGCCCGATGTGGACCTCAGACTCCTAGCTCTATGGGGAGAACCTCTGCAACTGTGATTATCCTCCCATTTGTGGGTCACATACTGAGGGGTATGGGCCCTGACTATACTGTGTCTCTGCCCCTCCTATCCATCTCGTTGTGGTTCCTTCTTTTATCTTTAGTTGTGGAAAATCTTTTCTGCTAGTGTTCAGGTCATTCTCCTATAGTTGCTCTATTAATAGTTGTGATTTTGCTGTGCCTGTTGGAGGAGATAAGCTCAGGGGCTTCCTGCTCCACTACCTTGGCCACACCTCAGGGCAGCTTTAAGGTAATTCATTAAAAGTGTATTGTTACACACTTCTCTTTCTCTGTCTCTTTGTTTAACTCCTTCTATGAAATTTAAGTTGTTTTACTAAGTTATAGGTAGATCTTTCCTTTTCAATTGACCATTGCTATTATTGTCTCTTCACAGATACAATATTTCATTGGGAGATGGGAACAAGTATAACAATCATGTGACTAGTTAGTTCTTTTTTGAAGAGGGTATGAATACCTAGAGTTAAATTTGATTTGGTTAATAATACTTCTCTCTCTGATGAATAGATATTTCTGTCATTCTTAATTTTTTTATCTATTAGTTAGGTCTTTTCAGTGATAACTTGTATACCCTTGTGACTTATAATGTTTTACCTTCACCTAGGTAATATGTAAGACTTATAAAATTGTTGGTATTTTTCTGATCTACTGATACAAGTGCTGCAAATGCAGTTTCTCTGATATAAAACTGTCAAGGAAGCACCTGTACACCTCTGATTCATGAATTTATGCTTTGTGTCACAGGATGCCAAAAGCCCACCGGACCAAAATAATATTAAAGACATCCAAGGAGAACATCTCTGAATGGGCGGCAAGATTGCTCAGACAGGTACACTGTCCTGTTTCTCTTGTTTCTGTCCTGCACCTCATCATGAGGTATGCATGGACTGTTTAGCTGGTTGAAGAGGATTATGAATGGCAGTGGGAGGAGGCATTAACTTCTGTTTACATGAATACTGACTCGTAGGCATCATGACTTCATTACTACCTGTGTCTTCCCAGCATAGCCCTATAAATAGCCAGTGAGCCATGGTGACTCCCATCATTCCTAGGAAGGTTGGTGATGTGTTAGGAGCAAGCTTAGTGTCCAGTTGACCCATACAGGGAAGTATACAAGTCTGGGTAGGGCTGGGTTCAGAGGAGAGTGTCATAACCTGGGAGTCAATATTAGGCTTGAGAACAGAGCATTGCTGGGCCAGAAATTCATGCTTAAAGATTAGGAAAGGAATTCAGGAGTCAGGGAACCTAGCAGCCTCCAGGTACATTGCCAAGAAGATGGAATCTGACAGCAGAGAAGAGTGCAAACTTCCTACAGAAGGTACCTTCTTTTTCACTCTCGTGATAATTTCCATTACCACATTCATGAGATGAAAGTTGTTAAGATGCTTGAACAAGGATTGTGAAATGACAATGACAGGATGTTTCCTTTTTTGTTTTTAATATTACAAAAAATATTTGTTTTTAATATCAGCGTTAAAAATGTGCTCTCTTGAACAAGATTTAAAACATGTATAATCCTTCCTTATGGACTGGGCATAGTAAAAGGGGAGTAACTCTGGCCTAAATGAATGAATATTAAGTTGCAGATGCTTTGTATTGTACACCCAGAGCCAAATGAATGACAACATGATAGTGTGATTGTAACCCCAGAGGTTTATTCCACACTGTTTTTTTTCCCCAAAGTGTCATAGTAACTTGGGTCGCATGATAAGAATTTGATTTCTGGTCTTCCCACCTAACAATCTTGCTGTATAACAAATCAAAACTGAATCTCAAGCTGATGCCCTTGCCCTGCCACCCTCTGAGTTTACTTAGTAACTAGAATGGGTTTGTTCTGATCCAGCCACAGCAAACACCCTAGGCAAATATCAGGCTGTCAGTATGCCCCTACCCGTTGCCTTGGTGGTTCATCTCTCCTCTTCTGAAACCTTCTTCAGGCACCTTTGTGCTGTGCCTGGCCCACACAGGTCTTCCTACCACCAGGTCACACTCAAGGCAACAGCTTTTAACTTTGACTGTTAAGACTTCCTTCTCCCATCAGATTTTATTTGTCTGGTTTTTACTCCCTTTGGGGTGTTCTTCAAAGAAAAGTAATGGAGAAGAGTGAAGCTCCATGAATGAACTAAATATATGACTTTGGACTCATTTACATAACTTTCTAAACTGCTAAGCAAAAAGGCTATATTTAAGTCCAATACAAACACCTTGTCCTAACATGCTCCAGCCCCCATTGCAGGAGGAGATGATTGTTATGCTGCGTTTAAAGGCTGAAAGTAAAGGAAGGAAAACTTAAGCCACGTAAATTGAAAATAAATATTATTTTTCTCTAAAGCTCACCAAGTGTAAAAAATCTTTCAAGGAACAGACTTTGTTATTAGTTCTCAATATGCCAAAAAGCCAGCAATGGTAGCCCCTACTTTACACCTACCCTAAAAGAAATAAGTGGATGCTTTTTCTCATATTGTAAACTCAGCATTATTTAGAATCTCTTCTAAACTTCCAGCATTGTATGGTTCAAAAATATTTGTTTCCAGCTCAAAAATAAGTAGATTTGATTTTGAAAATATTTTTGGCAGTTTTGTTTAAATAAAAGTTTTAGAAATCTTAATTCAATAATTCAAATCCTTTATGGTGTTTTCCTAAAAATACATCTCAATGCCTAAAAGGTATCTTAAAATGACTGGAATGGTGACTGTGGCCATTAGCAGCACACAAGTGTCAAAACACCATATACAGCTGGCTTTGGCTTTCCTGAGTGAGCCCAGAAAATGTAGAGGAAGAAAATATCTGAATAAAAGGGCATAAGTAACCTACAGTTGACGTAGTTCTTGACTCTTTTCAAAGTATTTGGGAGAAGAGAATAGACAAACCAGAAGTAGACTGACAATGGAATACTTTACATGGAAGGGATGTTGTTTCTCTCTCTTTATTTAGTGAGCCTTTCTTCCTTACTGTCGTTTAGTTTTTCTTAGCAGTTAAAGTTGGGTACTAGCTTTCCAGTGTAATCACTTTGACTGTCAAGTGAGGGAAGTAACCTTAGCTAGCCATTTCTCCAAATGTACCTTAGTGATTTGATAAACATTTCTAGAAAAAGTACTGTAGGAAGATTGTTCCCTAACACAAACCTGCCCAGCTTGCATGCTTAGGACTATCTATAGCATTCATCATGGTGTTCTCCACCTCACTGTCTGTTAGCACCTTGGGAGACAGAGGTCGAAATGTTTCCTGAGGGAGGTTTGTCCCCTCGAATCACTGGAAATCTATGAATTCCCTCCTTTCCAGACATACTACTAAATCCCTCCATATATACCGCTTGTTCTTTTTCCTTTCAACTGATTTTAAAAAGTCAAGAATAGTTAACTTTGGAAGTTCTTTGAGATTGGAGATTATGAGACAGGTACTTCTGCTTTATTTGGGAAAATGGTAGCTTCTGTGTTTCTATTTAATATAACCTGTTCCTGATTGCAAAAGTAACACCATCTAGCACCACAATACATAAGGCAAATACTAACAGCCATAAAAGGGGAAATCGACAGTAACACAATCATACTAGGGAACTTTAACACCCCACTTTTACCAATGGACAGATCATCCAAAATGAAAATAAATAAGGAAACAGAAGCTTTAAATGATACATTAAACAAGACGGACTTAACTGATATTTATAGGACATTCCATCCAAAAACAACAGAATACACATTTTTCTCAAGTGTTCATGCAACATTCTCCAGGATAGATCATACCTTGGGTCACAAATCAAGCCTTGGTAAATTTCAGAAAATTGAAATTGTATCAAGTGTCTTTTCCGACCACAATGCTATGAGACTAGATATCAATTACAGGAAAAGATCTGTAAAAAATACAAACACATGGAGGCTAAACAACACACTACTTAATAACCAAGTGATCACTGAAGAAATCAAAGAGGAAATGAAAAAATACCTAGAAACAAATGACAATGGAGACACACGACCCAAACCCTATGGGATGCAGCAAAAGCAGTTCTAAGAGGGAACTTTATAGCAATACAATCCTACCTTAAGAAACAGGAAACATCTCAAATAAACAACCTAACCTTGGACCTAAAGCAATTAGAGAAAGAAGAACAAAAAAACCCCAAAGTTAGCAGAAGGAAAGAAATCATAACGATCAGATCAGAAATAAATGAAAAAGAAATGAAGGAAACGATAGCAAAGATCAATAAAACTAAAAGCTGGTTCTTTGAGAAGATAAACAAAATTGATAAACCATTAGCCAGACTCATCAAGAAAAAAAGGGAGAAGACTCAAATCAATAGAATTAAAAATGAAAAAGAAGTAACAACTGACACTGCAGAAATACAAAAGATCATGAGAGATTACTACAAGCGACTCTGTGGAAGAAAATGGACAACCTGGAAGAAATGGACAAATTCTTAGAAATGCACAACCTGCTGAGACTGAACCAGGAAGAAATACAAAATACGAACAGACCAATTACAAGCACTGAAATTGAAACTGATTAAATATCTTACAACAAACAAAAGCCCAGGACCAGATGGCTTCACAGGCGAATTCTCTCAAACATTTAGAGAAGAGCTAACACCTATCCTTCACAAACTCTTGCAAAATAGAGCAGAGGGAGAAACACTCCCAAACTCATTCTGTGAGGCCACCATCACTCTGATACCAAAACCAGACAAAGATGTCACAAAGAAAGAAAACTACTGGTCAATATCACTGATGAACATAGATGCAAAAATCCTCAACAAAATACTAGCAAACAGAATCCAACAGCACATTAAAAGGATCATACACCATGATCAAGTGGGGTTTATTCCAGGAATGCAAGGATTCTTCAGTATACGCAAATCAATCAACATGGTACACCATATTAACAAATTGAAGGAGAAAAAGCATATGATCATCTCAATAGATGCACAGAAAGCTTTCGACAAAATTCAACACCAATTGATGATAAAAACCCTGCAGAAAGTAGGCATAGAGGGAACTTTCCTCAACATAATAAAGGCCATATATGACAAGCCCACAGCCAACATCATCCTCAATGGTGAAAAACTGAAAGCATTTCCACTAAGATCAGGAACAAGACAAGGTTGCCCACTCTCACCACTCTTATTCAACATAGTTCTGGAAGTTTTAGCCACAGCAATCAGAGAAGAAAAAGAAATAAAAAGAATCCAAATCAGAAAAGAAGTAAAGCTGCTTCTTGTTTGCAGATGACATGATACTCTACATAGAGAATCCTAAAGATGCTACCAGAAAACTACTAGAGCTAATCAATGAATTTGGTAATGTAGCAGGATACAAAATTAATGCACCGAAATCTCTTGCATTCCTATACACTAATGATGAAAAATCTGAAAGCAAAATTAAGGAAACACTCCCATTTACCATTGCAACAAAAAGAATAAAATACCTAGGAATAAACCTACCTAAGGAGACAAAAGACCTGTATGCAGAAAATTATAAGACACTGATGAAAGAAATTAAAGATGATACAAACAGATGGAGAGATATACCATGTTCTTGGATTGGAAGAATCAACATTGTGAAAATGACTCTACTACCCAAAGTAATCTACGGATTCAATGCAATCCCTATCAAACTACCAATGGCATTTTTCACAGAACTAGAACAAAAGATTTCACAATTTGTATGGAAACATAAAAAACCCCAAATAGCCAAAGCGATCTTGAGAACAAAAAACGGAGCTGGAGGAATCAGGCTCCCTGACTTCAGACTATATTACAAAGCTACAGTAATCAAGACAGGATGGTACTGGCACAAAAGCAGAAATATAGATCAGTGGAACAGGATACAAAGCCCAGAGATAAACCCACGCACATACGGTCACCTTATGTTTGATAAAGGAGGCAAGAATATACAGTGGAGAAAAGACAGCCTCTTCAATAAGTGGTGCTGGGAAAACTGGATAGGTACATGTAAAAGTATGAGATTAGATCACTCCCTAACATCAGGTGTGTGTGTGTGTCTTTGTACACATACATATTCAAAGGCATCCTGAAAATATGATTTTTGAACCCATATATTGTACCAATGTATGAGCATTTACACACTTCATTAAAAACAGTCTGTATGAGTGGTATTTAGTAGCCCCTTAATATTCCATCATATGTTTCTCCTACTAGGAGAAATTGTTGTCCTTTAATCTTTTTAACCTACAAAATGGCAGTTTGACATGGTTCAACCTAGTAAAATTTGCTTAAATTTTTTCCCCAATCATTGGACATCATGTCTAGCTTTTAAAATGTTAAATAACTGACCTGTGAACATTTCTGAACATATTTGTATTTTTTAACGTGTTTAACCTATCCTCAGAATAATTTCCAAGAAAAGAAAGAATTGATTAGAAAGTATGAAAAACATGGAGTCTCTTATTACCTATTTTGAAATTCCTTGCAAAGAGGTTGTAGCAATTTATTTTCTTCTTGATTATATACAAGAATTCCAGTTTTACCCTATCCTCACAAAAATTGAGAATTATAATATTTTTATCTTTGTTAATCCTATAGGTAAATATTATATGCCATATTATTTAACCAGTATGACTATAATTGGCATAATTCATATTTGCTTCAATTTTACTTCAAGATGAAAAAATTCAATTTGTAAATGTATGAAGTTAGTTGAGAGGCAGAGTCTAAAACATAAAATAGAATTGGGTTTAATGTGATATTGATTTACTCTCCTATTGCCCCAGATCCACAATAACAGTGTCTTTGGTAAAGTATAGGAAACTTCAGAGGTGACAATTTCATTGATACTATCTTTGATTTAATGTGAGAAGAATCTGAGATTTGCCATTGTGAGTAATTCATTTGTATACAAAAATATATGTGTGGATTTGCCGTATTTCTTCAGCAAAGGAGATTATTTGTTTCTGTGTTATTTTTGTTACAAAGCCTCATTTAAAATATGTGTTCTTGGGCTTCCCTGGTGGCGCAGTGGTTGAGAGTCCGCCTGCCGATGCAGGGGACACGGGTTCGTGCCCCGGTCCGGGAAGATCCCACATGCCATGGAGCGGCTGGGCCCGTGAGCCATGGCCGCTGAGCCTGCGCGTCTGGAGCCTGTGCTCTGCAATGGGAGAGGCCACAACGGTGAGAGGCCCACGTACCAAAAAAAAAAAAAAAAAAAAATGTGTTCTTTTCCTGTCCTTCAAAGTCATTTTAACAGTCAAATAAATTTTGAGCATAGCTCATTTGTGAAATTAGCTGGTTCAGATAAAAGATAAAATGCTCTAGTCAGATTGTTCAAGAAAATGATAGAAGACACAAATTACCAATATCAGCTATTAAAACAGGAGGAATCACCATGGATTTTAAAGCCATTAAAAGGAGAATAAGAAAGTATTATGTAGTAGTTTATGCCAATACATTTGACAACTTAGATGAAATGGACAAAATCTTAGAAAGCACAAACTATAAAACTTTTTAAAATTGAAGTATAGTTGATATATAATGTGTTAATTACTGCTGCACAGCAAAGTGATTCAGTTATACATATGTATACATTTTTTAAAATATATTTTTCCATTATGGTTTACCATAGGATATTTAATATAGTCCTCTGTGCTATACCTTAGGATCTTGTTGTTTAGCCATTCTGTACACAAAAGCTTATATCTGCTAACCCTAACCTCCCACTCCATCCCTTGCCCAACCTCCTCCCCCTTGACAACCACCAGTCTGTTCTCTACGTCCATGATTTTGTTTCTGTTTCATAGATAGGTTCATTTGTGTCATACTGTAGATTCCACATATAAGTGATATCATATGGCATTTGTCTTTCTCTTTCTGAGTTCCTTCACTCAGTATGATAATCTCTAGTTGTATCCATGTTGCTGCAAATGGCATTACTTCTTTTTTTAATGGCTGAGTAGTATTCCATTGTGTGTGTGTGTGTGTGTGTGTGTGTATGTGTGTGTGTGTATGCACCACATCTTCTTTATCCATTCATTTGTTGATTGACATTTAGGTTGTTTCCCTGTCTTGACTATTGTGAATAGTGCTGGTATGAACATAAGGGTGCATGTATCTTTTTGAATTATAGTTTTGTTTGGATATATGCCTAGGAGTGGGATTGTTGGATCATTTGGTAATTCATTTTTAGTTTTCTGAGGAACTTCCATACTGTTTTCCACAGTGGCTGCACCAACTTACATTTCCACCAACAGTTATAAAACTTAATCAGGAAAAAAATAGATACCCTAAAGAGCCTCATATCTATTAAAGAAATCGTAGGAACAAATCTTCTCATATTAGATATGTACTGTATATTGTACATCAAAACAGACAAAAACTAAAATAGCTAAAAGCCCAGAGATCTTCACTGGTGAGTTCTACCAAACACTTAGGGAAAAAAATATCTACACCAACACTTCAGAAAGCAGAAGAAAAGGAAGTATTTCTCAGCTCATTTTTTGAGGTCAGTATTACCTGATACCAAAACTATAGACATTATAAGAAAATAAACTGTAGATCAGTATCCCTCATGAACTTAGACACAAAAAGCCTTAACAACGTACCAGCAAATTGAAACCATCAATATATAAAATAGATAATATATTATGAATTAGTAGAGTTTATTCAGGAATGTGAGATCACTTCAGTTTTCAAAAATTAATCAGTTCATATCTTCATATCAATATCTTGAAAAAAATAATATGAGATCTCCTTATATGGAGAAAAAGCAAACTTCAAGAACCATTCGTGATTTTAAAAATAAATAAAACTGATAAACCAGAAGACGAGAACTTTCTCAACCTGATAAAGAACATCTACAAAATATCTGCAGCTATCATTATATGTAATGATGAAACATAATTGCTTTCACTCCCTAAGATCAGGAAGAAGGCAAGAATGTCCATTCTTATCACATGTATTCAACATTGTACTGTATCTACTAGACGCTGCAATAAGACAAGTTAAAAATAAATAAAAGGCATACAAATTGCAAAGGAAAAGACAAAATTGTCTTTATTCACAGACAACATGATTGTCCACATAGGAAAATCTGAAAGTAAAATATACTGGTTAATAAACTAGATGTGGTTCACATCACCCAGGGAGAGAGGATAGAATAGAAACAGAACAAAATCTAGGATTGAGTGTACAAAAACCCAAAGTTTAAAGGGTGGGTAGAGGAAGATAAATCTAGGAAGGACAAAAAGGAACGGTTAGCAAGATATGAAGGAGAAGAAGGAATGGTTAGCAAGATATGACTCTTGATGAAGAGAGAGTCATCAAAAAGTACCTTTTCTGAAAAATGTGCACTTAGTATCACTCTTGATGAATTGAAATATCTTAAAAATAGGAGCAGTTGTAATGAGAAATAGTTAAGCAAATAAGGATAAATAAGTGAAAGTGATTTTAGATATTAGAGATGATGTCATGCAGATTGTGTCTTTTTCAAAAGAAAATAATTTTAAATTTTGTTTAATGCTTTTATTTCTTGTCCTAAACTCTACTTTATGTGACAGTCATTTTACTAATGCTCCTTTATTTTTTTCCAGTCATCATTAATTTATAATTTTTAAATCTGCTCTTCAAGTTTCTCTTTTATATTCTATTTTGTTGCTATAGTTATAACTACAGAAAATATTTAGAATAGTCAAAGGAATGGTTTTGAAGAGAAACAAAGGATCTTGTTTTAATTATTAGATAAATATAGAGAAGACAAACAAAATATTAGCAGTGATCATCTCTGGCTATTTAGATTTCAGATACAACTTTCATGCATCTTTGTATTAACTAAATGTTTTAAGATGAACATATATTACTTTTATAATTTGAATTGTTATAAAGCATTAGTGCAATTTAAAACAAGGAGACACCATTTTTCATCTATCCTGTTTTCTTGTTTATTGATCATTTGTTTCCTCTTTTTGAGTTATCTTCTATAGTAGTTTTCCCTTTTTATACTGCATTGTTGGCCTTTTTCAAACTAATTTGAAGGCACACTCTATAGGTTTATTGTCTCTCTTCTGTTATACAGGTTATTTATATTTTATCCCAGTTTATCATTTTGTTTTAATTTTATTCATGTCATTAGCCATATTACAGTTTTCATTTGTACATAGTAAAATCTGTTAGTTCTTTGCTGCGTGTCTTATTGGTTCATGTGAAATTATTTTGATAGCAAAAAAAATGATAATAAATGCACAGCTTTAGACAGACATAAATTGTGATATAGCTACCTGATTGAAAGCCATGCAGCAAACAAGAATTATTTAGTAACATTAACAATGTTTATAATTTCTTGCTAATAATATAGTAAATGCAAACAATACAATATGAATCCTTGTTTTTACTATATGTACATATAGATCAACACTGTATGGAAACCAAGACTGACAATGCATAAATAGCAATTATCTCTGTGTGGTATAAGCATAGATCACATCATTTTCTTCTTTGCACTTTTCTGCACTTTTCAGTTTTGTTGTTTCCTGTACCATACCTGAAAATAGCTTTTAAAATAAGAAAAAAGTCTTTAAAAGGTATTTTAAAAATAAATATAAGAACATATATGAAAGTGATTTTAATGAAATGATATACAAGATTAAGTTAATGAATGGATAAGTGGGAGTTAAGGGAAAGAGACTGAAGTTTTGAAGTTGGAAGCCTAAAAATATGGTGGTGCCCTTGATAAATTAAGGGTGTGGGAGGAGGGCAACATGAGGAAAAATTGAAGAGTTGTACCTTAGACATGCTGAGTTTCTGTTGACAGTGTACTGTCCACGTACACATAAGTCATTTGGAAATGTGGGACTGGAATTCAAAGTGAGAGATAACAGACATAAAAAGTCACATGAAATGAAGTAAAATAGGAGAATTCTGAGAATAGATGATTCCACAGGAGATATATCAAGAGAGCTTAGTCCTTAGGAAAGACTTCCATTGGAGGAACAGGAAGAGCACCTAGAAAAGGAGACAGAGCTGAGAAAGGAAACTGGATGACACAGACCAAGTTATCTATCTTGGGGATGATGGAGACAGGGAAGTTTTCACTGAGCACATGAACATCCTGCCATGGTCAAGAATGTGACTCTATTTCTGCTCTCATGCTTCTGAGTGGGAATAAATATGCCAGAGTTCTCCCATCACCTTTCATCCTAAAGATCCCCACCTAGACTTTTCTCAACCAATTCTACAACCAATATGTATGTATCTTCCAAATCCAGAATAAGAGGGGAGCATTTGGAGATAGAGACCAGGAGAATTCGAGAGTTAGGTGGTGCCGAGGCAATGAAGTTCTCTCTTTAGAGAGGGGAAGGAGCAATATTTACTCTTGTCTTCTGGCACCCCAACAGAAGGAGACAGATTTCTCTACTACCAGGGTCTGATTCTGGAGAGAAAAGAACTGAGAAGGAATAGGGAATCAAAGTAATGACAAAGACTGAGCTTCCCATTACTTAGAAGAGTATGGCAGAAAGACCTTGAAGACCCAAGTCAGAGTAAACATCTGAGTCCTGCCACAGGTCTTTAGTGGGAGAGATAAAAACTTCCCCCTTGCCTGAAACACACGTCATCAGGAACGCCAGGCATGGCTGATCTCTATCAGCTTGCCAAGGCCAAGCCCCGTGCTATTCCAAGGGCTGGACCTGAGTGACCAGCAACTCCTTTAACCCCAAGGCCAGCTCTCCTTTCAACACCGATGTCTGCATGTTTCATTCTTTTTTTGTTTCCTTCCCGCATTAAAGATGAAGGAGACAAACAAGGGCTTTTTTTCTATTTTAGGAAGTTAGGCAAAGATCAGGCTGTACGGAAGAGAAAGAGATGGAGTCAAAGATATGGAAAAGTTAAAAAAATACTGAAGAGTTAAAGAAAGAAGAATATAGATCCAGAACGGGAAACAAATCTCAAGATTCCTCAGACTTAGGAAAGAAATTTTGCTTTGCAATTAAACACATACTTGCCCCAAAGATGACATAACAAACCATTGTCTGCTTGGATATATTGTGATTAGTTTTCCTGGGGACAGAGCAGAAGAGTCAGGGGTCAACACCGTTGATACCACTTAGGGAAGTTGGAGGCAAAGCAAAAAACCTCAGTGGTAATAATTGGAGCAACAGCCTTTTTAGGAAAGGAGGGCTTATGCATTTTTCTCTTAAATGTAAAATGAAAAACAAATATTAAAAATGAACAGAAATTTTATTTCTTTTTAAACTATAGTTGCTCTTGGAAACAAGTACCAAAGATACTTTGTTCATTGCCGCAGGCCTAATAAAATGTAAGGCACCAAATGTGTAATTGGAAGTTTATCATCTGGAGACATCTTCCTCTTTAAAAGCATAGGCATCCAGCAGCAGTCTGTTGGTGTCAAGCAAACAGCCAAGCCAAACAGCAGTTGCTTACTGTTTGGCATGCAGGTGATAGGGCCATCAAACCATTTTTCAGAGGAGTCCACAGCTCCCTGCGGAATATCCGGGAGGAGGAAAGGGAACAGGAGTTTGGAAGGGAGGATGGCGGGACCATCACAGAACCATGGAAAGAATGCCAGTACGTGTATTGGGATTGGGGATGGGGAAGTTTTACAACTTTTAAATCTAAATTAAAAAGGCAAATATTTCTTAAGTAGTTATTGATACAGGAGATGACTTACAACCATAATAATGGGCAATATTTATTGAGTACTTGGTGTGTGCCAGATAACGTGCTAAGCACTTTAAATGTTGTATTGAATTCTCAAAACAACTCAGTTTTATTGATGGAAACTATGATTTTTAGTGAGATGGAGTAGCTCACTACTGTCTACATCACATAACCAGCGGCAGAACCAACAATTAAACCCACATCAGTCTGGCTTCAGTACCACACTTTTGCAAACCACCACCTCTTTCCCACCACACACTCAACTGAAATGAAAGGGTCTTGTTTGTCTCAGTCTTGTTTATATATTTTGAGATACAGTGAGAGCTGCTTCCTATCCCTATTCTTTTTAGAATTCACCAAGAATAAGAGAATTCAGTCAGAATTGCTGAGACAAGCTCCCCTGGCTGAGTGAGAGGCAGTCTGGAAGTTTCTGCTTCTTTTGAGTGGTTTTTTCTCACAGTCCATAGTTAAGGCAAAAACGATTAGGTGTATTTCAGGATGTGTGGTTTCAGTGGACACTCCTAAAGCATGCAAAAGAAGGGACTGTACATAAAGCAGACACACAGATGGTAAGAAGTACTGGTCCTTTCCCTAATACTCAGTTAATCACCTCTCAGGTGCTATGCTGACTTCATCCAAATACATCCCAGTTTTCACCTGGAGAGGCTGAAAACATACACAGGAGTGGTCTTTACTTCCTCCTCCTCTGCTTCTTCATCTCCAAGGGAAGACTCATTGACAGGATGTGTGTGTGTGTGTGTGAGTCTGTCTCTGTCTCTGTTACTCCATGCTACATGCTGCTGCTTTTCCTGTTTGTGTGCTTTTCCTAGAATGAGTTAAGGCCAAGAACTGAAAATTTAGGACTAAAGCTACTTCCTAACACCAGTTTCACAGCAACAGTTGACGGTGATTGATGTGCTCTGTCTCTTGAAACATTTGGGAACATTCAGTTCCTTGCCCACAATTGCACGGTTAGTGAGAGACACACGGCTCACATACAGGGCTAGCTGATTCTAATGCCTGAGCTGTTAAACACTAATCATACTGATCTCAAATCATCGGTTACAAAGGTTACAAAGGAGGAAATCAACATAGTATCACAAGCAGAGAGAATCCCTGTATTCACGAGAAATGGGCCTTTATTACAGAAACAGTTTCTATAAAACATTAGATTCTTTCACACTACAAACCTCCACTTGCTCTGTATCCTGTATGACCTGTAACAGCTCCTGTCTCCTCCACCTGACGCTCCCCACTGGGGTTCTAGTGACTCCTCACTCCCTTTGTCCCTTGAGGCTGAGGTGCAAATGCTCCCCGCCTTCCACGGCCCCCTATGGCTTCCCTGCACTCTGCCCAAATCTTTGGGCATCGTCTCTTCATTAAACCCTCCTATGTTATCCATTTTAAAGGTTCATCTTTTTATTGCCAGTATTCTGACTGATTCACTCTTACAATATTACATTTAAAAATAGAAAACTACATTACATCTACATTCTGACAGTCAAGAAATTTTATACTGGAGACCTTCAAGATGGCAAAGGACTAAGATGTGGAGATCACCTTCCTCCCCACAAATACATCAGAAATACATCTACATGTGGAACAACTCCTACAGAACACCTACTGAACGCTGGCAGAAGACCTCAGACTTCCCAAAAAGCAAGAAACTCCCCAAGAATCTGGCCGTGTAGCTGACAGGGTCTCAGTGCTCTGGCCAGGTGTCAGGCCTGTGCCTCTGAGGTGGGAGAGCCGAGTTCAGGACAATGGTCCACCAGAGACCTCCCAGCTCCACATAATACCAAACGGCAAAAGCTGTCCCAGAGATCTCCATCTCAACACTAAGACCAAGCTGCACTCAATGACCAGCAAGCTACAGTGCTGGACAATCTAAGCCAAACAAGTAGCAAGACAGGAACACAGCCCTACCCATTAGCAGAGAGGCTGCCTAAAATCATAATAAGGTCACAGCACCCCAAAACACACCACCAGACAGGGTCCTGCCCATCAGAAGGGCAAGATCCAGCCTTAGACACCAGAACACAAGCACCAGCACCCTCCACCAGGAAGCTTATACAACCCACTGAACCAACCTTAGCCACTGGGGGCAGACACCAAAAACAACGGGAACTATGAACCTGCAGCCTGTGAAAAGGAGACCCCAAACACAGTAAGATAAGCAAAATGAGAAGACAGAAAAACACACAGCAGATGAAGGAGCAAGATAAAAACCCACCAGATCTAACAAATGAAGAGGAAATAGGCAGTCTACCTGAAAAAGAATTCAGAGTAATGATAGTAAAGATGATCCAAAATCTTGGAAATATAATAGAGAAAATACAAGAAACGTTTAACAAGGACCTAGAAGAACTAAACAGCAAATAAACAATGATGAACAACACAATAAATGAAATTAAAAATTCTCAAGAAGGAATCAATAGCAGAATAACTGAGGCAGAAGAACGGAAAGTGACCTGGAAGATAAAATAGTGGAAATAACTACCGCAGAGCAGAGCAGAATAAAGAAAGACAAATGAAAAGAACTGAGGACAGCCTCAGAGACCTCCGGGACAACATTAAACACACCAACATTCGAACTATAGGGGTCCCAGAAGAAGAAGAGAAAAAGAAAGGGACTGAGAAAATATTTGAAGAGATTATACTTGAAAATTTCCCTAATATGGGAAAGGAAATAGTCAAGTCCAGGAAGCACAGAGTCCCATACAGGATAAATCCAAGGAGAAACAAACCAAGACACATATTAATCAAACTATCAAAAATTAAATACAAAGAAAAAATATTAAAAGCAGCAAGGGAAAAACAACAAATAGCATACAAGGGAATCCCCGTAAAGTTAACAGCTGATCTTTCAGCAGAAACTCTGCAAGACAGAAGGGAGTGGCAGGACATATTTAAAGTGAAGAAAGGGGAAAAACTACAACAAGATTACTCTACCCAGCAAGGATCTCATTCAGATTTGATGGAGAAATTAAAACCCTTACAGACAAACAAAAGCTAAGAGAATTCAACACCACCAAACCAGCTTTACAACAAATGCTAAAGGAACTTCTCTAGGCAGGAAACACAAGAGAAGGAAAAGACCTATAATAACAAACACAGAACAATTAAGAAAATGGTAATAGGAACATACATATCGATAATTACCTTAAATGTAAATGGATTAAATGCTCCAACCAAAAGACAGACTGGCTGAATGGATACAGAAACAAGACCCATATGTATGCTATCTACAAGTGACCCATTTCAGACATAGGGACACGTACAGACTGAAAGTGAGAGGGTGGAAAAAGATACTCCATGCAAATGGAAATCAAAAGAAAGCTGGAGGTGCAATCCTCATATCAGACAAAATAGATTTAAAAAAAAAAAGACTATTAGAAGAGACAGAGAAGGACACTACATAATGATCAAGGGATCAATCCAAGAAGAAGATGTAACAATTGTAAATATTTATGCATCCAACATAGGAGCACCTCAGTACAGAAGGCAAATGCTGACAGCCATGAAAGGGGAAATCGACAGTAACATAATCATAGTAGGGGACTTTAACACCCCACTTTCACCAATGGACAGATCATCCAAAAAAAACAAACAACCCAATCCAAAAATGGGCAGAAGACCTAGACATTGCTCCAAAGAATATATACAGATTGCCAGCAAACACATGAAAGGATGCTCAACATCACTAATCATTAGAGAAGTGCAAATGAAAACTACAATGAGGTATCACCTCACACCAGGCAGAATGGCCATCATCAAAAATCTACAAACAGTAAATGCTGGAGAGGGTATGGAGAAAAGGGAACCCTCTTGGACTGTTGGTGGGAATGTAAATTGATACTGCCACTATGGAGAACAGTTATGGAGGTTCCTTAATGAACTAAAAATAGAACTACCATACAACCCAGCAATCCCACTACTGGGCATATACCCTGTGAAAGCCATAACTCAAATAGAATCATGTACCACAATGTTCATTACAGCTCTATTTACAATAGCCAGGACATGGAAGCAATCTAAGTGTCCATCAACAGATGAATGGATGAAGAAGATGTGGCACATGTATACAATGGAATATTACTCAGCCATAAAAAGAAACAGAATTGAGTTATTTGCAGTGAGGTGGATGGACCTAGAGTCTGTCATACAGAGTGAAGTAAGTCAGAAAGAGAAAAATATATACCATATGCTAACACATACATATATGGAATTTAAAAAAATGGTTCTGAAGAACCTAGGGGCAGGACAGGAATAAAGACATAGTTGTGGAGTATGGACTTGAGGACACGGGGAGTGGGAAGGGTAAGCTGGGGCCAAGTGAGAGAGTGGCATGGACATATATACACCACCAAATGCAAAATAGATAGCTAGTGGGAAGCAGCCACATAGCACAGAGAGATCAGCTCGGTGCTTTGTGACCACCTAGAGGAGTGGGATAGGGAGGATGGGAGGGAGAAGCAAAAGGGAGGAAATATGTTGATGTATGTATATGTGTATCTGATTCACTTTGTTATAAAGCAGAAAGTAACACACCATTGTAAAGCAATTATACTGCAGTGAAGATGTTAAAAAAAAAAAGAAATTTACTACCAGGGAAGTACGATAAAGTCCTCCCTCCCGTTCATTTAATCCCCGCCCTTCCACACTCTGCCTTTTCCTCTCAGATTGCTTGTGCTCCACACTTCACACTCACACCTTTCCACTCTTAGCTCTGTGGCTTTTGATCCATATCATGATGTCCCTCCACCCCCTGCCCACTCCCAGCACAGTTACCACCTCTGCCCCTTACCCCCAAAACTGCCCATGGAGCCATCTCCATGAGCTATTTTCTTCACACCTGTGTCAGCTTCAGAGCAGTACCTTAGTGGGGATTTTATTCTGTCAGCATCTCCAATGGACTTCATTTCCCCCCACTCCTGCCAAATCATAGCGATTCTATCCTTTAAACTCCAGTTGACATCTTACTTCATTTACAAAGCCTTTATTACAGAAACAGTTTCTATAAAACATTAGATTCTTTCACACTACAAACCTCAATACTAGCAAATAGTTTTCTCCAGCAATTCATGCATGCTTCAAATTTGTACACTTGAATGAGTCCTAAGTGTGAATTCAGATATGTCCATTTATTTGTATACCTCCATACACCATTATCTGTTCTTGGGATGGCAATGCATTTGTCATGTGGTACATTGTCCCTGGCACTGGGTGCTTAGTATCTGTTTCTGGGAATGCTGGTCAGGGGAGAGAAAAATATATAGTTCAGGTTTCATGTCTGTCTGTCTCTCTCTCTCTCCCTCCCTCTCCCCTCCCCCCACTCGCTCCCTCCCTCTCTCCCTCTCTCATTCTCTCTCTTATTAAAGTGAGTCCCTAAAAGCTTGCCTCACTTGGTTCCGTTTTCAATACATAGGTCATTCAAATGCTCATTCTGTGTGTGAATTCGGCATGGAATGTGTAGTAACAAGAAAGAGAAATATACAGACTCTCCGTGCTTAGCATGGCAATGTGTTGTGTGGCTTGGGTAGGTATGTCTGGGAGTATCATATGGCGATCACTCAACCCAGACACAGAAGAGCTTTGTATGGCATCCCTCACCGTGTAGCCCCCAGTAACAGACATTCAACTGAGCTGGCTCACATCAACTGCGAGAAGTTTCAATGTAGGTCCTGAAATATTTTTTCAACTGCAAAATATTCATTTTTTTCCAAAAAAAACATTCAATTACTCCTTTATCCTAGTGTCCAGTCCCACATCATTTTTTGTCTCATGGGGTTCAAGTTTACGCCCTGAATTTAACAATGCAACTGCCTTAGTTCTCACAGCACACGTGAATGTCTAGAGGGCTTGCCTTTAAATTAGCTACCGTTAATTGTTTATAAATGCCTCAACAACCCCATTCCATAAATGTCAAAAACAAGGCCTAGGATGTTGAAGAAATTTGTCTAAGTTCATACAGTTAATATATGGGGATTTTGAAATTAAACTCAGGGTTATTTCCAGATACCCAAGTTCTTTACCACCACAGTATACTAGAGTGTTAGCATAGACCAGTGTTGGCTTTTTTCAGTGAAATGCAAAACCAAGAAAGTTCATTCCAAAAGTGCTCTTAAGACTCTTCTTTTTCTAAGAAAGTCATCAGGAAAGCTATAGCAAATAGCAGTGGGATGGATTCATGAGCCAAGGACAGTAGTTGTATCACTTCACGACAGACATAAGCAGAACATTCTTGGAATAGTTTGTAGACCTCTAGCAGGAATAGCAAATCTCCCCTGTCTGCTTCATATCAGAGGGGATGGGGAACAGCACTGCCTCCTGGATCGTGCACCCCAGAAGATTTTCAATAATAAGGATTTTCCACGATGGAGTCAGTTTCGAACAATTTCAGATGTTTAACCAAACCTCGCAATTGTCAAGCTTTGTTGAAGAGTTCTGTCAAGTTAAACTGGTCTGGGTGATGGACAAGGTCATTAAAGCCAGTGGGATCAGTCACTTGGAAAATGACAGTGGCTGGGAGACTGCAAATGAGTAAAAGGCCATGACACACCTGACTCTTTGGATCACTGACCTGTCCTTGTGGGTTTTCTCTTCAAAGAACGCAGCCACCGCCACAAGGAAAAGTACCCAAACACAATAGTCACAACAGAATGTACTTGCCCTCAAACTTGGCTTCTTAACTACCATGGTACGGGAACGAGATCCCATCTACCTCAATTCACCCCCAAAAAAGGTATTTGTGCCCCACAGTTTTGCAGCTTGTGAGGTTCTTTCCTTTGCCTAAAGGTGTGAGAGCAGTAAATTCAGAGGCTGTGTGGTTAAAACCCCTGGCACTTCCTGCTGTGCACAAATGTGGCTATGGATTTCTCTAAAAAATCAATTTGAACGATTTCACCACGTGCTTTATCATGACAACTTGAGGGAATGGCAAAACACAGCCATCAGGTGGTCCTAAATCTTTATCCTAGTTATTTGTGTCTATAAGTCAGCTGTTTTAACTCACATTGAATAAACAATTTAACCATGAGAAATACTTGGGACCACCTAGCCACTGTCCCTCTCTTCCTGATAGTATATGTAATCATATGCATCCATTGTATATAAATGGTGATGGTTTGGATGAAGACGTGCTGCGATGGAGCAAGGGAGCCATCCCTACCCCCCTACCTGGCACTGTCACGCTCCTCCAGGAGCCTTGACCATGGTTGTGTGGTCAGGATTTTACTCTAATATTGGTGTATCAGGTGTGTTAGAGAGGAAGACAGTGTGATTCCAGGCTGATGGTGTGAATACTTTGGGACCAGTGTGATCCTATAAAATGCTTGGAGAGTATCTTGTGTGACTACCTTAGTTGTGACAGACCTTAGTTGTTGAACATTTTATCATCATCCCCAGTGAAATATTTAATAATAAATAGTAAGGTATTTTCACCAGTGTTTAAGTTTTGGGAAGGAGCTAGGCTCTACAGAGAAAGAACCTTGAAAAGATGTTTTTGTAAGTCAGCCATCTTTGCTGGTTGCTCTGGGTAAGGCTGGCTATTAGCAAGACGTTCAAGAAGCAAGAACAGAGTCATCCCGGGATTTGTTTCCTGCCTCTGAGAGGAAGAAGGTGGTCAGTGAGCCTTCCAAGAAATAAAACAATCGGCTGGGAGAGGATCCTTGTGCTTGAAGGACTCTGCCAGCATCCCCTTAGACTAATAAAGTATCTGCCTAAGAGCCCGACACATGCCACTGGTCCCTCAACAAACAGAAGTTCCCTTTATTTCTTGTATATTGACAGAAATAATGGAAGAGTTTCACATGATGTATATTATACATGAAGTGCTTAGTAAGTTTTCACTAATCAACATACATCATGTGAGCACTCAGAGAGAAATAAATCCTAGATAAATATTGGAGGACCAGGGAAGTAAAAGCAACCATCTAAAATGTCATCCCTATCTCCACTCACTCTCATACCATCATGTGTATTTGTATAACATCTATCACAATCTTAAATTATCTGTTCAGTTATATCCCAGAACCTAGAACAATGCCTGCCTAGCATATAGTATGTGTTCAGTTAATGTGTGTTGAATAAATACATACATATGTGTAGTATTGAATGAATATATATTAAATCAATCAATGACAGTAAACTGTTAAAGGTCCTATGATACAATAGGTAAGTTCAGAATATGAGTTGAAAGGGCCTCTTTAAGGGCCAAGCTAAGCCATGCTCTGACTATGTAACCTTGAGTAGGTCACTTGATGTCTCTTTGATTCATTTCTTCATCTATAACTAACAATAATACCATTCTCACCAGGTTGTTATAAAAATTAAACCATTAAATACACATGAAAATAATGTGTAAACCGTAGACATCATGCAGATATGAAGACTTTTAGAGTGATAAAAAATAGGCACAGTGACATAATAGGATTATTGTGTATTTAAGAACCAAGTTTAGCATGGTTGATAGCCTGGGAAGGAGACCCTCATTCTGAGTTCTACTATTCCAAGTGGTCCTTTCAGAGTTCTTCTTCCTGCTCTCAGAATGAGTATGTGTTCTTCCCCCACCTACATCAGTGGTGTGCACAAGTAACAATCTTAACGTTTCTCTACCTCTTACTCATCCTTAAGACCCACTTCAGATGTTGCTGCCTCCCAGAAGCCTTTGCTGATGTTCCCCTGTGTGAACATCCTATGTACACAGCACACTCTGTTAGAGTTTTTCATCGGTAATCAGATGCATATGTCCTTGCTTAGTCATCTGGGACTGAACCATAAACTCTGAGAATTATGTCTTTCTTCTGATTATGACCTGTGCCTAGAACAGTGTCTGATACAAAAAATTCAGTAACTATGGAATGAATTAATATAAGTGAACAAGACTTAGAAAGGCTGATGTTTCCATTGGTTGACATTGCAGAAAATCTCCTTACTCAAGCCAGTTAATAGTTAATCTTCCAAACACATTCTAAAACTTGACTCACAGAACTTTAGGAATGTGTGTCCTTGGAGGGGTTAGAAAAATATCAAGCGAGCCATGACTGTTTATCTCTTAAATGATATTTCCCTCCCTTAATTTTCCTTATATGTCTCCTGTAGCAATAAACAGGGTCTCTCTTCTTACCATGGCATGAGTACAGCATGAACCACAAACTCCACACATTCCTCTTACTGAGGCAACTGTACATGTTTTCCAAATGAAAAAAAAAATATTAGATGCAAGATGTAGAAGTCATCAGCAAATTTTTTTTAAGGTTCCAAAGATCCCTAGAGAAATTAACATTTGCAAAATCACTTTGAACTCTGGCATTCAACAGCTTTTTGAAAGTTCCATACAATGAAAAGTTCCAGTCCCATAAAAGCAGAAATACCTTTCTGGGCTTATTTCATGTCAGAATGCAATAAGGTTCATAAATGTCTCTGTGAAGTTTGAGTGTAATAAAGTTCAGTCATAAAACATTGAATATGCGACAGGCTTCTAGACCCGTTGAAGCACTGACTGTGTTTAACAGGGCTCCCTTCACAGCATACTTCATCAGCAGCAAGAAGAAACAGGAAACAGAGCCAGAAAAAATCTATAAATACCTGCAAGACAACCATCAAAGGCTTTTTTACTCTTTTACAGATCAGGCTGAGGCAAGCTGACATTCACCATCACTCCACCCAGAGTACTTTCGTAGAAAGCGCTGTACTTCTGTCCCCAAAGAGCATGTCAAATCCACTTCTTATTTGGATGTCATTCAGCAAGTGGTAGATACTCCCCAAGAGCTTCAGCAGTAGCCTGTCCTACAAAATAAGTTTTTTTCTTTGGGAACCAAAGAAGCAGGTTCCTTCCTCCTGTCCCAAGTTGTCTGTGTACCTCCTCTTGAACCCAGACCCAGTCCACCACCAAGCCGCTAGACCCCAGCTGGAGCAATTATTGAGACATTAACAAAGCTCAGTGGGTAATTCCATTTCGCAATTTGGGCCTGCAGGCTCAAGGGTGTCTCTTTCCTAGAAATGACCACATCCTCACCGAAGGGTTTCCCTCTCTTTTCATGCTTCTATCAGACTTACAGAACTGCATCTACAGGATTTAAAGGAAAACTCCAGAATCACACCCAAATTGCATATTCTCACTTCATTTAGATTTCTGCTGAAATGTCTTCACCACATACAGCCCTATCCTGACCACCCTGATTAAAACAGCCCCCCAATTTGTCTATATCTCCTTACCCGATTTTATCTTTTTATAACTTGTATCACCCCTTGTCATATTTACTCGTTAGCTGTTTCTGTCTCTCCTAGTAGAATGTAAGCCTCCTGAGGGAAGGGACTTTGTCTGTTTCACCTACACATTGTTGCGTTCTCAGGGGTTAGAATTATTTCTAACACCTGGTTGATGCTTAAAAATTACCTGTTGACTTTAGTGTGAATGAATAGATGGTTGGATGAAAAAGATAGGACGTTGTGGACAAATGATACAAAGGAAGGCTCAGGAAATCCATACTGCAGTCAGCCCATTTTGAAACACAGCATGCCTGTCTGTTGTTGTTCCTGTTGGTCTCTCTGCCTGTGATATCCCTACTCCCTGAAAAGGGACTTGTCCTTAAACACCCACTGCCAGTTTCACCTGCTCTCTGGAGCAGCCTCAGCCCTCGCAAGGTAGAATCAGTCATCTTCTCCTCTGTGTTTCAAATGCATTTTAAACTTACCCCCACAAAGTCTTTTGAACTAGGTTTCCTCCCTCCCCATTTGCCTCCTGTAGAAGACAGTGTGTTTCCTAAAGACGTGGCCTGGTAGTCACACCCAGATGTTGATTGTCTAAGGTGCCTAGGATATATCTGTGAGCAAAGTAGCCAAAGATCTGTAACTTCATTAGAATTATTCTAATAAATGTGTTTTAAATATTTGTTTTGAAAAATGAATTTTCTTCAGCAATATCTGTCAGTCTTCTCATCCATGAGCCTCAGTATTTCACTCGCTGCATCGCATCTCTGAAGAAGGGCAGTTGCTTGTTGAGTGGACAGTGAGAAAGGGCTGTCTTCCTTTTCAGGGGCTTCTCCTATTAAGTGCCATTGCCGAGGTTAGACTGAGAAATCCAGATTTTAGTTGACAATCAAAAAATAAATAAATGGAAGTGGGGAAATCAAAGAATTCCTTAGGAATAGAGTGAGGTCAGCAGCATAAAATCTCCCACAGCCTCAGGGCCACAAAAGATTGTTGAGGTAGAGGGCATTGATCTGCTGCTCATTCCAGCACCATCCCTCCACCTACAGAAACAAGCATCATGGCTGGTCCCACAACAGCCATGGAAACTGCCCTGAGAATTTGCTACACCATGTGGGTATGAGACTTGGAAAAATCACTCCCAAGTAATGGCAACTAGTAGTTAAATTCATGTCATCACTTAGTTTGATGTGGAACTTTTTTCATAAAGCGCAAAACATTGAAGGAAGAGGGGTGTTTTTGGTCTGCAGTATTTGAAAGTCAGTGGCACTCAACATTGTCCAAGATGTTAGGAAATCGAATCTTTCTTGCATGGCCTCTATTCATAATGACTTGCTCTCTTCATCACTGACACCTCTTTCCCCTCTCAGTAAATTGTCAATACTCATTAAATCTCAAATCAGAACAGGTCGTGTGTCAAGCAGAAGTGGATTCTCAAAACAAAAAGTGAAGAAGTTTGAAATCAGAACTGTCTCATAAAATATAGGAATATGGACACCCTACCAATAAAAGAATGATCCAGTCTTATAACAGGCTTCTGCTGGGGAATATGGGCAACAAAGTTAATCCTCTATCTACACATCCACTGAAAAGGCGATGCACTAGTTTCTAAATATTCAAACAGACATAAATAAAATAACAAAATTTTAGAACTAGAAGGGATATTAACTCAGCCATCCATCCAACTACAGCTTTCGTCTTCGTTCTGAGTACCCAGCTTCTCCTTAAATATCTTCAGAGACTACTCTTTGCTCATTTATCTTCAAACATCCTCAGACATCCCCTGAGGATGTTTCATAGCTAATGTTCAGAATCTGCAGTGACATATACTGATGAAAAAAAGAAGGAATGAAGGAAAGAAGGAAATTTTAAAAGTCTGATTTCCAAATGTTTCTTCAGAAGAGAAGCCGGCAGTGAAACTGAATGGCCAACATCACTGACAAGGTCGGGGCTGTACAGGAAGCCGGATCAGGATGGCCATGCACAGCGCTCCCTGCTGCGTCTCATAATCACAAGAACTCACAAGGGGTTAATTCAATCTGTGTAATGTTCTCAGAGGAGGAAAGAAATAACTTTCCCCCTATTTTTCAAGCTATTTACCTTCATGTCCCCGGGAACCTTTAAAATAGCATTGCTTGAAAATCCAGTCTGTAAGCTGCCCTTGGCTCCAAGAATCGTTAAAGAATTTATAAGCTGTTTTCTCTCCTATCCCAGGAGCTACTGCCAGGGGAAGCAAAATCCAGACATTTGCAACTCAACACCAGTGAGTGCCTGGCTAATGTGATCAATGGGGGGGCAGCAGTCACAGTTGCCTCGACAGGCGTCGATATTCTGCTCTAACTAATGGTAGCTCAGGGCACTCACCCAGCCCTTTTCCATCATGGTGGGGCTCTGGGCTTTGAGACTTCAGACCCGGGTACCAATCCAGACAAATCCAACTTCTTGTGTCTGCCAGGGCCTCTCTGGAAAGCTCAGGAGTACAGACTGTCTTGGGAGACTTCTGATATTTCCTGCTGGTGACGTCCAAGCGATGATGGCAATGGCATGCAATGTCCACCCGAGGCCCTCAGGGTAGTATATAACCCTGTTGATGCAGTTCAAACAAACGGCCCAATTTAATCATCTACTGCTAGTGGTGGCATTTGGGATCTCGTAAATCATGAAAAAACGCTTTTTCTGCATGAGCTCCTCAGAGAGTTTCCAACAGCAGAGCTTCAGCCAGGTCGATGCAAAGCCAAAGAATTCTCTTTAGTCACCTGCTTGCGATGGCAAACCTGAGGAATCCTGAGTCTCGGGCAACATTCAGTGGCACACTTACCGCAGCAGTGCAGGCAGTCATTTGTTCTTGAGGGTCATCCTATTCGTCACCTTCCTGACCCTCAGGGAGGGAAGGATTTCTCAGTGAGGGCAGGAAGGGGACAGGTGACAATGGTCTATCTTTTAGGTTCTTTTATTCCTTTTATATTTAAAATTTTTCTTTTCTTCACCTAAAGTTTGTCTGAGAATCCCTGTGAAAAGTAAGGGTTTCTTGGAAACTTGAAAACCAGAATAAAATAGTAATCTCTACTCCTCTCCCTGACAAAAAATAAAAAGCATGTGCATTAAAGTGTGTATGCACACACATACACACAATTGGTTGGCCTGAATCAGCTCTGTTTTTCACCAGTCTTTTGCCTGCTTTATAGTCTTCATGAGGAGGCAAAAGATTTGATTCCTTAGCTGTAAGGACAACAATCCCGCCACAAGACTGTTAATCCAATTTATTTTATTTAGCAGTCAGGAAGAAGTGGTTAGGATGGCTTAGTTATTTCACTGGCACACAGCCAAGAGCTTGCACGGGGCTGGGCACGTTTCAAAGAAGAGTATGTAAAGATTCCTCAAGGAATCTTTGTACGAGGAAGTTGTACAAAGTTGTACTAACACTGTAGTTGTGATAAGATGAATGGCCCACACCATAAAGACCATCAAGTCCCCAAACCTTGGTCATCTACTGTTGTGGGCTATTCTCTACTTGCTTCATGTATATTCACCTTATCAGAGAAACTGTATAGGTACACCGAAAGCTGAAATAGTCTTTTGCTGCTTTTCTGTCTCTAGCAGCAAAATATGACAATAAAGTATCTCAGTGACATCTTCCATAAGCCATACTGGGGACTCTGTAAAGGAAAATCCCATCTATGAAAGGCACATGTTTCTCTGAGATGAATTAAATGCACTCCTAGCTAGAAGAGTGGGTTGACGTGTAGAATCAGAATCAAGAGCTAAAAGAGAAATAAATGGGAGTAGGTGCTAATGATGTGGAGCTTAAATAGTGAGCTTATTGGCACTCTTTCTACAATTATCCTAAAAAGCGTCTTCATCCTCTGCCATGTGTCATCAAAACTCATTTCCTTTTCCTCCTGGACAGTAAATACAGTAAACTGTATTTTCCAGCCTCCCTTGTAGTTATATGTGACCATGTGATGGAATTTTAACGAGTGGAATGTTGGCAGAGGTGGTGTGCACCACTTACAGACACAGCTGATAAAACCCTCCCAACTGCAATCCTCTAGTTCTTTCCCCAGTTATCAGAGGAATGGAGAAGACTCTGTGGATGTAGAAGAGGTTGAAATCCAGAGACAGAAGAAGCCTGGGTTCTTGAATTACAACTGGGATATTCTCTACCAAATACCCAAAAGTTTCATGAGTGAGAAATAGTCTCCTATTGTTCTAAGTCTGTTGTTTTAATATTGGGGTTGTGTGATATGTCAGTTAGCCTACCCTAACTAATGCATCCTATGAAAGCAGATTTCTCTTCTGTGGCCAATGACATGAGTGTACATCCTGGGTGCAGTTTGGTGTGTATTGTTTTCTATCATCCAATGATTCATCTGACTCTTACCCAATTATTTTCATTTAGTACTCTACAGAAAACCCTCTTCCTTTCTTCTAGGCATTTCTACAGTTTTCTTGAAACTAATTATGGTTATGAATAACATTTTAAAAATCTCTATGTTCTGTAAGCCTCATCTTAAAACTATTAGTAGGGAGGAAGTGGTTGGGAGTGGAAGTGGGAAAAGGGGGGTGGAATCATAAAAAGCCATATAGAAGAGCCATTCCTGAGAGAAAGTCGAAAATCTCTCCTGATCTTTAGCATAGAAGTCAATGATGAACTACTCTTCTTACTGAAAGAAACTATGGACCAGAATCCAAGATTCAGCTCAACACTAATGAAAAAGGATTTGGTCTGCCGTCCTATTTTGGACAAAGGAAGGAACAGACACGTATCTTCTACTTTGAGAACAATTGGAATTGCACATATTATTCCAAGAGGCAAATCATCCATTTTATGAAAAAGAGAAAGATGAAAACAGGGGACATTGGGGCTTGTGAAGACAATGGTTGTTACCCAGAGCCCACCATTTACTCAGTTTTTCTACGACAGAGCGTGCATATCACTTTTTGGGGGTAGAAGATGGGAGGAAACAAAAAAGACTCAATAAGACACAGGGCTTTTATAACTACTAAGTAGTGCCAGTAAAATTTACTCTTGATTCAGTTTACTATAAGCTTCATGTCCTTAACACCATCATAAATGATGAACAGGTTAACAGAATGTCTATAAACATAAAATCCTCCTCATAAAACAATTTTTTTCAGTCACAGAGAACTCAGATTCTTGGACAGAATTCTCACTGGGAGCCAACTCAGCCTGATATGTTGGCATCTCTCAAACATCCGGAGTCAACAAAGTGGTTTGCCTTGAGGACTTGGCCAGAGCTGCAGCTAAAGTTCATCAGGCTTTGGGGGAGATTTTTTGTCTAAGAAAACCAAATTCTGAGTGCTCCCATTGTGAACCTGGGGTGACAACATTGCAATGTAATACAAGGAAAAAACTTTTATTTCCTTTTCATTCCCATGGGAAAAAAAGTGACCTGTCCCATTATTTTGCTATTTCTTTTTAAGTGTTTGCAAACTTATTCCGTTGTCAATGGGGGAGGAAAGATAACATCAATTAGACTCTCATTTGGTGAGATGGCTGTTCTCTCCACGCACATCTTCTTCATTTGGTTATCACACAGAGACTGTTTTCTATGATTTATATCAAAGTCCAACTCTGGGAAAGTTTGAGGTGAATTTATCTCCAGGTATCTATCTCCATCTCTCTTTATGGTTCTTAGTAAATGTTTCAATTTGATAATAGATGATTTCGGACATCAATGACTGAGAGAGAATCCAAGCAGTCCAAAGTACTGAGGGGTCTCTCCTAAAGAATTAGATACACAGCCATTTCCCTCCAGATGCTTTATCAGCAGTCACGCTGGACTTGAGCAGCATCTTCTCTGAGACACACTACTTATTAAAAACCCCTGAGGATTGCATTGCATGGGGCCGATAAGAATCAGATGACTTAAGAAAAATGTTCATGCCATGAACTGCTAAATAATAAACTGAAGCATTTAAAATTTTTGAGTTTATTTGAACAAAAATTGATTCGAATCTGGTGGCAGCCAACTGGAAGTAGTTAAGAGTACTCCACCAACGAAAGCTGGGGAGAGACTTTTGTAAAGAGAAGGTAAAGCAAAGTAAGAAAATTATTGATTGGCTGTTGCTTAAAGACTAGTTGGCTGTTTGTGATTGGCTGTTCTTAGAGTTTTGATTTCTTACCCTTGAGGCATTTATAGGCTTAGACTTTAGTTCGCGTATGTAGGTTGCCACGGCATTAGAGCCACATCAGTCTGATGGCCTCCTTGTGTAATTAATTTAACAATATACACAGAAAAGAATGAGGAGTTTAATGGTGGATTGTCCCTTGGAGGAAGGGTTGTCAATAGTTTTTATTTCCTTCATTTTGCTAATCTATTTTATTTTTAAGCAATGAAAATATATTATTTGGACAATAATATTGGTACCATAAAGAGAGAAACATTCACTCTTTTTCACTTTATTTTGTACTTTTCTAAGAGGAAACTTGGAATATGACTGCTTGTGAGCTGATACCTCCATTCTCCTAGCTCAGGAAGAGGCAGTGTGCTTAAGAAGGGTGAGAAATAGATGGCTTCAATAAATGTAGTCAAGACCAATATACCCTTGGTGGGCTCAGGCTGCAGGTCAGATTCTTTGTCTGTGCTAGCACCAGGGCGCGGCTTGGAATTCTGTTTTTTGTCTGCAGCTTTAAGGAAAACCTGTATGCTTTCCCTAAATGCATGCAGGCACATCCAGTCATCCAAACTAAAATCACATCCAGAATGGAAGGCATCTAGGAAAAGGTCATTTTGGGTCCTATAGGTTCTGAAGTCACACACACACACACACACACATTTTTGAAGGAAAGTGAAATGGATGTTAAACACCAGTAAAACTTTGGAAAGATTTCCACTACATTCAGGCAAAAATAGAGGTGCCCCTTTCACTACTTTTATTACCATTGTAGCAGAAGGCAAGCCAAAATAATGATAACAATAATAACAAAAGATATGTATGATTTAGAAAGGAACAGAAAAGACTGGCCCCGTTTTCAGATGCCATGATAGTGAGCATAGAAAATCCAACTACAAACAAGTACAAGTAATAAGAGAATGCAGCAAAATTGCTAGATATATATCAACACATAAAAATCAACAGTTTTTTAAACTAGTATTTTTAAGTAGACTTATTGTGGTGATCATTTCACAATATATACAAATACTGAATCATTATGTTGGATACTTGAAACTAATGTAATGTCATATGTCAATTATGTTCAATAAAAAAGTCAGCAGTATTGCTATTCATTACCAACAGTTAGAAAATAGTATCAAGATAATATATCCAATTAGTGACAAATACTCTAAGGAACCTAGAAGTGCAAGTAATAAAAGATGTGTAAGATTGTTGGAGAAAATCAGAAAAAAATAAAAATTAAAAACCTGATTAAATGGGAATAGTAATCATGCATGTTGGGCCAAGGTAGATATCATAATTTAAATTATAAAATACAGAACTAAATGGTGTATAATACTATGCTTCAAAATGTGTTGGATGCAGCTAAAGCAGCACTTAAAGAGAAATTTATAGTCTTAAGTACATGTATTGGGGGGAAAAAGAAATAAAACTTAATGTGGTGGTAAGCACCCACATAAGAAAAAGTAGAAAAAGAAATTATAGCAGAAATTAATGCAATATAAATAAACATATAAAAGAGAGGATCAACAATTCCAAAGTTGGTTTGTTTTATGGTTTTGAACTTTAACTTGAAAATAGCCTCTACTAAGATTGAACAAGAAAAAAAGCACTAATAATTAATATTAGGAATGGATAATTGGATATAACTAAAAATACTATAGATATTTAAAAGATAGTAAGAGTATTATAAGTAATTTTATGACAACATATCTGAAAACTGACTTGAAATAGACAAATTTCTAGAAAAAATATATCTCACCAAAACTGATTCAAGAAAGATAGTCTATTAAAAAAATAAATCAGCAGTTACAATTTTTTTGACCAAAAAAATCATCAAATGGTCTTACCAGCAAGTTCTGTAAACTGTTCAATAAACAAGTAATTTCAACCTTAAATTCTTCCAGAGAATAGAAAAGGGGGGAGGGGCCATTCCTCATTTTATGAAGCTAAAAAACATTCATGCCAGCATTTGACAAGCCAATCCTTATCATGAACAGAGATGGAAAATTCTTAAACAAAATATTAGCCAACCAAATCCAAATATAAAAAGGACTGTGTGCCATGATCAAGTTGGGTTTATCCTAGGAATATATCCTCTGTGGTAACCTGAAGGAAAGCAAAATATATGGATACAGATGCAGGGAGGTAGGGTATTTGGTGTTGGGAGTCTATGGAAGTTCTCTTCTGAGTGTTTCAGCTTTTTTCTGGTGAATTAGGGCAAAATGTTGTTGGGTAAACATGCAGTTAGAGGAGAAACTCTTGGAGATTTAAGAAGGGAAGAAGGTATGAAATAGTCTTCTAGGACAATGGGAGAGTAAATGGGATATACTGTAATTGCATTGAAGCCCATCTGAAGTTCATGGTCATGAATTTAAAGATTATTTACTAGAGGCCCCAGCTTGTGCAGTTTTTAAAAAAGAGGTCTAAGGATAAAGAGGGAAGAAACAAAACTCTCATTACTTACAGATTATGTGATTATTCCTATAGAAAACCCAAAATAGATTACAACGTCAATATATAAAAGTCAATTGCGGGATTTCCGTGGTGGCACAGTGGTTAAGAATCCTCCTGCCAATGCAGGGGACACAGGTTTGAGCCCTGGTCCTGGAAGATCCCACATGCCACGGAGCAACTAAGTCTGTGCACCACAACTACTGATCCTGCGCTCTAGAGCCCGAGAGCCACAACTGCTCAGCCTGCATTGCCACAGCTACTGAAGCCCACGCACCTAGAGCCCGTGCTCTGCAGCAAGAGAAGCCACTGCAAGAAGAAGCCCGCGCACCGCAACGAAGGGTAGCCCCCGCTCACCACAACTGGAGAAAGCCCGTGCGCAGCAGTGAAGACCCAACGTGGCCAAAATAAATAAATAAATAAATAAATAGAATGGCAGTTAAAAAAAAAAAGACTTACACACAAATGTTCGTAGCAGCGTTATTCATAATAGCCCAAAACTGGAAACAACCCAAATGTTTAAAAAAAAAAAAAAGTCAACTGCATTTCTGTACACTAACAGCAAAAAGATAGAAAATGTTATCTTATATAAGATCCCATTGAGCAAAACAAAAACAATATATATATAACCTTGCAATAAATCTGACAAAAGTATAGATTTTTACGGAAAAATATAAAACTTTATTGAATGATATCAGAGAAGATCTAAGTAAAGGGAGTGACATAACATATCCATGAATAGGAAGAATCATTATCGTAAAGAAGTCAGTTCACCTCTAAGTTTATGTATAAGTTCAGTGTAATGCTAAATAAATCCCTGTAAAGATATGTTGTTGGTGAAAAGGCAAAGGAGAGACCCTATCAGAAGTGAAGATTTATTTTTCATGGTATAATAGGTAAAAGGATGTGGTTCTGGCCCAGGGATAGACACATAGATTAACAGAATAAAAGAGAACGTTCAGAACCAAACACAGATGTATGTGGATTTTTAATTTATAGTAGATGACTGGAGAAAGGAAGACACAGTTCAAAAAATAGTGCTGAGACAGCTAGCTATCCAGATGAAAAGAAAATTTAAATTAATTTCCCACATTATACCATACATAAAAACATCCACATAAGGACTTAAATGTGAAAAGAAAGTTTTTAAATGTATTTCGGAAAATCTAAAAGATCATTTTTATGACACTGAGATACAGAATATTTTTCTAAATAAGATGGATAATGCATTGAAAGGGAAATATTTGAATTCACTAAAATTATACAGAAATTTCACACATTTCTATATGATAATGTGTCTGGGTTCCAGTGTTCAATATAGTTGAATCAAGAGATTAAGGAAAAATTGAAATAGGCCATAATTCTAGCTTATGTTAGAAACTATTCTACAGTAGCGTCATGGATACAGTAGAAATGTTTCTCTCCCTCCTTTTGGTAAGATCGAACAGCTTGTGTTCCAAAAGGCAATGTATTAGAGACAAAGGAGAGTTAGAGAAAGAAATATAGATGTACCTTGGTAGCAGTTGAGAAGACATAGAGATGTCCTTGTCACAGCTGACAGCCCCAGTACACACCAAAGGAACATCAATTCATGGCAGTTTCTGCAGTAATTCTAGCAAGGGCAGAAAAGAGTTAACCTCAACTCTGTCATCCCTCAAGGCTTAGACTTAAACCACTTAGCCATAACCAGTGTTTTTTTTTTTTTTTTCACATCTTTATTGGAGTATAGTTGCTTTACAATGTTGTGTTAGTTTCTGCTGTACAACAAAGTGAATCAGCTATGTGAATACATATATCCCCTCCCTCTTGAGCCTCCCTCCCACCCTCCCTATCCCACCCCTCTAGGTGGTCACAAAGCACTGAGCTGATCTCCCTGTGCTATGCAGCAGCTTCCCACTAGCCATCCATTTTACATTTACCAATGGCTTTTTTTTTTTTTTTTTTTTTTTTGCGGTACGCGGGCCTCTCACTGTTGTGGCTTCTCCCGTTGCGGAGCACAGGCTCCGGACGCGCAGGCTCAGCGGCCATGGCTCCCGGGCCCAGCCGCTCCGCGGCATGTGGGATTTTCCCGGACCGGGGCACGAACCCGTGTCCCCTGCATCGGCAGGCGGACTCTCAACCACTGTGCCACCAGGGAAGCCTGGCTTTTTATTTGGCTTCTTAACGTCCCCTCCACTGCTCAGACCCAGGACCCAACCAGCCCCGCCTCTAAATCAGAGACCACCTTTCCCTCTACCACCACCTCACTGCCAGCATATACCACATGGACCCTCTTAACTATTCCGAATGCCTCATTACTCATGGAGGAACTTTCTGTCAAAGGGAGGACTTGTTTTGTGGAGGAATACATTTAAGCCAAAAGGAGAGGCTGCATCTCTGAGACAGTTGTCCAAGGCAGCAGTGATAGAACTCATAGATCCCAAAAACTCAGTCTGCCCTACCCTAGTCCCAGAGCATCCCACTGCTTTCAAGAGAACTGATTCTTAAGATATGAGATATTTGCCTGGGATAAAGACTTCTGATTCATGCATCTGGGAATGCAGATGCAGTACACCACAGCTGACTGAACTGGTTATCTTCAGAGTTGGAATATCTCACCTTGTGTGTCTGCAAGCCAGCTGCCAGCTCATCAGGACCAGTTATAGAGGGAAAAACATATTTTCCAAAAACGTTTCTAAGTGTTCACATGGGTAGCTGCCCTTGCTTGTTCTTCTGAGTACTCAGGACATGAGGAGCCATAAAAACCATCTGGGACCACCTCAATGATTGGCTCTCCAGAGAAATTGATGGTATGAAAAGGTAAGAGAAAATTATGGAGACTGGCTGAGGCTTCATGGAAGTATCACCGTGGATCTGTACCAAGAGTTAGACATTTGTCAAAGTATATAAATTACTCTCCAGCCTCCAAGACAAAGGCATTGTCTTAAGGGCCTGTGATGGCCCTAACCAACTGAGTGAAATAAGCGGAGTCTGTTTACTATGAGTTGGTCCCTCCTCCATTGTTCTTTTTATCATGGGGTCCAGTGTCCCCATGTTGATCCTACAAGCCAAGTCCCTTATTGCATCATCCCACATTGGTCTTCCTTCTCTAGGCAGCACTTCAAGATCTGGACCTCTTATTTCCTCCTCTCAAAACTTACAAGTCTTGGGTTTCCCTTGCTTTGTTTGTTAATTTCAACATGATTTTTTTGGTCACCTACTATCATCCAGGCACCGTACTAGAGTCCAAAGTACAATAAATTAAATATGCTCCTTGTTCTCAGGAACTAAAATAGTTCAATATCCCAAGGAACATGTGAACATCTAAACCTATACTAATGCATTAGTTCATATTTCAGGTTTTATTTATTCCACAAATATTTTACTTATTTCTATATTCTACCCCTGGGTGGTTCAGCTTGGAAATACTGAACTCTAGCGCTTGGTGGCCGGGGAGGCGGGGAGGGGTTCAGAGACATAGCAAATAGTGATGTCTAGAAATTCAAATAGAGATTTCAAGAGAAAGTCGGGTCTGGATATGAGCATGAATGTGGCTACCCTCGCAGAGAAAAAAGCTGAGAACTGCACCCTGGACACATCCAACATTTAAAGTGTACAAAGAAAAAGTGAATTCAAAGATGATGACCGAGAAAAAGTGCCAGTCACAGAAGAAGAATCCCATGAGTGCAGTTTTGAGACAGCTTCAGCACCCCCAGTTTATAACACGTGGCTGTTTTAACAATGCCTTCCAACCATCTTGGGCACACAGGCCTTTACTTCCCTTAAATTACACCCCATAGGTGAACAACCACCTGATCTAGAAGTGAGTTGGGCCTGCCTACTGTCATTCCTAATGGGGATGTTACCAGAGGTTGAAGATTCAGGAATGGGCCAGATGGACTCCCCAGGGAACTGTGCCTCAGGAACGAGGGCAGGGTGGGCCCTGTGCCGGGAGTTTGAATTTCAACTGTTGGCTGCAAATGTGTGCCACTTCCCGATGGAATGCTACAGTTCTCTGACCTACCCTCAACTCAGCACAGGTCACAGTTCACTGCAGTTTCCTAGTGTGTTTCTGTGGAAGTTTGGGATCAAGAAGCCTAGAGTCACAGAATAGCTGGGCAGGGTTTAAAGAGAATTGCCAGAATTCAAGGTTCTCATTTTACACAGGAGGAGGCTGAGTCCAGAGATTATGAATTTGACCAGGGTTACGTGGCAGTTTAGCAGAGTGGTTAAGCAAACAGGCTTCAGACTCACAGTGTCTGGGAACTTACGCTATGTGCCTTGGGCAGGTCCCTTAAAGTCACTACGTCCCTTAAAGTGGAATGAGAATAATATCTGTATCACAGTTTATTTCTAATATAAATTGTCTAATGAATGCAAAGCCCTTAGCATAACAAGTAGCATAAGGAGGTACAGCTGACTCTCAAAGCCAAGTGTTCCGATTCGTGGGTTAGAGCTCCTTTCCTGAGCCCCACTCCCTTCCTTATAGAGACAAGTTACAGAGGCATTGCACATGTATAAACTCATCACTAGAGCACCTGAGTTATGCATTCATTTTTTTTAAAACAAATATCAGTTGGGCATCTGTGTACTGGGTGCTGGAGTGTCCATACTGAACAAAACCCACTAAGGAGAGAGAAGAATGTGCCCTACAGTAGCCAAGGGTAAGGTGGATTTGCATATAGAGTAGAAAGAGTCAGTAGAGTCAAGGAGATGAGATGGGAGAGTCTTGCCATAACCTAGGCATGAGGCATTGAGGTCCTGGATGACCAATGGTTAGCAACTTTCAGCAACTTTCAGACCTGTCACCTGGATGTCCTTGGTGAGAATGGGGATTAAAGGAAAGACAAAGTAATTGACGTGAGTGGGAGCATGAGACTCACCCCAGCACATTATTATAGTGACTATACTATTGTTACTGTACTACTATGCTATAGTTATTATAGCTATTATAGTAACATGTCTATGAAATCTTAGATTTATGTGTTTCTGACAAGCAGTTTGCTTCCAGAATTCCAAAGTGAAGCCAGCTGGTACTCCATACTCAAGGAAACGTCACTTACTGCTTGATGCCCAGAACAGGACAGGTGATTCCTATTAAGCTCTTGTCCAGGGTCTTACACATCACTGGGGGAGGCCCACAGTTACTACTGTCAGAGCTTCAGCAATGGGATCAGTTTAGCCAGACTGTCTAAGGCCATCTGCCTTTCTCTCCTGCCAGATTCATTGAGGACATGGTGGATCTCGTTTAGACAGTAACATAGTGAGGAGAGCAGGGCTGAGCAAATGGACAAAGGTTTCTTTTCTGCAGGAATGTGTATTTGGCTCTGGGGGCTGTCCATTAACATCCACGCTTGGTCTCAGACAACACCTTGAGTTCCTCAGCCTCCGTGGGCCTCGCTCCACATGCCAGGACTCCAGGCTAAATCACAGTCCTGCTAACGGCATCAGGCAGAAATGCCCACTGGCCCATTAAGCCTTGACACCTAAACACTGCCCACGACAGTCACCCTGTCCCTTTTGTGGCCCTGTCTTTCCCCCTAGGCCTGCTCTTCTCTCCAAGAAAGGGAGAATGGTTAGCAACTTTCAGAAACTAAAATAAACACCAACGTTTGCCAACATTAAGCTCTGCTGCACAGCTAAATGGACCATAAACTTTCAGGACCTGGAACAAAACTTCGATTCAACCCCCTCCTACAGGTGCTGTGGGCACAAAGACTGCACAGTATATTCTGCCCTGGAAAACAGTCTCAAATTATTTTTGTAGAAAAAGGTTGCCTGGAAGAAAGTTTCATCTTGTGCTTAGAAAAATAAGCCCGGAGCAATGCAGCCTCTTTCTCTCTAATCTCAGTTCCCTGAGACACTCTCACCCCACCTGGAAGCCCTCTGGAGATGCTAAAGAAGTGGGACATCTTCTCCTGGGTTTCCAAGGTTTCCTCTAGGGAGAGGCACACGTATACCATTCCTGCCTGCAATCTACCACGTTCTGCAAGGCACACAGTCAGGATCAAGTGCCATTAGTGGAAAGCACGGGCCTAAGAGCCAGAGGTCTGGGCTCTCGTTCAGGTCCACCGTCACTTCCTTGGTGACCTTGGCATGTCACTTCATTCCTTGGGTTTCACTTTCCTCATCCAAAACACTCAGGATTTGGACTTAGGTCCCTTCTGGCCCTAAAACTCTGAACATAAGTGGCATCGATAGAGTAAGCAGATACATTTTTTGCTTAAACCAGAAGAGATGTATGAATACAAGGGTGGCTACTAGTAATTATGCCTGGCATCAGCCAGGACTGTGCTGGGGAACCAGGACCCCTAGCTATTGCAGTCCTCGGTGCCCCACACTGGGGACTGCCCAGAGAGCACCAGTGGCTCTTTCTCCTACTAAATCTTTTGCACCCAAGGGTTCAGTAAAAGAGGAACCAGGAAAGTTCTGTGTCCAGTACCTTTCCTCCATTCTCCAACTGCTTCTCACCCATTCCCTTCCCTCTCTTCACTCACCCCATCCTGGGCTCACCATGTTCTAAGTTAACTTGGCAGCAAGGCAGAGTGATTGGGGGCCAGCTTCTAGTCTCAGACTGCACGGATCCAAATTACAGGTTCATAATTTACCATGTGATCTTGGGCAAGTTACTTAAACTCTCTAAAGTATAGGCTTTCAAGTGCTTCTAAACTGCAATTTACAGTAAGCAATATATTTAATATAGTGCACGAACATACACACACATTCATATAAATTGAAACAAAAGTTGAATAAAACAATACTTATTTTTGATCTGTTCTAAGTACTTAGCACTTGTTTGATTGATTCTATTCTCTCTCTATATATATTTTTTTTATATAAATTTATTTCATTTTTGGCTGCGTTGGGTCTTTGTTGCTGCACGTGGGCTTTCTCTAGTTGCGGTGAGCAGGGGCTACTCTTCGTTGCAGTGCGCGGGCTTCTCATTGCGGTGGCTTCTCTTGTTGTGGAGCACAGGCTCTAGGTGCGTGGACTTCAATAGTTGTGGCTCGCAGGCCCTAGAGCGCAGGCTCAGTAGTTGTGGCACATGGGTTTAGTTGCTCCGCGGCATGTGGGATCTTCCCGGCCCAGGGCTCAAATCCATGTTCCCTGCATTGGCAGACAGATTCTTAACCACTATACCACCAGGGAAGTCCCTCTATATATATTTTTATAAATGCTGGTCATGGGCGGCTCAGTCAATTTCATGGTCTACTAATGGATTGAGACCCACCTTTTGAAAAGCTCTAAGCTTTCATTTCTTCATCTGTAAAATGAGGATAACAATAATATTATCTTTCTCATGGAGTTGTTATGAAGATTGATGAAAATGTTCATATATTGTAAAATTGTTTGGCTTGGAATGTAATAAGTGCTCTGTGAATATTAGATATTATTATGATTGAGGGAAGGGCATTGACAGGAAATAAATCTTGTCATACCTCAAGTACAAGAGGGATAGTCCCAGCAATCATGCCCCTCATGAACCTGAATCAAATGGATTTCCCCATGGGGCATGCATAACATCAAATAAGTTTGAATTTAAGCTTCTGTCATGGTGGCAGTTATGTGAAGACATGATGCTTGACATGTGGCGGCAGCCATTTTGTAACCATGAGGTGACACACCTGAGAAAGGAAGAACAAAATGATGGAAAGGGCCTGGGTTTTAATGGTATTATTGAGTTGCTGAACCAATGCTGGATCTTCTACCTCATTCTTTCTTCTTTTTAAATCAATAAAATCCTCTAATATTTTAACTAAATTTTTATGCATACTGGCTAATAAGCTCCAAGTGATATCCTTTCCCTCACCAGCAGGAAATGTCCCCACATATAAATTGCCCCTCAGCTTGAGAATGAGCATTTCCTAAAACCTCACTGAAGTCCAGGACTCTGAAACCACAAAGATACTGCAAGTAGAAAATTCCCCTTTGGTTCCTAGAGCTTGTCTCTTTCTATCATGCCTGCAAGGCTCATGAGAATACATGGAACACCTCAGGCCTCTCATTTAGCCATGGCCAAAGGTACCACTGCACTCCTTCGGGGGAAAGATGAGGGACTCCAGAACCTGACCTCTTCTCCTCAGTGGAGATGCCACTGGCTCTCTTGGTTGCTGACAGCTAACTGAACCTAGTCTACGATGAGGAGAAGCCTGTTTCAAGATGCAAGGCTAGGCTCACCCTGGCCAGCGCTCAGCGGATAGGAGAGAAAACAACTTATAAATTCTCCAATATTACTTGGCCCAGAAGACAGTTAGCCTGCTGGCTGGCTAACTTTGCAACTACTTTTAGTTAAGAATTCCAAGAGACTAGAAGGTGAATAACCTGCAAGATGTCCTAACACCGAGGACAGAGGAGATAGTTATTTCTACTCTCCTGTGCCCTTGGTGGCTCTTTTCCTGCTCCAGGGCAAGTTTGCACATGACGATGAGTGGTATCTGAAGGCTGATCCTGGCACAGAATGTGAGCAGATGATGGTTTAGGGCTTGAACCTTCCATCTGAATCACTAGTGATTCCTGCCACTGATTCCAGCCAAGGGAGTCCAAATCTGTCTTTTCTTTCCCTTCTCCTGTAAACTTTCCCTTATTTTAGTCTAACTATGCCAGCTCAGTAATTCTGACAGCCACACACTGAATTTTGAACCTCTTAAGTTTCCAAATAATTAAGATAGAGAATGAGTTCAGTGAAATATGGTCGGATTAAAATAACCAATTCAGTATTGCAGGAAAAGAATTCAACCCGAGTCTAAGATAAGTGCTTAGCCCAGGGCCCTCAGCGGACATATGCTAAGTATTAAGTTGTTTTTTAAAGGTACTCTTAAAGGAGCATTTGATAAATAAAGGGGAGATGGAAACAAATATTTATCAAGCACCTATTATCTATCAGGCACTACATACACATTCTTTCATGTATATCGTACAAAATACATATATCCTAGCTGTTGTCATTTCCATTTTTGAAAAAATGAAAACTAAAAATAACTTGCCTGAGATCATAAAGCAAGTAAATATCAGAATTAGGATTTAATGCTTGGCCCTCCTCTTGCAGGAGTTCATGCTCCTTCAGACACACTACTCTGTCCTCCCAGGAAGAGTAAGTGATGGGAGAGAAAATAAAGGGGTGGAAAAAAGAGAAAGGGGAAGAATAAAAAAAGAAAAAAGGAAAAGAAATAGATAGAAATAAGAAATGAGAAAGGAAAGGGGTGCAAAGGAAGAGAAGGAAGAATGGGTGATGACTACCTTGGCTTTTTAGCAGAATTTGATGATTCAGAACTTGAAATGTAAAGTAAGTCCCTCTGGATTCCCTGGGGGAACCAAGACAATTGTAGGACTGTTCTTCCCAGCGTTGCGAGTGCAAATGCCTCCAGGGAATTTTCCAGCTACTGGCCGCAAGAACTGGGAACCCAGACTATCTTCTTACTCAGTCATGACTAAAAAAAAAGGCTCCACAGAGTTTCTGATGGTACTAATGGGATGATCCCTTAATTTACAGTTACCAAAATGGAAACATTTTCAGACCTGCCAATACTGGATCTCACTTCTCTGGCCCAGGCCTCCCATTGAGTCTTTTAGCTGCAATGAGTTGGTGTTTAGGATTTTAAAAAAGGGATCAAACGTATGTTTACTTTATGTGTTGATTATTAAGCTACTTCAGCTCTAAACTCCAAAGTCACCCTTCATTCTTGGCCTTGTGACACTGGGGCTGGGCCTCTACAAACTACGTTTCTGCTTTGCCAACTGGATTGCCATTAGGGTCTGTCAATAGGGGGCACTAGAGATATACTGGAAGACAGGAAGGGATTGCAGGAGTTTGCTCCTTCCTATTTTCTTGCTGGTCCTGTCAGCATCACCCCAGCAGCAGTTAGTACCAGTTCTTCTCTTCACTCCCAGAACCAGCTTCAGCTCATTCCAGTGATAGCATCTGCCAGTGGCACCCCTTCCCCAGCTGTCGATTCTCTGCTCTGAGGGTCCCTCCTGTGAGTTCCCAAGAAGCCTCTCCAGCCAGCCAGGCAGCACCCCTCCTGGTTTGGGTTCCGTCTCTGCAGGGCCATCCTCCAAGCTTCCAGATCCTAATGACCATATCCTCTACCCTTTGTTCCCTCAGCCCCAGGGTAGTGGTTGTTTCCTGGGATTGCTACCTCCATGATACCTCTGTGTTTCTCCTTCATGTTTTCAGTCCTTCAATTCCCTATAGTAAACATCCTTTATTAGAAAAACCAATGGGTATATATTTTTTGGACTGACCCTTGCCTGATTTATTATCATTTTTGTCTCCATCCAAGACAATGCTAAGTGATATTCTGAGATTGCACTGCATATAACTTCTGATAAAGATGTGATTCCTTTAGGAATCCAAAAGCACCCTTACTCACATGTTTTTGGATCTGTCTCCTCAGGCAAGGGGAACAAAAGCAAAAATAAACAAATGGAACCTAATCAAACTAAAAAGCTTTGGCACACAAAAGGAAGTTATCAAAAAAATGAAAAGGCAACCTACTGAATGGGAGAATATATTTGCAAACAATATGTCTGATAAGGGGTTAATACCCAAAAATATATAAAGAACTCATACAACTCAGTATAAAAAGATAAACAACCCAATTAAAAACTGGGCAGAGGACCTAAATAGGCATTTTTCCAAAAGGATATACAGATGGCCAATAGGCACAGGAAAAAGATGCTCAACATCGTTGATTGTCAGGGAAATGCAAATCAAAACGACAATGAGATACCACCTCACACCTGTCAGAATGGCTGTTGTTAAAAAGACAAGAAATCACAAGTGTTGGCGAGGATGTGAAGAAAAAGGAACCCCTGTGCACTGTTGGTGGGAATGTAAATTGGTGCAGCCACTATGGAAAACAGTATGGAGGTTCCTCAAATAATTAAAAATAGACCTACCATACAATTCAGCAATTTCACTACTGAGTATTATCCAAAGAAAACAAAAACACTAACTCAAAAAGATATATGCACCCCTACATTCATGGCAGCATTATTTACAATAGACAAGCTTTGGAAATAACTCAAGTGCCCATTGACTGATGAATGGATAAAAAGATGTGGTATGTATGCATATATAAACACAGACACACACACACACAGTGGGATATTACTCAGTCATAAAAAAGAGTGAACTTTTGCCATTTGTGACAGTGTGGATGGACTTGGAGGGCATTTGTTTAGTGAAATAAGTCAGAATAATTAATACTGTATATTTTCACTTATATGTGGAATCCAAAAAACAAAACAAATGAACAAACAAAACAAAACAAAAACAGACTCATAGATACAGAGAACAAACTACTGGTTACCACAGGGGAGAGGGCTAGGGGAAGGCACAAAATAGTGAAGGTAATTAAGAGGTATAAACTGCCGGTTATAAAATAAATAAGTTACAGGAATGTAACTGGGAAAATAGTCAATATTTTAAAATAACTTTGTATGGTGTATGTCTATAAAAATATCAAATCACCGTGCTGTACTCCTGAAACTAATATAATATTGTAAGACAGCTATATTTCAATAAATTTTTAAAGATTAAAAAAACAGTAAACAGTGAAAAAATAATAAAGAACTCAAACAAATCAAACATTTTTTCACAGTAAGTAGAAATTGGTTTATCGAATTTTGCTTGTGTGCCCTAAATTTTATCTTTTGACAATTGTTTAACGTGTTTGTTTTTGTTACGTAATCAATTATTCTTTGGAATTTAGTATGTCAACTAAAATGTCAGAAAATGCTATTTTGAACCAATAGAACTTAAATTTTAAAATAACCTTTGAAAGGAAAGAAACTATAAACATAAACAAAACCAAATAGAGTTATGGAAATTTCATGGGCAAATTTCTATCTGAGCAAAAAAAAACAAACAAAAAAATGATGCAGGTAACTGAAAGAATGCAAAGAAACATCACTACACAAATTGCCTTGTCCCTATCTTATTTTTATCGCCTCCAAAAGTGTCCTGGTTCCCCTCTGCAGTCCATCTCTCCTTTTGCCCCTGTACCCAGGCAACTACTGATCTGCTTCCTGTCATTATACGTTACTTCACATTTTCTAGGGTTCCATATATATGGAATCATACAATATGTATTCTTTTCTTGTTTAGGTTCTTTCACTCAGCATAAAGATTTTGAGATTTATCCATGTTGTATGTGTTAGTAGTTTGTGCTTTTTTGTTGCTAAGTGGTAGTTGCTAAGTTGTAACTACATTTGCTTATCCATTAGCACATTGGTGAACATTTGGATTATTCCCAGTGCCTATTCAAATAAAGCTGCTATAAACATTCATGTATAAGTCTTTGTGTAGACACACAGTATTTATGTGTGTGGTTTTTTTTAACATCATTATTATGTTGTTATATCCTCAATTCACACCCACACACATTTGGATTAATGATTTACATGAAGTTTAAAGATAGTGATGAAAAGTAACAAAAGCATATATTAGAATTGCTTTGTAAAATAAATTAGTGAATAAGACTTTGTAAATAGAAGATTAAAGCTGTTAATAAAATTAAGCTATGAGGGTGATGACTTAGACAAGCATTCAAGCAAGAGAAGTATGAGCAGGAAAAATGACAGTGAATTTACAGACATTTAATTTTAGTAGACTTGTGAATCCATTTGTCCCATTTGCATTTTTCATCATGAGTCTCAGGCAAACAGTGGACATAAAAGCATCAAAGCTTTTGTAACATTTTTCAAATAAAGCACAACAACTTCTCTATAAAATCAGTGGAATTCTTCCAACAAAAAATATAAAATAATACTCTCCATTTCAAAATTAACTTACTCACTAAAGGCATGGAGAGAATAAAAGTACAGATATGACTTTCACAGTTGCACCCCTGACAGCAAAAATAAATAGAACTGACACTATTGGTAAGAAATGTATAAAGCCAGCCAGAAAGATAATGGCTATTATATGTTCAGAAATAAATCAGAATGAACTATTGAAAAAAATCTCTTTTGCAAATGACTCTATTACCTGTTGCCTAATGTCCTCGCCATACACTGTAGAAAAATACTTAATTCCTGGTGTATATTAGAATTACATAAAAAACAGACATGATAAATATGAATTAACACTTAGCATTCAATAGGATTTTCATATGAAGGAAAAGTGCTTGACAAATTTCTGTATTTTTAATCATTGAAAAACCGGGCTACAGAATTGGAAATTTTTTTTGCTTAATTGACCCTTGTTTTATGTGATTTATATCGATATGTAAATGAGAAAGGATATAGCTACTTGAAGAAGAGAAGTGGCTTCTGAACATCTGCCTGCATGTTGTTTACTCACAGAGAATAATCACTGGCCAAGAAAAAACACCTGATCTTCATTTAGTGTTGACAGAAATGGTGAGGATAATAATCCTATCAACTTTCAGGCCCTGAATGTACTCACTTTGAGAGCATTGTTCAAAGAAATGAATGCCAGATATAAACTTGGCCTTTTCCACACTTAAATATTCTGCTGTTGAGGAGAAATCTCATTCCTTATTTCATATGCATTTTTGAAATGAAGAATGAGATAAAAATATTGCTTCACGACTATTATGTCAATGAAGAATAATACTGTTTTCAAGGAACGTACAGAAATAACATATCCCAGTAATATACTTAGTAGAATGAACCATCTAAATCCATCTTTCAAAACCAAAGTGTCAGGATTAAGACTGAAGACAAGTAGTTGGGATTTCTTAAGAAGGCCAACCATGAGGGCAAGGACTTGACTGCACAATGACTCTTCCACAGAGCCTGAAGATTTCTTTCACTCTTCAGAAAACATACTCGATGGCTCCACTGGACCTTTTAAACACCACATCCAAATGCTGCAGCATGTGGTGGCAATTTCCGGGGCAAACACAAGCAAACAGTGTATTCCAAATCCATCGCCTCTATTTCTCAGCTGGAATCAGTCTACCTTCCAGCTTTGAAGGGTGATATCCTTACCAATCCATGATCTGAAGGACCCAGTGAGAAATCGTCCCATAAGACTCATTTGAAAACATCAGGAAGACCTAAGACTCAAGATATATATCTTTGAGCTGGACAAAAATTCCTTGTTAAAAGATTATAAAATAGAACAATTATTTTTTTTAATTTTAAAGGTATTATTTTATTTTTATTATTTGTAAATGCTCATATTTTTTAAAATTTGCTTAAAATTCACAAGTTATTAATGCAATAAATGTTTAAGTGATTCAGAGATGCTGAATATTTGGAAAGCACTAAGGTATTCCAATGTTGATGGCTGCTGGGGAAATAAAGGAGAGTATTCTGAGGCGTTTTAGTGAGTAAAAGAATGTGAAATATAATATTCTTCAATGAAGTAGGAATGTCAGGGCACAATAGTGCCACTTGACTGGTGACTTTCTCGAGTTTGGGTACCTGGGTTTGCAGATGTTCAGTAAGGGTATGATTTCCTGTTACTTCACATAATGGTTGACCCTGGACTGGATCTACCAGGGTGCACATTACTCTGTCATCTGAGCAAACACAGATGAGCCCTTCATTGCCGTTTAAGCCCCATAAGCCTTCTTAGTACCAAACTGAAGTCAGCTAAGTTCAGGTGGCTAAAATGGTGCTTTTGTTATGAAAGCAGTGGCTAGAAAATGCAAACTCTTTGAGTCACCCAGCCCAGCTATTTCCTTCAGTATCCAGCCCTGAGCCAAGTGTTTTTTATTTTGTCTTCTCAGACTAGGTAACGTTCCCTTGTGGCAGACTCTTGGATAACTGCAGGCAGCTGGGGGCACACCCCACTTTTGAAGGGGAGTTTTCAGACCAGAAATTACCAAGACTTATGTAAGTGAGGGCATCAGTAGAGCCCAGCATGAACAGAGTAGGAGGCATTTAGGAAAAGAGTTACAAACAGAAAAATAGGAGGAAGCCATGGAAGAACACAGAAGCAGCAGCAGCTGGCACCAAATAGAAGAGAAGATTGTTTTCTGACAGAGTTTACAGACGGCGTTTTTTTTAAAAAAAAAAGAAAAAAGAAAAAACAAACAAAAAAGCAATTTCTTCTTTTGTCTTGGCTCAGTTACATGGCTGTCACGTGGGATCAATCCAACCTTGGATATTGATTGTTTTCTTCACGTCTGCTCGGCCTGGGGCCCTTTCCCAATTTTGTTTGTTCACCGCGGCACAGAAAGAATCAAAATCTCTGCTCTCGGGTTCTCCTTAAAGAATTATGAAGAGAACGGACTCAGGCAAGAAGGACCACCTCAACTTAATAACTTCCCCACCAGCTCCATGTCATACCACAGGGCCCTAGATGTAGTACTACTTCGCTTTTTGCAGTGCAGGAAGTTCCAATCCTTCTCAAAAGCCTTCATTATTAAAATCAGCCTGTAAACAAGCCACTTTGCAGTGGCTTTGTAGATATTTAATACTTAAAATAATTTTCCCGTGTTTCGAGGTTGTAATAATGCCCACTAGTTTCCAGATTTCCAACAAATAGTACCAGAGGAAAGGATCCTTTCATGCTTACCATTAAGCACATCCCTCCCTCCAGCATCTTCTTTCCCAGAAATCTCTAAAAACAAGCTACTGTGATAAAGACTATGTGGATATGACAGAAGGCTGGTGTTTTTCCCATTTCTTTTACTCCCGGCAATATTGTCTTTCGAACTTTTCTGCAACGTAGACTAACGGGGTGGGAGATGGTTTGCTGGGTGAGGCAGGCAACCCAATGAATGTCTTTTCAAAACATGGGTCCTTTGCTCTTGTAAGAGAAAACTTTGTCACTAAATATTCAGCATGTATGTGCTCTGCTATAGCTATGAAAGATTCTGATTCCATATTCACCAGCAACTACGTCAAAGGGTTGGCATTGAAGCAGAAACAGTGGCAGGAAGGAGCAAAGGTTGATTTTCAAAGTCAGAAAGTTCATAGTGTTATTTGGTCAGGGTTTTTTCAAGATAAATGCAAAAATGTAAAACAGAAAAAGGCACTCTTTTCAAACTGGCCAGTAGAGACAGTTTTTTCACTCCTGCACTCATTCAGTATGCATTTCTTTTTTTTTTTTCTCGTTTTTTTTGAGGCAGGGGGCTGCATTGGGTCTTTGTTGCTGCGCGCGGGCTTCCTCTAGTTGCGGTGAGCAGGGGCTACTCTTCGCTGCGGTGTACAGGCTTCTCATTGCAGCGGCTTTTCCTTGTTGTGGAGCACAGGCTCTAGGCATGTGGGCTTCAGTAGTTGTGGTACGCGGGCTCACTAGTTGTGGCTCACGGACTCGAGCGCAGGCTCAGTAGTTGTGGCGCATGGGCTTAGTTGCTCCATGGCATGTGGGATCTTCCCGGACCAGGGCTCGAACCCGTGTGCCCTGCATTGGCAGGCGGATTCTTAACCACTGCGCCACCAGGGAAGTCCCAGTACGCATTTCTTGAGCATACCCAGAGAGGGCGTGGGAGCTCTGTGGCCCTCTCCCTGTACCTCGCCCTGTGCATCTCTTCCATTTGGCTATTCCTAAGTTGTATCCTTTCTAATAAACCAGTAACAATAGGTAAATTATCCCTGAGTCTTTGAGCCATTCTAGCAAGTTATCAAACCCAAAGAGGGGGCCTTGTGAACTCCTGATTTATAGCTGGTTGATCAGAAGTACAGGAGGCTGGTAACTTGCAGTTGGCATCTGAAGTGGGGGCAGTCTTATAGGACTGAACCCTTAACCTGTGGGGTCTGCAGTAACTCTAGGTAGTTAGTGTCAGAATTGAATTGACTTATAGGATGGTCAGGTGGTGTCTGGAGAGGTGGAGAACAGGTTGCTATGGGAAAAGAATCTCACACATTTGGTGTCTGAAGTGTTGTGGTGTTGGAAACAGTTCATAGAAGAACACACTTATTTGTGCCTGGAGGTAAGAATCAGGAAGGCTATCAATGAGGTCAGTCCTCAAGAATGAATTGATTTGTGCCAACAGAAAAGGGACCAAGTTTGGAAAGGCATGGAGGTGTCTGAGAGCTTGTCAACATGGGGAAAAGAGTTAGTAGGGCGGATCAGGTGTATGTGCCATGGGAACCCACTGGGGAGAGGCAGGTAAATAATCTGAGAAATAATCGGGGACTTGGAGCATTACAGACTTCAAATGCTATGCAGGAGAGCAGACCAGTAACCAGAGGAATACCGTGAGGTCTGAGATTCAGAAAACGCATCCTGGCTGGCCACGTGGAAGAACTGGAGAGGAGCCATTTAGGAAACTACTATACTAGTCCAGGTCCCAATTTTTTTTAACGATGAAGGCTTGAACTGAGGTAGTAGTCATAGGATTGGACATGAGGAGACAGCTCAGGAGACATTAATGAGTCAAAATTGATCATGCCTTAGTGGCTGGCCAGATGTGGGAGTGAGGGAGAAGGAGAAGTTCAGGATGATTCATTTCAGACTTGAGTGCTAGGCAAGTGGGACCATTCACTGAGGGAGGGAACATGGGAGACCGTGTGTTCTGGGAGACCGTGGGCATGAATAGCACACATCAAGTTTGAGGCGTTGGTGATACATTTAGGAGCAGACATTTCAAGATCTGGTCTAGAGATTCAGACTGGAAAGACATTTAAATATGAAGGCCCTGCAAGCCAATGATATAGACCAGAGGGCCCAGGAGATAGCAGACAGCAAGCACAACTTCAGATATTTGAACACTGTGAGGGTATGGGGGTAGGGGGATGATTTTCTCAGTCCTTGAAAGAAGCTTGATCAGTGTCTCAGAACGAGTTCAGACAAAATGACTGAGATGAAACAAGGAGAACTCTGCTCTGAGTTTGTGGGTCCCCACTCCCTGGCTGTGAGCATAAGGGACAGACGATGGTCAGTGTGCCTCTTGAAACCATACATGCCCCAAGTTAGACCATCAGGTACATCTTTGAAAGAGTAGTGCCTGTTCTCTCAGGTCCCATGTCCTTGCTGGGATGTCCCTTGGCCACTTGGAACTCTTGTCTGTCTGCTTAGGCTTCCCAAGGCCCCTCAGCGGGAGCCTCTGCTTTCCCCATCTTCCAGATCCCCTGTGTAAGAGAGAGGGTTCCTTTTCAGGCAGGACTGTCTGCGCCTCACTCCAGAGAAACGGCTCATCAGTCTCAGGTCCCAATTTTCTAAACCAGGACAACAACCTGTTGAAACCAGAAAAAGCAATCCCTCTTTTCACAGAATGTACTTTCTAGGGGAAATGGGAGGAACCCATAAAAGATTTACCTCTTCATTTTGACTCACTGCCCTAACTGCAGGACATCATCTCCCTGAAAGATTGATCCTTACCCTCACAGCTGGATCTGTCAGCACGCAGGAAGCACTTGACCCAGGCTCTGAGCACACAGTGGCCTTAAGCCTAGGGGTGAAGGGCATGGTATGTGCTTTCTGTTTCTAGAGTCACAGTGCTCATGTACAGAAGACCTTTTAGGAGAATGTCTTTAAAGGCACATCTCTAGCCAGGAGTCCTTGCCCCTTAACTTTTCTAAAGTTCATCTTACGTGTACAAATGACCCTGCCTTCCCAGTGGGAGTGGCTCTCGGCCTCCTAATGTGGGCCCATGCTATGGAAGAAGCCAGCTCAGGCTGACCGTGGTGAGTGCCCAGCAGACGTGGCTGCTGGCTTTGGGTGAGAAAGTATTCCTGATCCATCAGAATAATGATTTCAGCGTGTTCTCGGCAGGTTCTCAGTGTGATCCCACAAGGGTACCCCATCCCTCTGCACGATATGTTGTACTTGGAGTCGTTCCCCGTTTCAATTTCAGTATCAGTCAGAGGGAAAGAGCAAAACAGCATTCCTTCATGTACATAACCAGTAGGCAGCTGGCTACTCCTGGTTGGTAACATAACTCCACCAGTGTATTCTGGCAGCTGGGTTTACTTAAGGGAAAAGACAGACATTCCCCTGCTCAGACACAGAGCTGCTAAACATGACTCCAGTAGCCTCCTTGCTGTCTGTAAAAATAAAATCCTTGAGGAGAAACAGCAGTAAGGGACCAGTCTTTGAGATAGCCTAAGCACAAATCCCAGATCTGCCTCTTACCAGCTGTGTGGCCTTATTCATTCATTTAAGAAATATTTATGGAGTGCATACCACAGAGCAGGCAGACTCTAGACCAGTTAGCTGATCTTGATGAGCCTCAGTTTCCTCATCTGAAAAATGGGGATAATAATACATACCTCCCAGGGCTATGTGAGGAAAATGTGAGCTAGTGTATATAAAGCCTATAGCCCAGGGTTGGTACAAAGGAAGTCCTCAATTAAGGATGACTGCCATAGGTATTACTCCCTTTACCCCAGCCCGTGCTAACTGCCTACCCAGTGAGGAACTCCTGACCTCTTTCTCAGCCCCCATCTGGTACAGAGTTCACCTTCTTATTCCTTCTGTCTTTATGTGATATTCACTGACCTAGGGCTACCCACACTAAGGGACAGTGTAAATGATGGCAGAGATCACCGTCTCTCTCTTCTGAGCTCACCTTTGCTGTCAGCTGTTCACCATGCTCTTCCCATTGATTCTCTCTAGAGTCAGGTCCTCATATTAATCTGATAATACTAAATATAAATACAATGTGTATCTGTAATATTCCTCTATAAGATATACATGTATATTATATATACGTATGTCTGTGTTTTTTTCCTCACGCAAAGTTGAATAGATTTCTCAGTGGTGGGCAGGAGAAGTGATAGCTTTGACACAGACATTTGGTAAGAAAAAGTTGACCCAATTAGCACCATCAATACCGAAGCCGAATGAGGCTCCAGCAGACTCTAGCTTTATCCAAAAATCTTCCTCCAAATATTCTCCAGTTTATCTGGGGTTATATTATAATGTAGAACAGTGGTCCCCAACCTTTTTTGGCACCAGGGACCGGTTTCATGGAAGACAGTTTTTCCATGGACAGGGTGGGGGGGCGGGGGGATGGTTCAGGCAGTAATGGGAGCAATGGGGAGCGATGGGGCTCTGCTCACCTCCTGCTGTGCGGCTTGGTTCCTAACAGGCCGAGGACCAGTATCAGTCCATGGCCCAGTGGTCGGGAGTTGGGGACCCCGATGTAGAAGAAGTAATAGCAGATGGTCCTGACCTCCCATCAAAATGTCCAACCTCACCGGGAGTGGTACTCAGGTAAATCCAGGTAGGGTAGCAGTGATCATCTGTGTTAAATCAGGGAGCAGGCCAGACAGCACACCAGGCAAAACTAGCAGCCTTCCTGCAGACCTCACCAGTCTCCACAATGGGGTCAGGTGACTTTTGTTTCAGAGCACACGTCTCCCCAAAGCCCTGGAAGAAATCCTGACTCTAATGAAAGGAACTCTGGTTCAGTGGTTCTGATACAAGTGTCAATGGCATTCCTTCTGTCCTTTTATTCATTTAGTAAATATTTATTGAGCTCTTATTATGTACCAGGCACTAGATTTAGGCCCACAGTTCTAGTCATCTGTCCAACTCCTTAGGCACCTGATGCAGGTACCTGAGTCCTGTTTCCCCGAGACTGATGTCTGCCTCAATCTTCTATCCAAACCCTAGCTCCTCAAAGGCTTGCTGTCACCCACCCCTTTTCGCTGTGAACCCCAGTCTATCCGGGACTCGCACCACATCTGTCAGGCCTCTACTGACACCACCGGCTGGACTGCAGTGTCCTCTCCTTCCCCTTGTGTCCAGCTTCCCATTCCAAGCCCTCTTCCCATCTGCAGGAGCATCACTGGTGACCCTTTGGGCTGCCCCACCTTCCATTACCTAGACAGAGGACTCGCATAGACTTAGTGCTTAATAAATATTAGGTGTCTCATTTAGACATTTCACTTCTAAAGTGACCAACATGAAAACAGGAACGTGCCTGACTTGTGCATTGATGGGTCTCTATCACCTAGACCTATAGTTAGTACATGATAGACACGGAAAAATGCTTGGACTGAAAATTCATTCTAGCCTTTGTTTAGTTGAAGGAGGTGTGGGAAGGTAACCCCTTGCCATCCAGTGATAACGCTGAACTAGAAGCAGCAACAGTTGTCTCAGATGCCGCTTTAGATTTTTATTTATTTATTTATTTATTTTTTGCGGTACGCGGGCCTCTCACTGTTGTGGCCTCTCCCGTTGCGGAGCACAGGCTCCGGACGCGCAGGCTCAGCGGCCATGGCTCATGGGCCCAGCTGCTCTGCAGCATGTGGGATCTTCCCGGACCGGGGCACGAACCCGCGTCCCCTGCATCTGCAGGCGGACTCTCAACCACTGCGCCACCAGGGAAGCCCTGCCGCTTTAGATTTAAGGCACCCCTGAAAGACACGAACCCCCAGAAGGCTGGAGGTTTATCCTATTCCAAATGAACCACAGGCATGAGTACTGCACCACCTCTCTCAGGAGCAGAACAACGCTGGAAATGTGTTTTCCTGTTCAGTTAACCCGAGTAAGGAGGAGTGTAGATAATAACGTGAACTATTCCTAGCAGAATATTGCTCTCCCATGCTTTTTCTCACCGCCAGTGTATAAAAAAATGACAGTAATTTCCCTTACCCAGAAACTACCATTTGAAATCTATTCTACAGAACATTCCTCTCCATTTCTTTTCTCCCCATCAACTGTCAGAAGTTCTTTGACAGTAAGAAGGCATGCACTAGAAGATTGTAGTTGAAGCCTTTAAAGAATTGAGCTCATTCATTGATGCATCACTGTATTTGGAAGATATTTAAAGAGCAACTAGAATATACCAGATATTTCTCTGAAGACTTAATAGAGAGTTGGGAAAAGTTTTAAGATAATAGGGGAAAATGGAGTAGACTGGTTTTTTTGCACATAAGCCTAATCCTTCTCCATCCATATGTATGTAATTCCCATTCATTCTCTTCTCTGGCTCATCAACCCGCATTATCCCACTAAATATTGGGTTGGCCAAAAAGCTCGTTCGGATTTTGAGATGTTATGGAAAAACCTGAACGAACTTTTTGGCCAACACAGTACATGCGTTGAGCAGGCTTCATTACTTGTCTGCCTCAAGCATGGGTTGGCCACAGGTGCATGGGAAAACATACGAAGTCAAGATGATGCTGAATTGCTATGATTTACACATCAGATATGTCTGTTGGTATTAGTGAGGAGGACATTTTTTTAAAAAATAAAAGAAAATAGAGTTCATTATGTGCCAGGTATAGTGCTAGGTGCTTTATGTATGACAGTCTTATCTTATTTCCATGATATTCATATGAAGTTGCATTACAATTTTAGACATCAAAAAATTGAAAAAGTTTCAGAAAAAGAAAGTAACCTGCTTACTATCCCACAGTATTTGAGCTGTACTCCTTTCTCCAAAGCAAAATTTTCTGTACCAGTAAAATCACTACTTTTACTGTATTACTCTAGTTCTTTACCCATAACTCTATGATAGCAGGTATAAATTCCATTTTAATTATCTATATATCCATGTCCCCAACCAGGCTTATCTCCCTTCCCTGCTTCATTTTTCTTCATACAATTTTATCTGTCAGGTTTCAGCCAGAGAAGCAGAATCAATAGAAAATAATAATATGAAGGGGTTTACTGCAAGGAACTGGCTTATGCAACTGTGGGGACTGCCTAAAGAAGTCCAGTATTTATAGGACAGGTCAACAGGAAGGACAGGGGCTGAAACTGCCATCCACAAAAGAATTTCTTCTTCTCTCAGGGGAGCCTCAGCCCTGCTTTTAAGGCTTTTCAGCTGATTGAAACAGGCCTGCCCAGATTCTCTAGGATAATCTCTCTTAAAATCAACAAATCATGGACCTTAATTATATCTACAAAATACATTCACAGCCGCATCCGGATTAGTGTTTGATTTGTTAATTGGGAATATAGTCTGCCCAAGTCCACACATTTCAAAGACTATCACAACCTGATATCTTTTACTTGTTTACTTATTTATTGTTTTTTGTCTCCCTTTACTCACTGAAATGTAATTTCCATGAGGACACCACATTTTTTGTTTACTGCTGTATTTTTCAGCAGCTAGAACACTGTCTGGTGCATGGTAAGCAGGCAAGAAGTTTGTGCTAAATGAATGAATGAATGAATGGCTTTCTTATAGCTTCCTCTTTCCGTATGGTCTCTCCAGCATCCAGCATAGTTCCCAGAACAGAACAGGTGGTCATAATTATTTTAAATTCAGTTGCCAGAAAAAGACCAGCTGGTGATGCACATCCTTTCCTTGCCTACAGAATTCCACAACTCAAGTGAACTGGTGTTGTGAAGGCTGGGCATGGAGGTCTAGAGGACAGATTACACACCTGCGATTACCAAGGTGTGGAGGATTGGATGTCAGAGCCATCACACCCCTGCTGGGGACTGTGTGAGCTGAAGACAGGAGGAGATGCAATCACAATTGGCAGTCACGCTTGGAGTCATTTCAGGAATAGCTCGAGACGGCAATGGCTGAAAGGAAGCAGGAAACGTCATAGAGAATATGGCTTCTAGGTGCTTTTGCTTTTGAATGGAAGCCGCCTGCTTCTGGGTGACAGTCTGATAGGAGAATCACTGTCTTGGACTATTGGTTCAGATGATCACAGTCAACAGAAGAAATGGCCATGAGCCCCTAAGGTCAAGCTTCAGTTTCTGTGGCCCCTGAACACAGAAGACAAAGGGCATCTGATACCACTGAGTTGTTTCTTTTGGAGGCCCAGGGCTGTGAGTCTCCTTCACCTAACCACAGTGGAGGACGTTTATTTACAGCTGGGATAATTATATGTACCATCCTTTTAATATGGAGCACGGTTCCTCCCTTTTAATCTTAAGGAAGAGAAAGTTTTCCTACCAAATTTGTTATTACCGAGTGGTATCTTCTATGTCCCAATACACACTGGACTTGCCAGTCTGCCAACTCAGCAGATGCACACAGATATGTGCATGCCACACACACATACACTTACAGGCAGTAGTAGAAAGGTAAGCAAGAAAAAAGATGGCAATGGGAATGACCAAGGAACAGAATGCTTATTTAATTAATGCACAGTCTCGTGTGTTCTGGACCGTAAGGAAAATACAGTCAGAAATTTTAAAAGGGGGTTGACTGAGACATGAGACTGTGAATTTGGTACTAAATAGGCAGTCATATGGAAGACAGGGTCATTGGACTAGAGAAGCAGTAAACTGAAATATCAGACCATAGAGTCAGGCTGTGAATTTCCCTCCTTGTAAACCTCTATGAAGGAACTAGAATCAGAGCCAGAACTCTGGGAGATGTGGATGCACCTAACACAGTAGTCACTGAACAAAGGCTTGCTAAAGGTGAAATCACAAAACGCCTTTTAGAACAGATAGAGATAGGCTTCAAACAAATATCACTGTGGGACGGAATGATTTTTTCTATTGAAGTATAGTTGATTTACAGTGTTTCAGGTGTACAGCAAGGTGATTCAGTTTTATATATATGTATACACACACACACATACACACACATATATACTTTTTCAGATTCTTTTCCATTATAGGTTATTATAATATATTGAATATAGTTCCCTGTGCTATACAGTAGGTCCTTGTTGTTTATCTATTTTATGTATACTAGTTTGTATCTGTTAATCCCATACTCCTAATTTATCCCTTCACTCCCTCCCTCTCCACTTGGGTAACCAAAAGTTTATTTTCTATTGTCTGTGGGTCTGATTCTGTTTCATAAGTGAGTTCATTTGTGTCAGATTTCAGATTCCACATATAAGTGATATCATGTGGTATTTGTCTTTCTCTTTCTGACTTACTTAGCATGATAATCTCTAGGTCCATCCATGTTGCTGCAAATGGCATTATTTCCTGAATGATTTTTTTTTTTTTTGCGGTATGTGGGCCTCTCACTGTTGTGGCCTCTCCTGTTGCGGAGCACAGGCTCCGGACACGCAGGCTCAGCGGCCATGGCTCACGGGCCCAGCCGCCCCGCGTCATGTGGGATCTTCCCCGAACGGTGCACGAACCCGTGTCCCCTGCATCGGCAGGCAGACTCTCAACCACTTCACCACCAGGGAAGCCCCCTGAATGATTTTTAAATGCAGAACGGATGATGCCTCTGAAGAAATATAGGTTTCTGACCTCAGTGAAATACGAGCTACCACCACCACCTCCATAAGTCCATCATTCTTTCTCAGACTACTCTGTTGATTGGTTTTTGCAGCAGTGAAATACTCAGAAGGGTCTGCTTGCTCCAACCCTTCCCCAAGCAAAGCATGATTATCTAACATTATTCTTCAAAATCTAGAGAAACGCTTCAGTGAAGCACTGAAGCAATTAACAAGGAGTGTTTAGATTTTGCCCAGAGATAGTTAGGAAGAGAATACTAATTAGGTTGATACTAATTAGGTTGAACCTCAGGGCTCAAGGATCAGTAGAGGCTAGTCTCTGAATATGTTTCAGAGATAAAGTAGCCATTAAAAGTTATTGAATTAATTTAAATATAAATTGAAAATAATAACAGATCTAAAAAACTCAGTATTAGTAGAGGATGGCAGTGATACAAATAATATTTTAAAATCATTTATGTTGGACTTTGCCATGTTTTCATTGATTGCATGAACCCGAGTGTTTCTAAATTATAAAACTCTATGTGTCACAGCAGATTGTGCAGCCAAGCAGATCTGAAAGGACTTGACTATTTGGGGAGGATACTATTTATTTATCTATCCCCTACCCTGTGGCTAAAACGATTTAAGAAATTTATAAAGATGCATACAGTGAAGTAAGATAAAATAAATTTAATAACTAAGAAAATAAGAGAAAGGGAAAATAAGGTTAGGCAAAATAAGATGGATCTAGGAATGAGGTTAATATCCAAAAACTAGTTCCCTAGACACATAGGAGAATAAGAAAGCTCTCCAGGGCTTCCCTGGTGGCGCAGTGGTTGAGAGTCCGCCTGCCGATGCAGGGGACACGGGTTCGTGCCCCGGTCGGGGAAGGCCCACATGCCGCGGAGCGGCTGGGCCCGTGAGCCATGGCCGCTGAGCCTGCGCATCCGGAGCCTGTGCTCCGCAATGGGAGAGGCCACAACAGTGAGAGGCCCGCGTACCACAAAAAAAAAAAAAAAAAAAGAAAGAAAAGCTCTCCACCTTTCCCCCCCCCACCTCTTACCATTGTCTAATCTCCCCATCAGTTCTCCAAATGCTGTGGATGGAGCATAAAGCCACAACACCAAGCTCCCATCCCTAAGCTGGCCAGTTGTCTCATTTTGTTCCTGGGGGAAGGGATAGAAATTAAGTGCTAGTTGTGCATGTGTGGAAGGGGAGGGGTCAGATTCCTCCCACTATATAGACAGCCCTGTCATAAGGGTTAATAAGTAAATTGGATCCATAAGGATGAGTCTTGTGTCACAACCAGACATTAGCGAAGATAAGACGAAAAACCAGCAATCCAAGTGTGGATAAGGAAAAGTCAGTGATTCTGTCACTTCTAAGGTTTCCAGGGATTAAGTGATAACATTAGTTTATTCCCCTCTTGAGTTCAGAACCAAATGAGAGATGGATACAAATCAGAAGGAGGCAAACTAAAACATCAGCTTTATTACTGGGCTAGCTGAAGTTTAGAACACAGCTTGATCTACAAACAGAATATGAGATCTTGTTGAGTCTCCTGTAAGTAGAATCTGCTGTCTGAAGCACAGGTCTCCCCACTGCAGAGGCAGAGCATGCCCTGGTAAGCTCCAAAGGTATGGGCAGAGCAGTGGGATCCTGACAAGAAGTGGCTCCCCATAGAGAGGACGCCACATATGTTCAGCGCTGCTTCTCTAGCTCACCAGTCAGATGAGACTCTTGGTTAATGAATGAGGCAAGAGAAGAAAGAGCCCACAATTATATCTCCCATGCTTCTGTGTCCTCCATGGGGTAGGATGTAAGCGTTGTCTCTAAAGAACCTCCAAGTAGCAGTACCATCCTCAGTTGCATCAGATGCATAACACTGGGATGCATAAAAAAGGATGAGAAACAAAAATGTGTAAGGGTTGATTCATTTCTCAAGTCCATATCCAGAACCACAGGGTATCATGCACCTGTGTGTGGGCCTGGACAGGTACATGGGACAGAGTAGTTCTGGTTTCTTCTGTCCTTAAGGGCCTAAAAGGCATGAGTATGTGGCAAATAGCATATTAACATGAGGCATCTGTCCAGCTCTCTCTTCCTGGTGCTGTCATCTCAGGCTGAATGGAGCATTGGGTCATCCCTCCCCACCAACATTTCAGTGCTCTTTCTTGTCCTTTGGTTTAAGTTCTAACCTCGGAATATCCTACAAAGCCTCACCCTGTGTCCCAGAATCTGTCTACAAGTAGTATCTCATCTCTTATGGCTCCCTCCCTCACCTCACCTTCACTCAGTTTCTCTAAAGCACCAGCCCGGTCACATGGGCAGTCCCCTCCTCCTGGAATGCTCTGGTCCTCCCTCTTCTCCTCTTAACCTCAACCCATCCTTCAAGTCTCCATTTCCTCCAGGAAGTATCCCCGCAAACTTGGTTAGGATGACTCCGCATGGGGTTCCCCTGTATCACACTAACGGTCAGTTCACTTGTCAACCTCTCTAACTAGAATTTGTGCTTCATGAAGTCAGAGGCCATGTCCCTCATTGCATCCTTTATTCTCAACGTATAACATAGTGCTTGTCATGTCAAAGGTGCTGAATAAACATTTACTGATTACATAGTGAATAAGAGAAATTGTTTCCCAACTATAGGACCCCAGCCGCCACCCAAGCCTCTGCTAAGGGAACTCAGATTCAAAGTAATGAGAAATATAAATTCCAAGATCCTGCTTCTTAATTGTTTTTATTGTTGTTGCTACTACTGGATAAAGTCTCTAAGGACCAGAGAATTTGGAAATCAGCAGTTTCTCCTTCTTTTCTGCCAAGTTAAGGGAGTTTCAGCTCTCTTCTCCCAAAAGGACCCCCTCCCAAGTGGCTTCTTAGCTCAAATAGAACCCAGGAGCCAACAAGATTGTCTTTGTTTCATTGCAGTCATTGCTCTTTTTCAGCCCTTATTAGCCTTGCTCTCAACGGGCTGATTATAGCCCTCCCCACTCCAAGGGTGACTTTGATTGAGAGGTAAGTGCAATTTTTTATCAAAGCTCACCCTCCTAAAATATTTAAAATCCAAAAGTTGCCACTCCCCACCCTCTGGGCTGACCCCTGGACCAACCCCTTCTACTCCTGTCCCTACAACTCCCAGGGTAGTTCTCTGGGGAAAGTGACCTTCCTGGTGTTTTCCTAGGCATTACCTGCTACCTCAAAGGAGAATCTTGCCTCTATAGTAGGATTCTTAAACTTGATTCAGGGGGTGTGTTTTAGGGGATCTGAAAACTACCTGAATGTATCTACAAAACTTTGTGCAAAGATACATTTGTCTGGGGAAGGATCCGTAGCTTTTCCTAGATTCTCAGAGCAGCCCAAAGCCTCACTGTCCTATTAATTTAACTGGATTGTCCTTTTCCAGCAAATTCCAACTGATCCCAACCAATGGCTTTCTCTTTCCTAAACATTCTTTAATTGAGGCCATCCCCTGGGCGTGGAGAACCTTTCCTCATACACGGGGGTTTTTTGTCTCAGTTTGCTTCCACCTTACAGCCCCTCCCAAGGGAGGAACCCATGAGGAGAGATGCAGAGGTGCTGTAAGACACAATTGCACCATTTTGTGAAAGAGCCACTAAGAGAAGTGTAGGGACCTGGCTTCTCCTGTGGACTCTGCCTCTAAATGTGTGTGTGTGACCATGTGCATGTTACACTTATCCTCTATATCTTCAGTTTTCTATCTGTTGAAAAAAGCAGTGTGGCCTAGATAAACCCTTAAAGGTTCTTTGAGCTGTAAAACATCTAAAATTACATGAGATCAGACCAAATGGGAAGAAATGATGCTGTGAGTAATTAGCTGTACAGGTACAAGTTGTGTTCACATATTCTGTGGTGCTGTCTCCTAGAAGTGCATGGGCGTCTTGTGTATCTAATGGGGTAATCATAGACTATTTCCTGTTTTCTTCTTTCTCTGTATTTTCTTTTTGCTACATCATTTTCACCCCTGTTTTAGATGTCAGCTATGTCAGTAAGATCTCAGAAGAATAAGAGAGTCATCTTTTAGCTTTTAAGTTCCAAAATAGGCTTTGAAATACTCAACGGAAAACACAGATTGAATAGATTTCTTAAGAACGCATGATGTAATTCAAAAAGAGTCATGTACCAAAATGTTCATTGCAGCTCTATTTACAATAGCCAGGACATGGAAGCAACCTAAGTGCCCATCATCGGATGAATGGATAAAGAAGATGTGGCACATATATACAATGGAATATTACTCAGCCATAAAAAGAAATGGAATTGAGATATTTGTAGTGAGGTGGATGGATCTAGAGTCTGTCATACAGAGTGAAGTAAGTCAGAAAGAGAAAAGCAAATACCGTGTGCTAACACATATATATGGAATTTATAAAAAAAAAAAAGGTCATGAAGAACCTAGGGGCAAGACAGGAATAAAGACACAGACCTACTAGAAAATGGACTTGAGGATACGTGGAGGGGGAAGGGTAAGCTGGGACAAAGTGAGAGAGTGGCATGGATATATATACACTACCAAACGTAAAATAGATAGCTAGTGGGAAGCAGCCACATAGCACAGGGAGATCAGCTCAGTGCTTTGTGACCACCTAGAGGGGTGGGATAGGGAGGGTGGGAGGGAGGGAGATGCAAGAGGGAAGAGATATGGGGACATATGTATATGTATAACTGATTCACTTTGTTATAAAGCAGAAACTAACACACCATTGTAAAGCAATTATACTCCAATAAAGATGTTTAAAAAAAAGAAATAGAACAATAAAATCAAATTGTACTTCTATTAAAAAAAGAAAAAAGAACGCATGATAATAGAAGAGCTTTCTTTCTTGTTCTAGACTTGATAGGGGTTCCTCAGAGTGGACAGGAAGGAAAGAGATGAAGAGGCAGTGTTTGGACATAGTATGTCCCTAGGGAGAGGGGCCTTCGCTCTGTCCTTTCCCCAAGACAACACTGGTTTGAAAGTCCAGATTCAGAACCTGTGTTTGCTTCCTGGGTGGGTCCTGGGAAAGTGAACAAGGTCCTATATTTCCCCTGTACCCCGCCAATATAGCATGGTTGCGGTAGGAGGCTAGGGGAATCTCAGCAAAGGGGCTCTGGAAGAATCCCCAAGCCTCCTACTACCCAAGAGCAGGACAGGGAACACCTTCTCTAGAAGTTTGTATTGGATTATCATCCTCTGTAATCTCTTTATGCTGACAGAGAAGTGGGATTCCACTTCCTAAGTGACTGTTCTTCAGTAGCCAATGACATCTTATTCTGATGTCAGTGTAAGATGTATTGAGAAAGATTGCATTGTCAAAATCCCCTCTGAGCCTTTCATACTTGGCAATTAGAGATCCATCTTCTTAATGCAAGAAGAAGTTATCTTCAATTAATAACACAAGTCATAATGGTTATTTTCAGATATATTGACTTTTTTACACTAAAATAACCAGTGGATAATCCCTTTAAAATAATACAAAATGCTTCAGTGCTTTTTACATATATGAAAATGTTACTAACATAGGAACACCCTAGCAGTTAATGACACAGCTCCTTTGCCATGGAAACTAGTCTGAGCTCCCCAGAAAGACACCAGGCTGTGATGCCGCCCACGTCTCTGCAGGCTGACAGGGCGAGTCCTGAGTTTGGATTTATCCACACACTCAGACAATATGCTACTTTGTACAGTTTTGACTGTGACCACAGACCACAGGCAGCTCCCACGACACCTCTCCTCAGGGGCATCACAAGGAAAACAAGCTGGTGGGTTGAAACTACACTAACACTCATTATTCTAACACCAGGAAAAGAAATATTAATTCAGTAATGTCAAGTTTTGAAAAGACCCAAAGTACAAAACCTGGGATTTAACATTTGAGAAAAGAAATAAATAGTACCTTTGCAGAACCATATTATACCCCCTGAAGAGAAGTTGAAAAATGACAAATACAGGACCTGACAGATCTAGGTCTACAGAATGTATGGTTGGCCTCTTGTACCACCTCAAGTATTTTCTTGCAAAGAGAAGAAATAGTGGAAACCGTCTCTCTGCCACCACAGTGCACCATTTATATCTTAGCATCATCCTTGACTTGGAAATGAAGAACACATTTTTGACTCTATAGTTCTGATTATTTAGGTGAACAAGCCGAAGCATACAGACTTTGTCTATGATGGTGTTTCTTACCACTTCCTTTTTAAAAAGAAAAAAATGACTCTTTTCTCATTAACTATCATGTAATAACTTTGGCCATGTGAGATTTTGAAAGGCAGCTGGCCGCCTGCCAATGCAGGGGACATGGGTTCGAGCCCTGGTCCAGGAAGATCCCACATGCCGTGAAGCAACTAAGCCCGTGCGCCACAACTACTGAGCCTGCACTCTAGAGCCTGCGAGCCACAACTGCTGAGCCTGCGTGCCACAACTACTGAAGCCCGTACACCTAGAGCCCATGCTCCACAAGAAGAGTAGCCCCCACTCACCGCAACTAGAGAAAGCCCATGCGCAACAACGAAGACCCAATGCAGCCAAAAATAAATAATAAATAAATTAAAAGAAAAAAAAGAAAGGCAACTGAATCCCCTTCCAATATTCACCCCCATCCCCCTCTCCAAAAAAAAGTGACCAAGATAGCCCATTATGTCAGGAGAGTTCACATTAATGGGAAATGTTAATGGGAATTAAATCGTGTTTGTGAAAGTACCTTCAAAAATATGAGTTGATTATTATCCTGTCCCAGAAAATGGAAGCGCAAGTGATCCCTTTCAGCGTGAGGAGTAAGGGAAGGCAATTATGAGACAGAAAGGAGGACGTCCTGCAAAGAGTCAAAACCAGACAGAAGAGAAGGCTCCTACAGGGAGCTGGCACAGGCATAGTCTCAGCATTCTGGGGTACTATTTGTGCAAAGATCAGCATCTCAACAACAGCTCCACCAGGGATCAGAGACATAGCTGGGACAGAGCTGGGATTTCAGGCTGGGATGCCCCAGACCCAAACTAATGAGTACACATTTCCTGCCCAAGTGCTCAGAGATCCTGGCATAAGACTGAAGAACTGGGTACCACCCATCCTGGTTAACATCCACCAAAAACATTTTCTCCTTGAGCCGTGAGACTGAGATCAGGTTATTTTTCTTTTTGTTTTAATTTACTTGTTACTTTCATCCTGAAGTTGTGCCTTACATATAGCACTTGATCTTAGTGCTTAAGATCACTTATTTATTTAGTAATGAACATAAAGAAAATATTCTAAACTTGCTATTTTGAAATAATTGTCTTCTTTGTACCATGACTCTATTTTGTAGGGTTTTCAATTTGGAAAAGATTTGATTATTCTCCATCATGGCTGTACCTATGGAAGTATTTATCAGTGGTTCCTGCCCTCAAGTCTATAATAAATACTCCCCCAAATCTAGCAGTTTATCCAAAAGTTTCCTTAAAACTAACCTAAGGGGGCTTCCCTGGTGGCACAGTGGTTGGGAGTCCGCCTGCCGATGCAGGGGACACGGGTTCGTGCCCCGGTCTGGGAAGATCCCACATACCGCGGAGCGGCTGGGCCCGTGAGCTATGGCCGCTGGGCCTGCGCGTCCGGAGCCTGTGCTCCGCAACGGGAGAGGCTACAACAGTAAGAGGCCCGCGTACTGCAAACAAACAAAAAAAAACTAACCTAAAAGTTGCTCTTCCTACAAAATACATCTGGAATGTGACTACCTCTCACTACCTCCAGCAGTGCTGTTGGAATCAAGCCACCTCGCCTCCTGTTCCGCGTTTCCCTTTGTGCCTTTCTTCCTTCACAGGGCTGCTGGAACAGTCTCTTTAAAACATTAGTGGGATATTTCCTGCCACTGCTGCCAACCACCCACTCCCAGCCAATCTATCTCATTCAGAGTAAAGATCGGACTCTTTACCGTGGTACACAGGTCCTGCACTTGGGACTTTTTTTTATTGAAAATATAGTTGATTTACGATGTTGTGTTAATTTCTGCTGTATAACAGAGTCAGTTATACATATATACTGAATAGGCCAAAAAGTGCACTCGGTTTTAAGTAAAAATAAAAGACACACTTTTCATTTTCACCAAGAACTTTGTTGAACAACATATTCACTAACCAAACAAACTTTTTGGCCAACCCAGTATATATATTCATTTTTATTTTCTTTTCCATTATGGTTTATCACAGGATATTAAATATAGTTCCCTGTTCTATACAGTAGGACCTTTTTATTTATGCATTCTATATATACTAGTTTGCATCTGCTAATCCCAAACTCCCCCTCCATCCTTCCCCCAACCCTCCTCCCCACCTTGGCAACCACGTGTGTGTTCTCTCTGTTTGTGAGTCTGTTTCTGTTACATAGATAAGTTCATTTGTGTCATATTTTAGATTCCACATATAAGTGATATCGTATGGTATTTGTCTTTCTATTTCTGACTTCACTTAGTATGATAATCTCTAGGTCCATCCATGTTGCTGCAAATGGCATTATTTCATTCCTTTATATGGCTGAGTAATATTCCATCGTATTCATATACCACATCTTCTTTATCCATTCATCTGTTGATGGACATTTAGGTTGTTTCCATGCCTTGGCTATTGTGAATAGTGCTGCAATGAACATTGGGGTGCATGTATCTTTTAGAATTATAGTTTTCTCCAGATATATGCCCAGGAGTGGGATTGCTAGATTATATGGTAACTCTATTTTTAGTTTTTTAAGGAACCTCCATACTGTTCTCCATAGTGGCTGCACCAGTTTACATTCCCACCAATAGTGTAGGAGGGTTCCCTTTTCTCCACACCCTCTCCAGCATTTGTTGTTTGTAGATTTTCTGATGATGCCCATTCTAACTGGTGTGAGGTGATACCTCATTGTAGTTTTGATTTGCATTTCTCTAATAATTAGCGATGTTGAGTAGCTTTTCATGTGCCTCTTGACCATCTGCCTGTCTTCTTTGGAGACATGTCTACTTAGGTCCTACACTTGGGATTCAGTGCTCTGCTGTTGATGTCTTGAAATATTAATAATTTTATCTTTGAATTTGAATTTTGTAAGTGAGGATCAGTGAGACAGTGGAACTTGTGCTCAGAGCTGGGAGCCTCAACTCATGCAGAATCCTACCTCCCATCACTTCCCTGCCCCCCCAGGATTGGTTTTGGCTGCCTAATCCCTATTCCCTGGTGTCGCAGGCCCCACTGGCCTCCTACTCCCACCCCTGACACATGACCGCTGATGCCTTACACCCAGGGTGGTGACAGGTCAGGTGTCAGGCTTGCCAGTGAGAGTCCCGCATTCTACCATGACCCTCGACACCCCCCAGCAAGTCCTGGACTGGGCGAGCATCCACAGCATTTTGACAGATGATAGGTGGTGATGGGAGTGGTGAGCAGTGGGGCAAGCCTCTCACTCACCCCTTATTCAGGTACCAGGCATGTCCCAAAACAGCAGTTGCCAAAGTTTGGGGCCATCCGTCCACCATGGAGTGGTTCCATGGGAAGGGGAGACTGACTTCTGACTTCCCCTCCCCCAGCCAGAATAGGGCATATTGGTAGTCCCATGGTTGGCAGGAGAAGGAACCCTACAGCCAGTGGGCCTTGTGCATACTGAGTAGCAGGGCAGCAACCCCAGGCACCCCTGAAGGTCTGCAGTCACCCCTGAGGATCCCCACAGCCAAGAAAGTGGAATATAAATAGCAAATAAAATCACCGTGAGGGGTTGAGAAAGACGGTGAAAGAAAGGAAAAAGGTTTATATTTTAGTACTTATAAAATCGTTTTTTTTTTTTTACTTCTCTTCAAATAAAGGACCCTGCATTTGCATTTTGTACTGGGCCTCCTAAATTTTGTAGCCAGCCCTGCCTCTGCAGGGTCGGTCCCGGCTGGCCTCTCCAGCTTCACCTCCTCCACTCTCTCCCTCCCACACTCCACTCAGCCAGCCCAGAGCTCTTGCAGGGAACATGCCAAGCTCTGTCCTGCCACTTGGCCTGTACCTTGATATTTTCTCTGCTGGGAACACTGTTTCCCCAGTTCTCTCCATGGTCACGTCCTCATTTTGATTTTTTCTTCAAATGTCATCTTCTGATCCTAATCCCAACTGATCACCTTTCCTGTTCACCCCATGAAAATGCCTCTCCATGCTAATCACTCATTATCTCCAGACTCAGCCTTATTTTTTTCTCTAAACCCTTAAAGCTGGCCAACATATGTTAGATACGTGCTTTTTAAAAAATTACTTGTTTTTCTCACTAGAATGCATATTCTGTCAGGTCAGGGACCTTTTGGTGTTCATCTCTTTATCTTCAGTGACTAGAATGGTGCCAAGTATACAATCGGTGTTTAATAAATGTGTGTTAATGAATGAATGAACTAACCTATATATCCGTCATTCTGCATTCCTCTTGCTCATATATCCCTTTAGAGGAGGGAGAAAACCAGCTCCTAAAGAGAGAGGCTCCCCAAACTGAGGCCTTTTATCCATGCAGTTATTTGTTAAAAAGTACATTGACCACATACAATGATTTGTCGATGCCTGTTTTGTGTGAGGCTCTACGTTAGACCCTATGGAAAAGACTCCTTATTAAGACCATTCTCATTTTGCATTCATCAGAATTGTTTAGAACAGTCAGTTAATTTTCTAATGCTTCCCTTCCATCACTCAAATTCTGAATTCACCCCATCCTAGGTTCTCTATACACTTGCTGTAACAATAGAGCAGGGTGATATTTTTCAATTTGGGGATGGAACTTTTGGTTTTCAGTTATAACAGCTTCTTTTTTTAATGTATCATCCACACAACTCTGTCCTCTGGTGCCATTTTGGAGTTACCACCAAACTGCTGCACATATTCTTCAGGAAGGGAATGCCCGAACTCTGTCTGTCTGGGGTAATAATGCCATTAAACTTGGCCCCTTTGTTCTTTTTTAATGCTGTGACAAGTGCCTGCCCAGTGGCCTCATTTTCCCTTGGCGCTCCTCCAGCAGGCTCTGCCACCATTGTGGATGTCTGCCCCTGGGAAGGAGCCCGAGCCAGGGCACAAATTCCCTCTGAGCACCTACGTGGCGTCCCGTGCTCTCCAGTCCCTCTCTGCATGTTTCCTTGGCATTAGCTGGTACTGGCACAAGGCGGTGCTTGCAATGAAATTAGTAAATGACACCAGCAGCCTCTTCCAGAACCTCCACGATTCCTTTAAATGGACCTGACCGTTCCCTCACCCCACTGGCGCCACATAACCCAACACCCCCAAGTTTGGAAGCATGCATTCCACTAGGTGCTTCCCACTGTTTACAGCTTCCTGGCCAAATTTTCAAGCCCTGTGAACTTGTTTTCATCCAAGTCAACTGAATCCAGTTTAGCAGGAAACGTTTCATGACGTAAAGGAGATCTCCAAGTATGTGTTGCCCTCTGCCAGAGCTGGGCTAATTCTTTTTTTTTTTTTTAATCTTTATTAGAGTATAATTGCTTTACAATGGTGTGTCAGTTTCTGCTTTATAACAAAGTGAATCAGTTATACATATACATATGTACCCATATCTCTTCCCTCTTGCATTTCCCTCCCTCCTACCCTCCCTATCCCACCCCTCTAGGTGGTCAAAAAGCACCACCGGGCTGATCTCCCTGTGCTATGCGGCTGCTTCCCACTAGCTATCTATTTTACATTTGGTAGTGTATATATGTCCATGCCACTCTCTCACTTTGTCCCAGCTTACCCTTCCCCCTCCACGTATCTTCAAGTCCATTCCCTAGTAGGTCTGTGTCTTTATTCCCGTCTTCCCCCTAGGTTCTTCTGACCATTTTTTTTTCTTCTTCTTTTTTTTTAGATTCCATATATATGTGTTAGCATACAGTATTTGTTTTTCTCTTTCTGACTTACTTCACTCTGTATGACAGTCTCTGGGTCCATCCACCTCACTACAAATAACTCAATTTCGTTCCTTTTTATGGCTGAGTAATATTCCATTCTATATATGTGCCACATCTTCTTTATCCATTCATCTGTCGATGGGCATTTAGGTTGCTTCCATGACGTGGCTATTGTAAATAGTGCTGCAATGAACATTGTGGTACATGACTCTTTTTGAATTATGGTTTTCTCAGGGTATATGCCCAGTAGTGGGATTGCTGGGTCGCATGGTAGTTCTATTTTTAGTTTTTTGAGGAACCTCCATACTGTTCTCCATAGAGGCTGTATCAAATTACATTCCCACAAACAGTGCAAACAGTGCAAAAGGATTCCCTTTTCTCCACACCCTCTCCAGCATTTATTGTTTGTAGATTCTTTGATGATGGCCATTCTGACCGGTGTGAGATGATATCTCATTGTAGTTTTGATTTGCATTTCTCTAATGATTAATGATGTTGAGCATCCTTTCATGTGTTTTTTGGCAATCTGTATGACTTCTTTGGAGAAATGTCTGTTTAGGTCTTCTGCCCATATTTGGATTGGGTTGTTTGTTTTTTTGATATTGAGCTGCATGAGCTGCTTGTAAATTTTGGGGATTAATCCTTCGTCAGTTGCTTCATTTGCAAATATTTTCTCCCATTCTGAGGGTTGTCTTTTCATCTTCTTTATGGTTTCCTTCGCTCTGCAAAAGCTTTTAAGTTTCATTAGGTCCCATTTGTTTATTTTTGTTTTTATTTCCATTTCTCTAGGAGGTGGGTCAAAAAGGATCTTGCTGTGATTTATGTCATAGAGTGTTCTGCCTATGTTTTCCTCTAAGAGTTTGATGGTGTCTGGCCTTATGTATGGTGTTAGGGAGTGTTCTAATTTCATTCTTTTACATGTAGCTGTCCAGTTTTCCCAGCATAACTTATTGAAGAGGCCGTCTTTTCTCCACTGTATATTCTTGCCTCCTTTATCAAAGATAAGGTGACCATATGTGCGTGCGTTTATCTCTGGGCTTTCTATCCTGTTCCATTGATCTATATTTCTGTTTTTGTGCCACTACCATACTGTCTTGATTACTGTAGCTTTGTAGTACAATCTGAAGTCAGGGAGCCTGATTCCTCCAGCTCCATTATTCTTTCCCAAGATTGCTTTGGCTATTCGGGGTCTTTTGTGTTTCCATACAAATTGTGAAATGTTTTGTTCTAGTTCTGTGAAAAATGCCATTGGGAGTTTGACAGGGATTGCACTGGATCTGTAGATTGCTTTGGGTAGTAGAGTCATTTTCACAATGTTGATTCTTCCAATCCAAGAACATGGTATATCTCTCCATCTATTTGTATCATCTTTAATTTCTTTCATCAGTGTCTTATAATTTTCTGCATACAGGTCTTTGGCTCCTTAGGTAGGTTTATTCCTAGGTATTTTATTCTTTTTGTTGCAATGGTAAATGGGAGTGTTTTCTTAATTTCACTTTCAGATATTTCATCATTAGTGTATAGGAATGCCAGAGATTTCTGTGCATGAATTTTGTATCCTGCTACTTTACCAAATTCACTGATTAGCTCTAGTAGTTTTCTGGTAGCATCTTTAGGTTTCTCTATGTATAGTATCATGTCATCTCCAAACAGTGACAGCTTTACTTCTTCTTTTCCAATTTGGATTCCTTTTATTTCTTTTTGTTCTCTGATTGCTGTGGCTAAAACTTCCAAAACTAGGTTGAATAATAGTGCTGAAAGTGGGCAACCTTGTCTTGTTGCTGATCTTAGTGGAAATGGTTTCAGTTTTTCACCATTGAGAACAATGTTCGCTGTGGGTTTGTCATATATGGGCTTTATTATGTTGAGGAAAGTTCCCTCTATGCCTACTTTCTGGTGGGTTTTTATCATAAGCGGGTGTTGAATTTTCTCAAAAGATTTCTCTGCATCGATTGAGATCATCATATGCTTTTTCTCCTTCAATTTGTTAATGTGGTGTATCATGTTGATTGATTTGCATATATTGAAGAATCCTTGCATTCCTGGGATAAACCCCACTTGATCATGGTGTATGATCCTTTTATTGTGCTGTTGGATTGTGTTTTCTAGTATTTTGTTGAGGATTTTTGCATCTATGTTCATCACTGATATTGGCCTGTAGTTTTCTTTCTTTGTGACATTTTTATCTGGTTTTGGTATCAGGGTGATGGTGGCCTCGTAGAATGAGTTTGGGAGTGTTCCTCCCTCTGCTATATTTTTGAAGAGTTTGAGAGGGATAGGTGTTAGCTCTTCTCTAAATGTTTGATAGAATTTGCCTGTGAAGCCATCTGGTCCTGGGCTTTTGTTTGTTGGAAGATTTTTAATCACAGTTTCAATTTCAGTGCTTGTGATTGGTCTGTTCATATTTTCTATTTCTTCCTGGTTCAGTCTCGGAATGTTGTGCATTTCTAAGAATTTGTCCATTTCTTCCAGGTTGTCCATTTTATTGGCATATAGTTGCCTGTAGTAATCTCTCGTGATCCTTTGTATTTGCAGAAATCCAAAGTGTCAGTTGTTACTTCTCCTTTTTCATTTCTAATTCTATTGATTTGAGGCTTCTCCCTTTTTTTCTTGATAAGTCTGGCTAATGGTTTATGAATTTTATTTATCTTCTCAAAGAACCAGCTTTTTGGGCTAATTCTTTTGAAATTGGGCGACTTCATGATTCCTGCTGTTATTTAAAGACAAAATGAGTAAGGAAAGATCAATCACCAATCCTGTGCAAAGACAGGAGGAATCATTCTTGTTTCCCTGCTGGCTTTTATAGTGTCTTCCAATGAAACAGACTGTTGGCTTGGGGCCATTGATAAGGTAAACAAGAATCTCATAAATAAGTCAATTAAAAGAATAAATCCTTGGCAAGAAAAAGCAGACTAATCTATATGAGAAAGTAACCACCCAAAGGACCAGAGTCCAATTTGCTGCATTACTTTCTGAAGTCATCAAATGACTACTATTTAATTCTCAAATAATATAGTGGAACCTAAATCTTCTCTTTGAGCCTGGGCCCTGCCTCGTAGGACGTTAGGATCACTCTTATAGGCCATTCTATTAGCGCCTAACTGTTTGGTAATCACAGGCTGAGTGTCTGGGAGAATCCCCTTACCAGCTGCCCTGTATGTTCACACCACTGGTCACGAGGGGGATGAGAGCACAGAGTACGAATTGCAAAGATACCACACCGCGGGGCTTCCCTGGTGACTCAGTGGTTGAGAGTCTGCCTGCCGACGCAGGGGACACGGGTTCGTGCCACGGTCCGGGAGGATCCCACATGCCGCGGAGCAGCTAGGCCCGTGAGCCGTGGCCTCTGAGCCTGCGCGTCGCGTCTGGAGCCTGTGCTCTGCAACTGGAGAGGCCACAACAGTGAGAGGCCACAACAGTGAGAGGCCCGCATACTGCAAAAAAAAAAAAAAAGATACCACACCGTAATAGAACAATCAGTTCAGCAGGTGTGATCCACTCACAGAGGTGTCTTGTTTGAGAGCCCTGTGGTAGGAAAAGCAGGAGGCTAGTGATTACCCCTGGCATTCCTGCCAGCACTTGAACATTCACAATGTTTCTTCACTAACCCAGATGGGATAGGTGACATCTGTATAATTCCGTGCAAGAGAAAACCTCAATAAATGAAAAGAACAATGTTGACCTAAGAATAAGCAGATTGGAATTTCACTTGGTTCCTGTGTTTATCAGGATCCTAATTTCCTGAGCACATAGCTGTATGCTAGTGGTCATACTTTTTTTTCTATGATCCCTAGACCATGGGTTTGATTTGGCCTATTAAGAATGAAGTTGCCACCAGTGTCCACTTGAACCCTTCTTAAAACCTTGGGCAGTGACATAAGTTGGCTGGGAAATCCATAACTTTGTAGGTCTCACACCTTCTGATGATGCCTTTATCTTGCCTTTTATTTTTAACAACATTCTTTCCCCCTCCCCAGTACCTTAGAGATGCATAATTCCTCCAGCCAGCTACCTTTCACAACAGAATGTGGCATTTAACTGATGTGAGCTTTGCTTACAAGTTGTGTGTATGTATGGATACTCTTGGGGTTTGTGCATTTGCGTAGGGGCTGGGGCGGCAGACAGTGGAGGCAGGGATGGGCAGAGTCATCGGCAGTGTGCCTTGTGTGTGTGAGAGGGCCTGTTCCTGTAATGGAATTCTCTCTGCTCATTAATCATAGCCGCGCTCATTATTCAAACTCTGCTTTTCCCCTAATGAGTGTTAAATAAGATATTTTCCATCCTAACATGAGCAATTAAGTTTCAAGTTGTTTATATATCCTTCTTTTTACCTCATTTTATTGGAAAAGGTGAATGATGTGGAATCTAGTTCAGGGATCAAAACAATTGTGTTAATTAAGGCATGCACTCAGTGGCAAAGCTAAAAACTGAAAGTGGAAAACTTGCTTTCACTGTCTTCTGCTGTAATCATTTAGAGTGTAGAAAAAATTAAGCAGTACGTATCCATATAAGGTTAAATTCAGTAAAGTGTTAATGACACTAAACATCTTTTTTATAGACAGAAACTTTGTAAGAGATTCAAAGTAGACTCTTTTTTTTTTTTTTTTTTTTGAGGAACGCGGGCCTCTCACTGTTGTGGCCTCTCCCGTTGTGGAGCACAGGCTCCGGACACTCAGGCTCAGCGGCCATGGCTCTCAGGCCCAGCCGCTCCACGGCATGTGGGATCTTCCCGGACCAGGGCACGAACCCGTGTCCCCTTCATCGGCAGGTGGACTCTCAACCACTGCGCCACCAGGGAAGCCCCAAAGTAGACTCATTTAGAGTGAGTATGTCTTCAATCTATCCATCACACCAAATAGTGCATTTGTACCACCCCTTTTCCAAACACAAGTTCCAGCTCTATCTTTTTTTCTTTATTGGTCACAATGTTTTCCCTCTGACATGAATTTTTAAAAGTTTGGATCTGTTCTGCTTCAGTAATTTCAACACCTGTTTTATTTCTTCTTTTCCTACCATGAAATATTTTACTAATCTGAGGGTCTCTGGTATCACTGTATCCAACATGGAGAAGTAATGGAGATCCAAATAACCAAACCACTGAAACCCTGGAAGGCAGCTCAATCGACAGGGTCTTATTTTTAAGTGCGATTACTATTTTGGATCTTTGTTGTGGTTTCATCACTTTAGAGTGACCCATCTACCATCTGCAGCAGTTTTCCAACATCAAACTGACCCCAAAAAACTGACCCAGCCACTGCCAAATGGGAAGGCTTATGCCTTTTTTCCTCTTAGAAGAATTTGAGATTAGATGCTATGGGAAGAACACGATTATTGTTCTTCCAAAGTGTACAGGTCATTGTGTATATTTCTCCAGAAGTGTTTGTACCAGTCCATGGCTTCAACCCAAAATGCTTCCTGTCAGCCTGAAAGAACAAGTTAGCAAGCTACTTAGGACTTCTGAGACAAATGCTTTTCTGAGCATCTCATTCTCAACTTGACCTGTGGTCAATTTTGAAATTTAAGGTACTTTTTTTTAGATTAGGGACTAAGATGAAAGGGCTACATTGGGTTGGATAAAATGTGTAAAGAACAGGGATGATTTTGATTTACTTGTTGAGGAAACCGTGTCCAAGGCTGCATAGAGAGTTATGACAAGGATGATAATCACAAGTTGTACATTTTCTTTGAGCACCAGGCAAAAGTAATGGATTAAATTTTAGCTGAAAACAGTCTAAAAATAAGCAAGAACTTTCTTACTTTAACTTGTCAGCCTTTTAATCATGTTAAAGATAAATTTCCCCTTCGTTATTTAAAAAAATAGACATCTGTATTCTTTTCTCTTCAGTCATTTCTCAACTTAAGAAGATAAACTAAAGGACTTTTCAAATTTCTCTTCTTCTAACCCTGAGAAATACTCCCACTATTGCCACTGCCGAGTTTCAGAAGCAAGTAAAAAATAACAAGGACCCTGAGCTGAGATAGGCTAACAATTGGGACCTTTCTCTGGATGGGATTTGGGAGTTTCACTGTCCTGAGCAAATAGCTCCCAGCCTGAGCGGTAGAGCTGACCTGGAGAAACACTAGTTTCCATCCTCTTTCACCATTGTTATGAACAGACAGTAAAATAAATTCAGGCCAGTTCCTGAAACCTAGCATTCCAAGGCACTTCACTCACAGTTGAGGCCCTCAGATTTCATCACACCACAGTTGGGTGACAGAAGGTCAATATACCGCTGTTTTTAGGAATAAAGGGTGCTGAGCCCTTGGAAATTGCAGACTGTTTACTGTTGTCCCATGGTAATTGTGGGAAGAGTTTTGGAAGATCTTCTGAGAAATCCAGTGTAGTAAGAAAGGAGAGGAAAAGCCACAATTTGAATAAAGGAAACCCAAGAGGGCTACAGGAAGTAAAGAAAGGATGGGAGTCCCTCTCCCTTGTGACAGGGGCTTCAAATAGCCAGGCTTTCTGGTATTCACCGAGAAGACCTCAGGCTTTGGACAATCCTTCAACAGCTTTGTTCAGTTCAGCAGACAGAGACGTGTTCTGGGTACCACACTAGCTTCCGGTGATACAATCATGAATTATATCCAGTACCCCTCCTCGCGTGACTTATATTCTACATGAGGCAACAGGTGTGTAAACAAGGATTTTAATAATCATTCTTTCCCTTCTCTCTCCCCCGGGTACGTCCAGCTTGACCTTCCAGGTACAGCTTACGTGTCACCTCATCGGCAGAAAGCTCCCTTGACCTCATTCACTGAGCTTCGTCTGTCTGTGTTTCTATCTCATAGCACTTTTCACATTTGTCACTTAAGAATTTATTTGTGTAAATATTTTCTAACACACATCTCCTCCATAAAGGACACGATCTGGTTTTAGGGCAATGTGTGGCACACAGTAGGTGTTTAAAAGTAAACTTGATGAATGAATGAGATGCATTAAAAGCAATGATGGGAGTATGCAAGGGACACTGTATGAGCACAGAACAGGGGACCTCACCCCTGCCAAGAAGCTCTAGAAAAGTGTCCTGAGGAAAAGAACTGATCTGAAATCTTGAAGGGATGTTCACCAGGCAAGAAAAGAGGGAAGAGGTCCACCCAACTGTGAAAGCAGCGCGATAAATCCCAGAAGCATGAAATGGCTGTACTGTGGGAACAATTACAAGTGAGGCAGCATTACTTGCAGGACATGTGTGGTAGGGAGGGCATAGCAGGAAAAGAACATGGAAGACTTTGTAAGTCATGCCCCAAAAGCTTTGACCTTCTCTATAGGCAGTGTGGAGCTTTGAAGAGTTTTAAGTCAAGAAGTAACATAGTCACACTGGCTCAGAGCAGGGTGTCAGAGTCTGAGCATGGCGACGGGGCTTCTCCATAGTGGCACCTGGGGCAGGTCATCTCAGCTGGAGAGCAAACATGTTAGGACAGTGTGAAAACAATTTTCCCTCAGATGGTTTAGGGGGAAAAAAGGTCGTGTACTAAGCTTTGTACAACCTTTCTGTAAGTTTGAGCTATTTCAAAATAACACTGCTTTCAAAAACCTTTTCTGAAATGCCAGTAACTTACAGGTTCTTGTCTATGAATTTGAGCTAAATCATAGACGTTATCACACACACTTAAAGACTCTTAAGTGTGGAAAATATTTGCTTATTATATTTTAAATTCTGTCTGTACAAAAATTGAAAAGGAAAAGAAGGAAAAAAGAAAGAAGAGAAAAAGAAAAGCCTTAGCATCCAAGCTATAGATACTTAGTCCCAGAAAAGGCTCAGTCCCTGGGCTTTGTCTTATCAAGTGAGATCAGTCTTCATTTCCTATTGCTATCCCTCAGATTCATTCGTTCAGTTACTGAACAGCGACAGCCCTTCCATGTGCCCAGAGCTGCGCTGGGCATCAGGGACACAGTGGAGGGGTGGAGAGAGCAAGTCCCCTACCTCCGAGGAAGTTTGGTGTTAATTGCTTCATTAAACCATAACAATAGCATCTGAAAAAGTCCCCCAAGTTGCCAAATGGAGCCCTTCGTGCTGACTGATTCCAGACTAGCAAAGATCTTCCCACAGACACCTGCAGTGCTGCCCGCCCCCTCATACTTTCAGCCCTTCCAGGACCACTGTCACTATCAACTCCTTTATTCTGCTTTATTCATATCACTTCTTCACCTCACCCTGTGAGAGCAAGGACATTGGTTTTTTACTGGTGTATTTCCAGCCCCTAAATGTTAGCTGACACATGAGGGCTCAGTAGATATTTGTGAATGAGTGAATGAATGAATTAGTGCTATAAACGGAAAAGGACAGGATGCTTGGGAATGCAAAGTTGGACCCTATGTATGCCTGAGGCAAGGAGGAGTGAAGGACAGGCTTTCCTGAGGAAGTAACATTTATACAGATACCTAAAAAATCGGTACGAAATGCCAAGTGAGGCATGTTAAGGTAGGCCTACTATGTGCAGGGAGATCAAGCTTGCCTTGGTCCATCAGAGGTCACTGCTTTCCTCAGTGTGTCTTTTAGCGACATGCTTCTGTCCTGTGACAGTAGCCCCATCTCTCCATTCTCTGTTTTCTCTCTACCAAAAGGGTCAATACTAATCTGACCTGAGAGACAGCTTTTCCTTCTTTTAATCTGGTTTGCAGGCCCCCAGGGCTGACTAGGAGTTGTTCCCTACAGTATAGGGCTAGGAGCTTGACACAGGGGTTCAGACCCCAGTTACACCACTGACTAGCTGTGTAACCTTAGGCAAGTCTCTTCACCCTCTGAGACTCTTTCCTCACCTAAGAAAGTCTGTCTAATTAGAATTATTTCACAGAGTTGGGGCAAAGAGAAATTCATGTAAATATACTTTATTGTCTGCCATTATTTTGACCACCAACCCAGACGTGTGGCCTGAAATAAAAGATGGCAGCCACTGGCAATGAGGGTTGGCTTCGTACACAAAACAACTGCACCCTGTCAACAAAAGACCTAGAGAGAAGATTCAGGTCCACACTTAGAGGCTTTCTCTGTTTATCTCTACCTCAGCACAGATAGACCTACCACATTTCCTAAGGAGCATGTTTCCTGCCCAACTTTGCAGTGTTCCAGAGCTGTACCCCACAGTCCTCTGATGTAGCCCTTTCTTCAGAGTGTAATGTGTAAGAGTGAAGGTGCCTGTGCTTTAATCCTGGAACTAGCATTTACTATCTGCGGTGCCTCAGTTTCCTCCTCTGGAAAAGGATGCTAACTGTACCTACCTCATAGCGTTTTTGTGATGATTAAATGAGTTAATGTTTATCAAGTGTGTAGAGAAGTATCTGGCAAATGGGAAGTGTTTAATACATTTTAGCCATTATCCTCTGTAGTCATGTTTCGATACAAACCAAGAATTGGCTTGTGCCCTGAAGTTAATTCACCATAGCCCAGGAGAGGTGGCACTGGTACCCACTGCCCCACTGCGGTGCCACAGGGGAAGGGACTGCCCCATTTGAACTTGGACGGAGGCAATTGTAAAGAATTGGAGTCTTTTGTCCAGAACACGTGGCTGGGAAGCAGAATACAATGAACCTGCTGCTTCATCTGGACTTTCCCACCTTTACAAGGAAGCTGGCATTTGTCACTCATACAAAGGAGGAGAATAACATTCAAAGATCAGTCACCCTACTGTTAAAATCATATCAACTTTCTTAGTTATCTCTTATACACTTCTTTGCAAAAGTACTTGAAACTTAATTTATTCAATAGCTGGCCAAAGGGAGAAATGTGACCACTGCAATTTGTGATTCACGAATTATAATAAATGATTATAATCATAGTGATTTTAGTGATAATTATAATAAATGTAATAATGGCAGTAATAGAGATGGCTAATATTTATTACATATCTATTGTGGGCATTGTTTTACCGTAAGTGCTTTACAGGCAGTAAGTCATTATAAACCTTTCAAAAACCTTAGGAGGTATTATCCCACTTTACAGAAGAGAATACTGTTTCCACAGTTCCCAATAACAGGAAATCACAGAGATTTCGGGAGAAGAGTCAAGCCAAGAAAAACATGAGTTCAGCAGACAGTAGGAAATCTGCCAGGAAATAACACCTCCCCAGTCACTCTATCACCTGGCACCAAGAACACCTTGATTTACTGTATGAGTTTCTAATAATGAAGCAACCATTGCAGCCCTTAGAAATGTTCAAATATAAGTAATATGAGGGCTTCCCTGGTGGCGCAGTGGTTGAGGGTCCGCCTGCCGAGGCAGGGAACACGGGTTTGTGCCCCGGCCGGGAGGATCCCACATGCTGCGGAGCGGCTGGGCCCGTGAGCCATGGCCGCTGAGCCTGCGCGTCCGGAGCCTGTGCTCCACAACGGGAGAGGCCACAACAGTGAGAGGCCCGCGTACTGCACAAAAAAAAAAAAAAAAAGTAATATGAAAGGTTATTTAAGGTTGAGTCACTTTTTTTTTTAATTTTTATTTTATATTGGAGTACAGTTGATTAACAATGCTGTGTTAGTCTCAGGTGTACAGCAAAGTGATTCAGTTATACCTGTATCTATTCTTTTTCGAATTCTTTTGATTGCTTCAAAATTTACATCCATCTTTAAGGATTGCTTCTGGCCCTGTCTATACTAACAGGAGTTGTATTCTTCAAGTTGTTTAGAAGTGGTGTTGGTGATAGGCTTGTATAGGCTTTTCAGTGTACAAAGCACTTTCTTTTTTTTCTTTTTTTTTTTTTTGCTGTACGCGGGCCTCTCACTGTTGTGGCCCCTCCCGTTGCGGAGCCCAGGCTCCGGACGCTCAGGCTCAGTGGCCATGGCTCACGGGCCTAGCCGCTCTGCGGCGTGTGGGATCTTCCCGGACCGGGGCACGTCTTTTAATAAAATGAAGAACCCAGATCTCTACACAGAGTAAAATTCAGGTTCACAGCTATAGGCTAGATACCCTAATAGGCAAATGAACTTATAGGAGTATGTCACTGGCTGGGGGTAAGTGTATAAAACAGAGACTGGATGAACCAGTGTTCAGATTGGGGTAAATCCCCCCAAACAGACAACAGAATCATCATGGTATACAGATGCTGTGCTGGCAACACAGACTTTGGAACAACTCAAAGGAAATTCTATTGATGTTGTTGTTTTCTTTTTTGTTGCTTTAATCCAAGTTGGCTAGTAGCCAAAGGAACGAGGTGGTCACCTCCCCTTCCGGTCCTCAACACTTCAACTGAAAAGAGGAGCATTTATATTGTGTCTTATAAAATAACACTCAGTGATCTGAGGCTTCGAGACCTTCCCTGAGGTCTGGTAGAGAAAAGGAATGAAGGCTCCTGCCCCTGGTGTCAAGCTGCAATTCACTCATCCCTGATAGGTAAGCAGAAAAAAAGTTCACGCTGGAGCCATCCAGTTCCCCTCCGGAATGCCCCTCTGAGGCTTTGGCTGAGGGGAAATCCGTGTCGTCACCTTCCCACCACTGAATAGTCACAGCTATTAGTGGCTACCAAAGGCATTCAGAGTGAGGTTTAGGTCACATGGGGCTAAACAATGGGATTCCTGCTCCCAAGGACAGAGGAAAACTGTTATTGCATTTCCTAGTCGGCATGCATACTACTTCCACTTGAGACATTTTTGGGTCCAAAGCAGTTCTGTGACCACCTAGGGGACAGGACTATGACCCTGCCTGCTTTTCAGCTCAACAAACAAGGACTTTCAGCCCTGAGATCCGCTGGCTTCCAGCTTGAGGGCAAATCCCTAGAAAGACCCTGGCTCCTCTGCGTTTGTGGTGCTGTGATGGTGTCAGACAGAGCTTCACTGGAGTCAGGACTTGTGTCTCTGAGCACTTCGCAACCGAGATCTAGGGCTTCTTTAGATGGGGAGCAATTAAGGGAGGTGTAGAGAGGTTGAAGAGACAGACGCAGTTCCTAGGAAAACCAGCACTCTCAGACTAGAGGTGTTCTAAAAAAAAAAGTCTTGAAAGCCCAAAAGACAAAGCATCACATTGCTGGTGTACAGAAACCTCCCCTGACTGCATGCAATCATGCGATGTAACACTACCCTCCTCCCCCCACATCCTCTGCTTTGCCACCATGTCCTACTGGCTGATGGTAATGCTGGTAATGTACAGCTTCGTTGCTAGAGCAGATCACTCTGGTGCAAGCTGCCCTCACCTATTGAGCTGACACTGGGAATCCTGATATCTCAAAGGGTGATACTGCTTCTGTGAGTACGTTCCGTTATTTACATGTCCATACTGTCCAGATGACATCCATTTAGCTGGCTGAGCACATCATCCAACACAGATATTCCCACCCTACCTTGCAGTCTCAATCCCTCTTCATTATGTTCTTTCTTGTGTGAGTCCAAGTTAGAAATTTTTAGCGGCTACTATGTACTTTTTCAATCCCATCAAGCTATCACTGTGCCAAAGGGAAGCAACCCCGTTCAGCTGCTAGTGAAAAGCCCTTCTGTTAGGCAAACTCCCTATGTAATTAGCTCACATTGATTTCCATCTTTGGCAGCAGTAACGAATAGACCATTTCAAATCTGGAGACTTTAAAAAAGAACACGTGTGGGAGGACATGGCTGTTGGTGGAGAAGTTTACTTCCACACACTACACAGAGTGTGCATCTTGTCACTTTTTATCTGAGAATAGGCGGAGAACCGTGAAACAGACATGGCACCTGGCTCTGAATTGCAGCGATATTTAAAATAAAAACACTTGCCGAAGAGACTGACTGCATCATAATAAGGAGTCTTGTTCTGCCACCAGCATAATCAGAACTGTTTTTAACACATCACAGATGTGAACGTTTTGCTTCAATATACCATGCCAGAGTCTTCCTCTAGGCCCTCTTATTTTTCTAGAATGACACACAGGGCTATCTCACCATAAAACAGAGCACCAGCAGTCTCCACTGTTGCATCCAACCTTTGAACCTAAAGGAGCTTCAGGACATCCAAGCTCATCCAAGCTTTGTCAGGATCCATCAGGGACCAACAAGCTCAACTAGGGAGGGAGGGTGGAGGGAAAAGAATGAGCCTCTCCTGAGAAGCTAACCTGACAAGCTGCCAGAGCTGCAGGCTTATCGTCCCATTGAGTCTTCATGGTCACCCAGCAGATAGCATTTACTCCATTTTACGTGTGAGGAAACTAATGGTGAAAAGGGTTTCACAAACTGGCCAGTGTCACATGATTCAAGCCTAGATCTAGGGTCAAACACCATGCTCTTTCCACTGCACCACATTGCCCCAGTTCTGGAGCATAGGCACAGGGCATGAGAAAATGCTTAGCGGTTTGAATTTTATCTTAAAAGCAAGAATAAGTCAGCATTTACTTTAGACTTTTTATCTTATGTGTAACACTCTGGAAAGAATGTAGAGAACTTACGGAAGGAGGCTAAAATGGAAGATAAGGAGCCCAATAAGAAGACTACTGCAGTATTCCAAGAGAGTGTTGAAAGGGTTGGAAATTAGGCATTAGTTACGATTCCATCGTTTCAAGCAACATAAACAAAAATAGACATTCAGACCCTTTGGCTACTTTGGAAGAGTCTTCACTGCAAGGATTTGGGGGGCTCACATGACTGCCAAGAGACTGGAGAGCAACTGGAGAGTGTATCGTAACCAAAAGCTCCAAAAGCCTAGTGGACAGGAGGAAGAGAAGCCCTCATGTAGTAGAATCAATCTGATTGGGGTGGGGTGGTGGCCCTACCCTGCATGAGTGGCCTCCAAACACTCCTCTGTTGTCCAATCCCTCACTCAGGTTTCAGAGACCTGGGACAGAGCAGCTACTTGGCCAATCTTAGGTCACACACCAGAGATCCACTTTGGGAAATGAGCAAGAAGAGAAAAGATCTTGGATTCTTGGATTCCACAGTGGGATGCAGGCACCTGGTATTACCTACTAACAAGAGGATATACCATGAGTAAGAGGTAATTAGCCCCAGTAGAAATCCAGGTACCACTCAGAAATTGGAATGGAAGATGGGCAGCCACAAAATGATTAGTGTTCACAAAGAGCATGAACAGTGAATTTAAAGAAGAGATGATGATGTTTGAAGTACTGTAAACATCAAACACTTATTAAGTCTACTGTGTGCAAGATAGGGGGCTCAGTTCTATCGGAGATATAGGGAAGCATAAGATTCACACGGAATATGAGACCCAAACACGAGAAAGGTCAGTAACAATAAGTCACATATATCATGTGTAGGTGCAGATAATAAGGCATATGAAATTCAGAGAATGGAAAGATGATGAAATCTAAAATAAGTAGGAGGGACTTCCCTGGTGGTCCAGTGGTTAAGAATCCACCTTCCAATGCAGGGGACGCGGGTTCGATCCCTGGTCGGCGAACTAGGATCCCACATGCTGTGGGACAACTAAGCTCGCGTGCCACAACTACTGAGCCCACGTGCTCTGGAGCTGGCACGCCACAACTAGAGAGGAGCCTGTGCGACACAACTAAGACCTGGCGCAGCCATAAATAAATAAATAAATAAAAAGTGGGGAAATTTTAAAAATTAAATTTAAAAAATTATAAGTAGGAAAGTCATCCTGAGCACCATGGAACTTGAAGAATATGTAGAATTCGGGCCAACAGACAGGAAAAGAGAGAGCGTTCTAGGCATCTAGGCATGGAGGTGCAACATACAAGATGCATTTAAGAATCGATTCATGTGCAGTGGTCAAGGGCAGAGAGTTAATAGAAGGAACCATTCCTGCCTGAGGGTCAATGATATCTAAGATGCACAGAAATGGACAACTTTCCCCATCTCTTGTTTAGCTGACCTGGGTCAATCACTAAGCAGTTCCATTTCAAGACTTTAGGGAGGAAAATAAGGAAGGTGTATGTGCAGGGCTGAGGGTTTGGGCTCAAATGTATCAGTGGTAGTGAGAGGAGAAAGAAAACAGACCTGAGAGACACTGGCATTGTGCTTCAAGTTCCTGACTCCCCTTCCTAGACCAGGGCCACCTGGGTTGGGCTGAACTCATCCAGCTCATTGTCAGGCTGCCAAATGCCCTGACCACCCCAGCTGCCCCACCGTCCTCCCTGCTTCTCCTCCTTCCTACCCTTCAGCAACATTGCTTCTCACCAACCTGCAGAGCCAACACCCAGGGAGAGGAGTGGGTCTGGGATGGGGAGTAGAATCCTGGATCCTCCTGGACTCTGGCTCCCCAGTAGCAGGAATCTTTTGCCCTGGCAACTGCTTTAACGCCAGAACCAGACCTAGTGGGACCACCACTCCACCCCAGACACCTGCAGACTCCAGAGGCATCCATCTGCTGTTCTTCTTCCCTCTCCCAGTTCTGGGGCATGAGGCACCATGAGACCTATCTCCCTACTCCTTGACTTCAGGCTTAGCCATGTGACTTGGTTTATCTAATAGAATGAGGTGAAAGTGTTGGCATTCCAGTTCTAAGCCTAGGCTTAGGGGCCTTGCGTGTTTCTGCTAGCTCTTTTGGAGCCCTGTCTTCATCATGAAAATAATCCGAGGCTTTACTGTTGGATAATGAGAGACTGGGTAGAAAATCCGAGATGACACGTTGAGGCATCCCAGGCCAGTGGCCCCTGACTGACTTGGCAGCTGACCACAGATACAGGAGTAAGTCCAGCCAAGACCATCCAGCCCAGATTCCCAACCCACAGAAACATGAGCTAGATAAATGGTTGTTCTAAGGCAGTGATTTATGGGTTGGTTTGTTACACAGCAATAGGTAACCGATACACCCCTCCTTAGGCTTTTGGACACTCTGTTTCTTCTTGGATAGCAGGAGTTAATGCAGTTGTTTCAACCACAAGCTAAATAATCACCACGTTGCAAACCTGCCCATGGGCTCTGCAGATACATCCAGATCATTTCTGAATTTTACCGTTAATATGTCTGAAACTTCTGTTTAATCTTACCTGTCTTTCCTTTCCATCCTCACTGTCATCAACCTTCGTTTCCTGTGATAGATTCTGGAAATAGGGTTCTAATTAGTCTCTTAATATTTCACCTTGTTATTTCTGTGATCTCTCACTATCCACAGAATTAGGCCCAAATATCTTACTTCCGGTCAGGACAAGACAATAACAACAACAACAAATGATACTGGGTATCCACTATGTGTCATACCAAGTTCAATAAGATAGAGAAGCTTAAGTCTCCGGGGAGTGACAGAGGCCCTCTTTAATCTAGCCCTGTTCTACTTCTGCAGATTCTTATCTACCTAAGATAAGAACCTCCGCAACTTACCTACCTAAGACATCTGCCCTGTCCCTGAAACATGGAACTCCTATATTAGCATTTTTGCTTATGTCACTGCTCCCCAAACCCTGCTGCCTAAAATGTCCTCCCTACTTTTCCCAGCTTCTCTAACTCTTTGCCTCCCTTCGAGGACCCAACCTAAGTCCTAACTCCTCTGCAACCTCCTCCTACTGCCCCTGCTGGGTCATCTCTGTCTTCTGTCTCTCTTGTCTCAATCCCTTAGAGCTCCTGTAGCTGTTGGCTGTGGCATCTGCATGACTGGTTACATACTAGCCTGGAGACCAGGGGCCCTGGTGTGTCCCCTCTCAGCATCCAACACAGTGCCAGACACACGTGCCTGCAGGTGATAATAATACTACATAAAGATGGATTCAGTCAAGCAGCTCTCTCCCAAGACAGTGTAACATGTTGGCTCTCCTTCCTTTTAAATAAAGTCTTATACCCTTAATTTGGGGTATTAGATTTGAGGAAAAACCATAGACCCTCACCATCCCTGCCATGCCTCACAAGGACTCAGAGGAAAGAGAACCAGAACTCTTCCTGACATGAAACTACCCTTTACTGAACACTCACCAAGTACCAGGTACCACCCTGGACATTTCATTTGTATTATCTCACTTAAATCTTACAATTGCCCTATGTGGTACATATTACTGCCTCCATTTTAAAGTAATGGAAACTCAGTGGCATGACTGAGTACTCCGTCTAAAATCCCACAGCCAGCAAGCAGCACAGTTAAGATGTGACTCCAGGTCTCTCTGAGCCCAAAGCATGTGTTCTTAGCCAGTAAGCTATCATGTCCTTGATTTAGCCAATTATTTTGCTCTCAGGACATATGGAACAGCCTTTTATCATTGTTGCACTTTCCTATCAATAGTCCTTAACTCCCAGCCTAGATATCAATTCCATGGGCCCTACCTAACCTAGCGCCTTCTATGCTGAACAGAATAATGCCCTCAACCCAAAGATGTCCATGTCTTCATCCCCAGAACCTGCGAATATGCTGTGTTACAAGGTATTGGGGAATTAAGATGGCAGATGGAGTTTGCTACTCAGCTGACCTAGAGATGGGGAAATTATGCTGAAGCATCCAGGTTGGGGTCCTGAAAACATCCAGTGCAATCCCAGGGGTCTTTATAATCAAAAGAGGAAGGCAGGAGAGTCAGAGAAGGAGATGTGACAACAGAAGCAGAGATGAGAATGATACCATTGCTAGAAGGGGGCTCCAAGCCATAGAATGCAGCAGCCTCTGGAAGCTAGCAAAGGCCAGGAAACAGATTCTCCCCTAGAATCTCCAAGAAAGTATGTAAAGTTTTAGCCCAGTGAGATTCATTTTGGACTTCTGATCTCCAGAAATGTAGGATAAGACATTTGTGTTGTTCTGAACCAGCAAGTTTGTAGTGTTTGTTACAGCGCAACAGGAAACTAACATACCTTCCCATAGAAACAATTAGGAGCAGTTCATGGTCCAATAACTTGCAAGACTCTTCATAGCTTAGACACTACAGCCCACATACTTATAAGGAGTGGAATTATGGAGGCATTACAAATAGTTCCCACAAATAAACTGAGAAAAGTCTTTGAAGAGCCTCTTCAGATTGCTAAAGAAGAAAGAAAGACAGCCAATTCGTCTCTCCTCTCCCATCCTCTCCCAGGGTCCTATCCTGTAGGACCATGTTCCATTAAGGGTCTGACTAGCTGAGATTTCCTACAGAGCTCATGTGTTCTTGCTAGTTTCCAAATAATGGCGCATTCCTCCCAGTAAAATCAAGAACTGCCGATAAGGTGCAAACCAGCTGCTGGGCCCCCTCTTCCTCATACATACCACATACACAAATAGGAAGATGGTCTCCAAGGCTGTAATTTCCTGGCCAGCAAGTGTCTTGGGTTTCACTTGAGTGGTTAATGGTGATGTCACCCGAGTGCCTTAGTATGGGGCATTTCCAACCTTCAATTAAAGGGCTATCATTTACTCTATATATTAACATCCAGAACAATAAACACAGTGGAACACAGTCATTAGAGGCAACCATAATCCATGGCCTGCTGTGTATTGATGTCAACCCTGCTGTGTTTGACATCTGAAATAAGTCCAAAGAAAGCACTGCCTTTTCAAAGCTGGGACTACATGGAGGATATCCACCCCTGGCTGTGTTCCATCTTCCCACCTCCATCTTCTAACCTATCAACCTCTTGGGTTCAACCCCAGAGTTTAAAACCCCTTGTCTTTTACAAAAAAGACAGCTAAGTCAGTCTTCTCCCTGAGCGGGAATAATGCCACCAGATATCAGTTGATTGAACCTAGTGGGCCCTCACTGAGATAATAAACCAATTCAAGATGTTATGATTCCTAAACTAAAGGATGTCACAACGTAATGGGCTTGAAGACATTTAAAAAACAAACAAACAACAACAACAATGAAAAAGTGATTTTATGATGCACAAAGAGAGCAGAGTAGTTAATATAGAAAACCAGAAAAGCAAAAGAAAATTTTACTCAAATTTAGCTGAAATATCTTGTCTCGAAGTCCTCTTCATTTGTTTCCTACATCTGTTTCCCACGTTCATTCAGTGCACGCTGATTGATCATGGATTGGTACTGGCAGAGATATAAATGTTCATAGGATAGCAGAGTCTGGTGGAGGAGACAAAGAATCAGTCACTATCACTACGTCTCATTTATCTGACATTTTCTATGCTGGGAAGGAGCTATTCCAAGTGCTCTACATACATGATCTCATTTTATCAATAATACAACCTCCTGAGGTAGGTACTAGAAGCCCTGTTTTGCAAATGAGGAAAAGGAGCCTTCCAGCCCTGAGGTCCTTTTTGCAAAGGCTAGAACTGGAATTCAAGCTCAGCCTGGCTTCATGCCTCCCAGGAGCAGCATGAGACGTGCAGCAATTCTTCCGGCACCATGGGGCCCATGCTTGTCGCATCCCGTTGACACTGATTTCTTGAGGGCCAGCCACCTAGATTTCTGAGCTCAACTCTTGCTTCAGGGGATACAAAATTAAAACAGAACCGAAAGGCTGCTCTGTCCGGTGGTGAGTGTGGTGGGGCGGGGGTGGGGGGGTCTCGTGGTGTTTATTATACACTTCAGGTCATGTGGAGAGATGCGCTTGGGTCCTGCAGGCAAGGGAAAGATGCTGTAGAGTCAGGAGGCCATGTGAGGGCACAAAGATAGCCTTCTCAGCAGTCTAGGCCACTCAGACCCAGCAATTCCATGATTAGGTAAAAAGTAGGCCTTATTTCTTCAGGGGGCTGGCAGCAACTCCTTACTGCCTTACTGGGTAGATCGTTCACACAGAGGTACTTCCCCAGAGAACATCTGATATGCTTGCTCGATCATCTCATTTAATCTGGAGCTTCCCTGTGGGAGGTGCCATTAGACCTGATCAATTCACGGGCAGAGGCGGCCCTCAGTCCACCACAGGGCTGAGTCCCCAACCCCAGGCCTGTGAGTTCCCAAGACACAGCACAAGCAAACTCAATGCTCCTAGGGCAGCATTCCTTAGAAGGAGGCTGGTGAACACAGCAGCCATGTAGATACCTTGCGTGCATGTATCTTTAAAGTCAAATATAAGTGATTTACTGCAGTCCTGAATTATCTGTGCCATTGTCCCTCTCCACCAAACATGTTTTGTTGCATTTCACTTTGTTTTTGGTACAGTGTTATTCACTATGTTTGGGTTTATAGGAGCAGATCAGAAAGAGTGTGATTCTCCTAGCACAGGGTCTGGGGACTTTCTGGAAATGACTGTGCCGTAATGCCCTGTTTGGTGGGAGGGTTTTCCAAGTTGCCGCGTGTACTTTTAACAGCCAGGAAGCTGACGGAGCGGGAGTGGAGGAAGTGAAAGGCTCTCTGGTGGAGGCTTCCTGGGCTCTCCTGTGGGACTCTTACATGCCCTGCATGGGTCCCTGTGTGCTCCCAAACCTGGGAGACTTGCTTTGTCAAACCATTCTGGCTAATAGACCCACAGACAGAAAAAACAAACTTATGGTTACCAAAGGGGGAAGGGGGTGGGGAGGGATAAATTAGGAGGTTGGGATTAACATATACATGCTACTGTATATAAAATAGATAATCAACAAGGACCTACCATATAGCACAGGGAACTATACTCAGTATTTTGTAATAATCTATAAGGGAAAAGAACCTGAAAAAGAATAGATATAGATAGATACATAGTTATATATGTATGTGTAACCGAATCACTTTGCTGTACATCTGAAACTAACACAACATTGTAAATTAACTGTACTTTAATTAAACTAACCAACCCTTCTGGCTGCCTATGCCTCTGGGCTTTCGCTGCTCATGGCCGCCACCTGCTGGAACCAGCCTGGAACTGACTGCTGAGCCACGTAAGGCAGACGCCTAGCCAGGACAGGGGGTGATTGTCAAGTTCATTCCACGGCATTTATCCCAGAGAGAACCTCGAAACTGGCCTCGACACACAAGAATCTGTTTTTTAATAGTCTTTTGGAGACCTAAAGTCTACAAATCTCTCTGATAACTCATCTGAGAGTTTAATCACTGTCTCTCAGAAATATTTTCCCTATTTGTGATCTCAGTGATGCTTCTGTTCAGGTTAATTTCCTACTGATCTGTCTTGATGGAGATGAAAAGCAGCTGCTGTCACTTCTCTGGGTAAAAGTTCTCTGTGGGCCTGGAAAAAGATCAGTGAGTGTGCCTCACTTCTCTGGAAAGGTCCCACGTTTTATTCTCCTTTAAATTGACTTTCTTTAGCCTACTTTTAAATTTATTTATTATCTCTGTGGCTTTCCTATGAATGCTCTCAACTTCTCAACATTTCTCTTTACTTGGGGACATGAGATGCTCTGAGTAAGGATTTAGCCAAAGCCAAGTACGATGCTTCCAATATCATGATGCATCATGGTATTGGAAGTAATCTCTCCAGATGACCACTCCTTTGGCAAAACTTTTCCAAGCACCTACTACATGTAAGGCACACAGGTAAGACCTGTGTGGGATTGAACATGAATTACTCATGGACTTTTCCAAAAAGAGAGAGGAGGTAATGCTACAGTGCCTGCACATAGATCACTCTAATGGTGAATGAGACAGGTACAGGCCACCAGAGGTCCACAAAGGGAGAGAATACTATCAGCCTGGGCATGTATAAGGCTTTCTATAGACAGTGGGCACTGAACTGGCCTTTGAAGGTGTGATACTGTGCTTTATAATAAGAAATACATATTTGGTCTTTGACCCCTTTTCCAGCACAGAGTTCCTGAAATCCTTGGAATTGTCTGTGGTGAGAGTGATCAAGGTGTTTCTTGTTATGTTAATGAGGTGATTTTTGGAGCACCTAATGATGGGGGCTGGTTGCCAGGAGAACCAACTATGTGATTGGAGGGTTGGACTTTCAGTCCCACCCCCAACCTCCTTGGAATGGGAGAGGGGTTGGAGGTTGAGTCAGTTGCCAATGGCCAATGGTTCAGTCAATCAAGACTATGTAATGAAGCCTCTATAAAAACCCAAAAAAAGCGCGTTTAGAGAGCTTCTGGTTTGGTGAACACATGGAAGTTCGAGGAGAGTGGTGGCTTAGAGAACATGGAAGCTCTGTGCCCCTTCCCACGTACCTTACCCTCTGCATCTCTTCCATCTGACCGTTCCTGAGTTACATCCTTTTATGAGACATTGATAATCCAGTAAGTACAGTGTTTCTCTGAGTTCTGTGAACTGCTTTAACAAATGAGTCAGACCCGAGGAGGAGGCTGTTGGCCCTCCAAATTGTGGCCAGTTGGTCAGAAGCATGGGTGACAAGCTGGATTTGTGCTGGTGTCTGAAGTAGGTGGGGAACGGGGGAGGTCAGTTTTATAGGACTGAGCCTTTAACCTGTGGGATCTGATGCTAAGTCCACATCGATAATAACAGAATTGAGTTGAATTGTAGGACATGCACCTGGTGTGGGAGAGGTGCTTGGTGGTGTGGGGAAACCCCTGAGGCATTGGAATTGGTGACCAGAGTTGTTAGAAGGACACATAGAATTTGGTTAGACCCGAGAAGGGCGTTAGGAGAGGAAACAGCATTCTGGGTGGAGAACAGCCTGAGGAAAGCCCTGGAGATAGTGAATACCAGACATGAATGTGAGCTTTGTGTTGCATTTGCTTGGGTCAAGGAAGAAAAAGGGAGAAAGAGACTGGGCCAGATCCTGGGGCCTCCCCAACAGTGGGGAACCTTTAGAGAATCCAGGTATTATGTTCATTTTATAGAACTCCTGCTTGATTTTATCAACTTGAAAACAACTTGTTTTTCACCACGCTGACCCTAAGTCATTCTCAGATGTTTTTAGTGTCACTTTGTCCCCATCTAGTACTGGCTCTTGATTTTGACTTGTTTGCTCCAAGTGCCAGTTTGGTTTTTACTCTTTGTTTCTCTATTTCTGAGAAATCTGTCTTGCCCACTCTCCCAGCGTAACCTGTGACAAGATCAGTTCCAGCTAGCCAGTGCTGCCTCGGTCACTCCTCAATCCTTTCCCTGGTACAGTGGGTCTTTTATACTCCTCTTTCCCTTTGGGAGACTTAGGAAGGCAGGGCACCTGGATGTGAGACCCTGGGCAAGTCACCTGCCCACTCTGGCCTCAGGGTCCACTTCTGTAAAAAGAGGGGGGAGTACCTGACCTCTTGGTCCTTTCTCAAGCTGATGTGTTATAAGACAGTAACCTCAACTGTCTCTATCCACAAGCCATACCCCCTCAACTGTTTCCACGGAATAATTTTAGCATTCCTGGAAGACTGCCTATGAAGTGGACTGAAAATGGAGTTTGAAACAAATTGGATCAGCTGGGAAGTCAACCAGCTTTGAGTTATTTGTTTCCAACTGGAATGAGGATAAAGGGAAAGATGAGAGGCATGCCTAGCTTCCCTCTTGCCAAGGAACCTCCCCCCAGGAGATATTTTCAAAGAGAAAGAGACAGTGATGGATGATGAAGCACAAAAATGAGCTGCAGGGGGCACTCAGCACCCTGCTTCCCTCTTGAATCAGTCAAACTCTCTCCCTCTTCACCTCTTTATCGTCAGGCTGTCCCTGTTTGATTTCAGCCTGTCCACAAAACCAAGACCTTCCCTCTGACGTGGTTCTAGTGAGCTGCCTTGGCAGGTCCCGATTTTCCCATCTCTGCAGGTGATAAGTCTCCCGAGTAGCTGCTTTGAGCCCTTGCAGCTCTGCTTCTCAGTCTTCTCCTTAGATGCCTAAGGCTATTGGTACTGACCAGCAGGAACACAAGATGAAAAGTGCTAACAATCAGCAGGTTAGTAAACTCCAGCCTCAGGTGTCTGTCAGGTACTAGAATTAACATGAGCCCAGGTATCGAGAAAAATCTAGAAGGTCATGAAGAGCACAAAGGGAGGATAGAACTAGGGTCTAGGGCAGGGAATAAACATCAGAAATAAGAATTGTACGTTGTCTTACTACTTCCGTATTGCTTTTAGTATTATTTTGGTACTTCATGAGATTCTTCCACATCAATTATTTCAGTTAATTCTTAGGATGACCCTGTAATGTTAGGTATTCTAAATCCTATTTTGTACATAGGGAAACTAAAGTTTCCATTTTTTTATGCCTTATATAAGTGAATGAACTTGACAACAATTTGATTGTGTTTTTTATGTATTTTTTTTTTTTTTTGACAAATTGAAGGTTTGTGGCAACCCTGCATCAAGCAAGTCTGTTGGCACCATGTTTCCAACAGCATTTGCTCACTTCATGTCTGTTTCCCATTTTGGAAATTCTCACAATATTTCAAACATTTCCCTTATTATATTTGTTACGGTGATCAGTGATCTTTGTTACTATTGTAATTACTTTTTGTTTTATATTTTTTAATGTATATACATTGTTTCTTTAGACATAATTGTATTGCACACTTAATGGACTACAGCATAGTGTAAATGTAACTTTTATATGCACTGGAAAACCAAAACATTCATGCGACTCCCTTTATTGCAGTGATCTGGAACTGAACTTGCAATATCTCAGAGGTCTGCCTATACTTGCTTTTGTTCCTTTGCCCATTCTGTTCCCTCTGCCTGAATCTTTTTTTTTCTTTTAACATCTTTATTGGAGTATAATTGCATTACAATGGTGTGTTAGTTTCTGCTTTATAACAAAGTGAATCAGCTATACATATACATGTATCCCCATATCCCCTCCCTCTTGCGTCTCCCTCCCACCCTCCCTATCCCACCCCTCTAGGTGGTCACAAAGCACTGAGCTGATCTCCCTGTGCTATGTGGCTGCTTCCCACTAGCTATCTGTTTTACATTTGGTAGTGTATATATGTCCATCCCCCTCTGCCTGAATCTTGAATCCCTTCTTGAATTTCTCCACCTGGCAAAACCCCACTCAATGGAAGATCCCACTCACACGTGCCCTCCCTGCTGTAGCTTTTTTTTTTTTTTTCTTTTGACTCAGGAAACCAATCACTGACTCCTGTTTACTATAGCACTGGCCATGCACCTCTAATACAAACTTGCCCTCTTCCTCTATATCCCGACAAGATTGTGAGGGCCTCTGGGTTCAGGGCTTATTCTCCTGTGCCTTCTTGGTGTTTGGGTCTTCAGTGCCCAGCACAGAACCTGGTACATAGGAGGTGCTCAGTGAATGCTGATTGAATGAGTGGATAAGTGAATGAAAGTTCGCACACTGAGGTTACTGACTTGTTTGACTGAAGGATCCACAAGTGGATTCCAAAGCAATTTCCAATTCAGTCTCTTGCTACTTAAAGGTATATCAAGTCTAAAGTCCTAGAAAGGAAACCAGTGGTCTTGGAGAGGGATCAGAAGAAACAGTCTGTGTATAGTCACTGGCATTGTTATGTCTGGAATGCCAAAGGAAAGAAGAATAAACATAACTTAGGCCATATAACTAGCAAGATGCTATAATCGAATTATTTTGATCACTGCCTCTCAGTCCTAATGATGGGAGTCCACAAAGAAGATAATCTGACCTGCGTTAAACACAGAAGAATTCTGGTTGGTGTATTTCTCCTCCACAGGTAACTCATTAGCTCCCTCGTGGGTGTGGACTGTATACTTGTTTTTACTTTTCTGACTTTCCACTCAAGCATCTGGAATCAGATGCTTCCCATACCTGTACATGCAGTTCTGCATGAGCCTACCATAGAGCATGCTCAGTAATGAGCATACCCTGACCTGTAAAACTGTCACTATCCCCAGCACGTGCTGGAGACTACTGCACTTTCTGGGAGGTTATAAACAGAAATAATAGAAACAAGAAATTGTACATCTGGAAAGCTCTTGGAAATCTGGTACCATCCTTTATTCTACTCATGGGAAAATATTCCCCAAGACATCAGGTGTCTTTGCAGGGTCATGCAGCTAATCAGGAGTACTGGTGACATACCCCTTAGAGAAGCTTATTCTTGTGCTTGTAACAAGAGTACATTTTTTGGTGAGAATGATCCAGCGTTGTGACATCCATTCAAAGTGAAATCTGTAAAATTTACTCTAAGGTTACCAGACTTTCTAATATGGGTCAAATTGGGAATAGTTCATCAAAAGTTAAGGTAAAGTTTCATTTATGATAATCTCTTCATTTATAATAATCTCCAAAGTTTCATTTATAATAATCTCCAATAATAATTTATAATTATTATTATAATTTATTATAATCTCCAATAATATTAGAAATAATAATTTCTAGCCTTCTGGGGAATCTGGCTAAGCAAAATGTGCTCAAAATCAAAAAGTTCAAGAAATTCAGGATGTAGGACCTTGAAAGGGGAACAGCCAACTTGGAGGTTATAGACGTTTCTGAACAGAGAGAAGGGGTGGGGATGGGTGAGAGGTGAGCCAGCATTGAGAGAGGGTGGTAAAGGACTACTTTTGACTGGTATCTGTTACCCTACCCTGGGGGAAGAGTATGATTGCTTCTTTAACATTAGATTTGGGCATGTGACTTGCTTTAGCCAAAGATACATGAGTGGAACTGCTGTGTGTTATCGCCAGGCAGCAGTTTTAAGAGCAAGTGTGGAGTTCACCATGTTCTCACGTGCCTGACTTTGGAATCATGGAAGTGTCTGTTTGGTTTAGCTTCCGTGGGCAGGATCCCAAGTGGCTGCAATGTACAGTCCTTTGGCCAATCCCTAATGGACGTGTAGTGTGAGCAAGAAATACGGCTTGCTATTTTAGGCTTCTGATTTTTAGGGGTCGAGATTTCCCATGGTATCACCTATCCAGTCCAAAAGAGCCTAGGGGGTCAAACAAAAGGGGAAGTCTGTTCTGAGAAGCATGGCTTATGAATCAAATTGAATGAGTTGGATTCCACCTCGACAGTGTACCTATAACTAGCCTACATGTAAACCGTCCATATCTTGAATTTGCTGGCATAGCAAAGGGTTTTGTAAAGTCATTGCAGTGTCTCAAGCCAAATGAGGACTCACAACAGAGAAGGGGGACCAGAAAGGACAGTGGAGTAAAGCTGGGCTCCCTGCCTTCCCAGGCAAAGCCCCCGCGATGCCAAAAGCAGAGAAGACTAGTGTCAGTGCAAGAGGCCACACATCCCCATTTATATTTTTCCCTTGGCAGTCCCATCACATCTTCACTCCCATTGCACATCCCAGTGCCCTGTTCACCTCCTCTCCACGGGCATCTGATGGGCCTGGGCAGGCAAGTGTGCTCATCTGATTGTATATATATGAGGAGGGTATGTGTGTGCCTGTGCATACACCCATGTATATGCAAAGATTCAGAAAGGATGTGCTAAGTAAAGAGAATAATACTACACACTCTTCTCTGTATATGTTCTCTAAAGTCCCCAGCTTCTACCTAGTAGCATTAACATAGATCTAACACTCAATAGTGGATTACTGTTAGACCTGGGGCTATGGTTACAGCTGCTACCAGTGGCCCAAACCAGGGTACATATTATCTCACAGTAGGTGCCAGTGTCATGCCGGAAGGAGATGAAGGCCTTAATTCATGTTGCTTCAGTCTACACCCTCCTCCAAAGAGCAGGTGCAATATACTAGGCAAGTTAAGTGGCACTGGAAATTTCTCAATTAATGTTTTTAAGTTTGAGTAAAAAAAGGACTAAGTGACTAATAGAACCCAAAAACCAAAGCTGAAATTTCACCTCCTAATGGTTCCATTACATATATTTTTATTCTTATCTTCACTTCTTCTATGTAGGGTCCACCTGTACATGAGAATCCCAGAGAGTTAGTGTTGAGAGGTGGGCTGGTCCAGTCTCCTCATTTTGTTGATGAAGCTGAAGCCCCTAGAGGTTCAGCAGCTGCATCCACAGGGGTGTGGGAGAAGTCGCAGTACCCAGAGAGCCACAGGCTGGTTTGTATAGAAGGAGGTCAGCCTTTGAAGCTGAATCTTGATTGGGCCGAACTTGCTCCTTTCTCTCTGGCCTTTTCATCAGCCTTTCATCATGGCCTGTTTACTTTGTGTTTCACTAAATGCCCTTTACAGGACTCACGGAGGCTATTTTAGTAGCTTCCTGGACACAGACAATGTTTTGCTTAGGCCCCACCTTGTGTTCAGGGTGTCTGGGGCCTATTGAAGTTGATTGAACTCGAGGGAGAAAGAGACAAGGAGTCAGACAGAGATAGTTATAGATCTGGCTTCAAATCTTTCCCCTTCCCTCCCCTACATGCCTCTTTCTCTGCTCCTTCCTTCCTGCTTACAGTTCAAACTCTATACCAGCCATTGAAATCATTCTGGAAACAGAATTAGAAGACTGTGCATCTTGGAAATAAAGCTCATGCTCTAGAGAGTCACCACGATATCAGAGTTTCATCCATGATTGCAGTCTTAAATCAGAGAGCCCTTAGGAAACATCTATGTACCACAAATTATAATATGGCTATAAAATCTTTTCTGTAATAAGTAATGTTCCATGAAAACAACACTTCTCAGTCTTCCAGGACATAGCTGAAACATGACTTAGGTTGCAGTTGGTTTTTATGCATTTTCAAATGGAAAGAATTCAAATTCCCTAAGCATGGTGCATTTTTAATCTTACAGAGCTTGACTTCTCAGTAGAAACCCATCTTAGGGAAGGGAGCTTATTTCCCGGAGGAGCTTTCCTGACTTCGCCTTCCAGATGCTAAGCATTGATTTATAAACTGTTCGTATGGCTAGGAAGTCTTTGCACAGAGAAGAGGAGCCAACCACTTTCCCCTTTTCCTGGAGACAAGACAAGATGTATTCAGGTCCAAACTGGAAAAATTAAGATCAAATGTTAGGAAAACTACTCTTATGACAAGTGTACACCAAAATAGACCTCCTGTATTGGGGGGCATTAGAAAATGTTTTCTTATACTCTATACGTATAATTTAGAAATCTTTAATCTGAATTAGTTCAATGGAGTCTTGCCTAAAGGCAGGAGTATGCATTAGATATGCCACCCCCAAAGTCCCTCCTACTCTGATCCCAGATCTCAGATAAAAATGATAAAAATCAAGCCCCCAAGGTAGGAGACCTCACCGAACTAGGACCAAAAAGACCATTCCTCATCCAATCAACAAGAAACATGGATTCTTCGGGAGAAACCCCAAACACTCTGAGTATGTAGGTCTTCTTACTCAGTATGACACCGAGAGGCACATGACAAGAGTTCAGGACTTTATATTTTGTTGCTCTTTAGTGATTGACTTTTTAAGACAGATTTTGAGGATAGTCAAGATTCAGTTTACTCTTCAGGAAATGAAGTTAAGCAATGTCTTTTCAGATTCAGCAATCATTTATTGAGCACAGTATGAGCCAGAAACTGGATACTGAGTAACAGACATGGTCCTGTCCTCGTGGTACTTGCAGTTATGCACTTTAGATATTTTCAATCTATACGTGACAAGCGCTACAAAAAGGGGAAGTAGGCTGCACTGAAATGCCTAATACAGGTTATATCCTGGTCTGAGGAGCTGCGGAGGGCCTGCCTGGGAAGATAACTTCTAGAGTAAGACCCTTAAATGAGACTTAAGGGAAAGGCAGGAGTTAGGTGGCAAAGAAGTCATTGAGTGAGAAAGTGTTCCTAGCATTAGTGGTACAAGCAGTACCAAAACAAAAAGAAACACAGAATATTTAGCAGAGTTCCCTGTGCTGTATAGTAGGTCCTTGTTGGTTATCTGTTTTAAACATAGTAGTATGTAAATGTCAACCCCAAACTCCCATTTTATCCCTCCCCCACACCTTTCCCCTTTGATAACCATAAGTTTTTTAAGTCTGTGAGTCTGTTTCTGTTTTGTATATAAGTTCATTTATATCATTTTTTTTAGATTCCACATATAATCGATATCATATGATATTTGTCTTTCTCTGTCTGACTTCACATAGTTTGATAATCTCCAGTTCCATCCATGTTGTTGCAAATGGCATTATTTCATTCTTTGGTCTGATTAGTTATTGAGAAGACTTTTTTTTTTTTTTTTGCGGTACGCGGGCCTCTCACTGTGGTGGCCTCTCCCGTTGTGGAGCACAGGCTCCGGACGCGCAGGCTCAGCGGCCATGGCTCACGGGCCCAGCCGCTCCGCAGCATGTGGGGTCTTCCCGGACCGGGGCACGAACCCGTGTCCCCTTCATCAGCAGGCGGACTCTCAACCACTGCACCACCAGGGAAGCTCGAGAAGACATTTTGCACGGAATCCTGTGCTGGTTCCCTTTTGTATCCCCCCTTAAGTGTTAGATTTCCTCAGGGCCCAGCCACTGGACTTCTTTATTTTTATCTACCCTGACTCCCTTGGAGATCTCATCCAGACTTACGCCTGTAACTACCTTAGACTGATAACTTCCTCATTTCTATCTCTAGCCCAGGCATGAATTCTAGTTTCACATATCCAGCCATCTACTTGACATCTCTTCTTGGATGAATAATAGGGATCTCAAACTAAGATATCCAAGACTGAGTTTCTGACCATTCCCCCAAAACTGTTCCTATCATCCACATTTTAGTAAATGTCAATTCTATTTTTTCTAATTGCTCAGCCCCCAAATCTTATAATCATCCTTGACTTCCCTCTTCCTTTCTCATGCCACATCCAGTTAATTAGTGAAGAAACTCAAAACTTCCCACCCCCTGTATGGCTACTAACCTGACCTAAGCCACCTTTCCCTTTGTCTATGTTATTTCAATAGCCTTCTATTAGGTCTCCTTTCTTCTAACTTGCCTTCCTACAGTCTGTGTTAGCACAACATCCTCTTAAAAAATTGATCAGATCATGACATTTCTCTGCTCAAAACTAGCAATGGCTTCTGTATACCTACTAAGATGGCTACGTAACCTATTAGAGTGGCTAAAATAATTTTTAACCTGACATACTAAATGCTGGTGAGGAAGGGGAACAACTAGAACTCTTATACATTGCCACTGGGAATGCAAAATAGTTCAGATGTTGTAGAAATCAATTTAGTAGTTCTTGGGGAGCTAAATGTACACTTATAATATGACCCAGCAATCTTACTTCTAGGGATTTATGCTAGAGAAATGAGAACTCTGTTCCCCAAAAAAAACCTGTACACAAATATTTATCACAGCATTATTCATAAATGCCACATATTAAAAACAAATCAAATGTCCTTCACTGAGTAAAAGTATATTCCATACAATGGAATGCACTCAGCATTAAAAAAAATGACATATTAATGTACACAGCATACATCATATAAAGTGAAAGAAGTCAGTCTCCAACGATCGCCTATTGTAGGATTCCACGTATATGACATTCTGGAAAAGGCAAAACCATCGGGGCGGAGAAAAAATTAGTAGAGGTAGGGGAAAGGTTTGACTACAAAGGACAGCACAAGGGAGTTTGGAGGGATGATGAAACTGGTTTTTTTCTAGTAGTGGTTACACAAGTCTATGCATGTGTTGAAACTCATAGAGTTGTACAACAACAAAGTATTTTACTGTATATAAATTTTTTAAATAAAATAACCAAAAAATACCTAAAGGAACTAATTATTTTAAAATATTACCATCTTTATAATTTACTTGATGGACATATAAGTCTTTCAACTATTTTCTATACTTTACCATATTTGAAATATATCCATATTTGAAATATATCCTGAGTAAAAATTTAAAAATTAATATTAGCACATTCTCAGTCACCTGGGAACTGTGTACTGCCACTTATTCATTGCCTATGGCTGAGTTATATTTATGACCATGTTGGTGCCAAGAGATCACCTAAGTTGTAGTGTTAACCTTCAGTGTACAAATAAGCATATCTGATTGCTGTTAAATTGATATCCTAATGTCAAAATGGCACTAATTACCCCAAAACTACCATACTTACTCATGCTGAATTATTTCATTCATTAGGAAGTCAAAACTTACATTGAGCATTTGTAATTAAAAGATGTTTTTATAGAATAAGACTTTAGTGTCTTAAGTTTTTTAATAAATTGTGATTTGATCTGATATTATGTGGTACATTAATTACCACTGATGAAACAAGAAAAGAAGAGAGGTAGATGTAACTCATAAATGATGCATTAAAACAAGCCAAAGACCCCATGACTTCACAGTACACTGTACAAAATGTATTGGGAGCTAAAATAGAGGAAAGTAGTGGGAAGATTGTGTCATCACATAGCACATCGTAACAAAGTACGTGCATGCCAAATTCAATGAGTCTGAATTTAATTTGGAATTGAATTTGGTTGTATAAGTTTTTTAAACATAAAGAGTTCCTAGTTTTATATTTGTACATACATATTTAAGTAACATTATCCTAAAAACAATTGATGTCAGTCATAGGGATTCAGGAGAATTCTCTTCCTCTTAATATGTCAGAACCACTGTCCTAAAGCAGTTTATTCTGCAAGGGAATCACTTTCACGAGTGTAAAAATGCTTCATGCTTTGGAAATACAAGTTCTTTTTTCTCCAGTGTTGTAAGCCCAAGCATGTTTTTGGCCTGGGGCAAGTAGACAGCTGGCTTTGGACTGACTACTGTTAGAAGGACAGTTCATTTGGAGCCCTTCTTGGGCCACAGCTTCTGCAGAGCAAGGAGCAGCTGGCTCAGCAGCTGAGCTCACCCTGCTTCCTCATCCCCAGTCACCCGCAGTCCCTGCCAGTCCAGTGCACCACTTTATTGCCTGAGGTCTATTTTCCCTGAAACTCCACCCAGAACACTTACCGACTAATTTCCTCACTGGCACCATGAACACCCAACCTAAGACCAGAAATTTGACTCTGTATTATCTTTGTTAGCATCTTCTGAAAAAATCCACCTGCTTCCTCAGAACCCACAGGATGAGATCTTTAGATACTTTGATGTGGCTCCTCCTCACACCCAGCTCTTAGTTTTCTTCACATCATTCATTCAACACATTTATTGAGCACCTACTGTATTCCAGACACATTGCTAATGGCATATCTGAAAGCTTCAGTTTCTCCCTTCTTCTAACTGATTTACAGACTCTTCTTAGTACCTGTTAATATCTCCTGGTTGCAGCTCTCGGCTTCCTCCTCTCATGGCATTCATTGTTGTTGCCACCATGACTCACCATGCCTTGTCTCCTGGTCCCATTGCTCTTGATGAAGCAAGAAGGACCCTCTCACTAACAAGATTAAGCCTGTTAACTCTGAAAGAGAAGGGTCTTAGCATCAGTTCTCTTAAATGACTCATGTTTCAACTATTCCATTCTTTCCTAAAACATCTTCCTTTTTGCCCATTAGAAAAAAAGTATGATAATTTTCCTGAGTACTTAGTGGAGTAACATTTTAAATGGCACGAAATAATTTCACATCCAAGAGTCTTCACTCCAGACCCATATATGAATCCTTGAACTGAATCCAAACAGGGCCACTTTATCACCTTGTTGAGGGTCAGGAATGTTTCATTAAAGAATCTTTGTCCCTGGACCCACCAGAAGTCCCAAATGGTTATTTCCTTGCAAGAGTCTTCTTAGACACTTGTCACTCAATACCTTTTGCATAATAGGATATCATCGATAAACATTATAGGAGGCCTAAAGAGAACATCTGAGCTGTAGCCAAGCTGTTTAATTTGTATTTGCCCAACTTTCAAATGGCACTTATTTCTTAACCTCTTTCACTCTTCCCAACCTCAAAAATGCTTCACGTTTAAAGAAAACATCCAACACAATTTCTCTACTGAATACAACTCAATCAATCAATCAAAGCAGACACCTGTAAAAAGCAACTGGTAGGCAGTGGTAGGAAATATTTGCATAACACTTTTCTACTTTCCCTTTGGAGGGTCAAAGTACTTTTTTCCCTCATTGGTATTTTATAGACGTTGGAAATCAACTTGTTTCAATCTACTGAAAATTAATAATGCCGTTTCTAGTAATGTCTCCAAAAAACAGGGTAAAACAAGGAATATGTATCTTACAGTAGACAATTGGAACATCCTATGAAATGCCACACGATGGGTTTTAACTAAAATTTCTGAATACTTTTCTAAGTTACTAAGTGCTACTTTTTCAGCTAGAGAAGAAAGTCCGTTTCTCCATCAGTACCTTCTCCTTTCATATCCCACCCCAAAGAGGAAAATATAGCATCTGTGTAGAGGCTCAGGACAAGAAATCTATTACTCCAATAACTGGGTCCACAGGTCTCTCTAGCTGACTTTTAAAACCCTCTGTCATCAGTCTGGCTGCAGTTTTAGTGTATTTTGGCCCATTCCACTGGCTTCAGCTCAGCTCATGCTGACATATATGGAGGGGGCTGAATTCAATATGGGGGTAGACAATTTATGAGCACTTATAAGCGCACACCACGCACAGTTAAACCTGAAAAGAAACGATGGATATCCTCTGTTGCAATGTGAAAATCCTCCTCCTCCCCACACCTCACTTTTTCCAGATTACCTTTTCCACGGCCTGAGCGCTCACAGCCTGGAGCCAGGAAACGGGAGGCCAGTTTTTCACAGCCTCAAGCATTCCTTTGATTTCAGCTCTCTTGTGTGAGCGAGATTTTTCCTTACGGGTCATTCCCCCTACCCCATGTCACAGTGAGTTTTCACACAAAACTACAAAGAGATGAAAAACCCTGACCACACACCAGCCACCCCGAAAATGAAGTGGCACAACTGTGAGTGTCAGCATGCACATTTTTAAATTTGACCTTGCACTGCCAAAAAAAAAAAAGCAGTATAAGGAGGAAACACCATTGCAGAGACCTACTGGGAACAAGGTACATCTGGAATAAATGACTTAGCTTTCCTTCTCCTACTCTGTTGTAGGTTTCTTCCAATTTCCATTTTACAAAAGGGATCTGTTGACATGTCATCTAGCTGTCCATCAACAGGACTCCCGGTAGGCTGATGGTAGCAGCGTGATGGGCCAGAGTTGATTGACAGACATCAGGACAATAGTCTAAGAAGTGGAGGAAGGGAGCTGAGGTTACAAAGAAAAAGGCATGGGCCGGAGGGAAGGATGAAGTGAATCTAGAGAGAAGCCTCAGAGGAAGGGAGTCCTGTTGAACTGAGGCTGAAGTAGGTTGAGAAGCAGCTGAGGTGTGGAAGGCTGAGTCCAGGCATCTGAACAGAACCTGTCCCAGCAGAAATATCTAGAGCAGTAGGGCAAGGGATGTGGGCTTCCCCAGGAAAGACCATGGGACAGATTCTGTAGCAGCAACTGTTAGACTGGTATTGTGATGCTTCAAGATGTTTGACATGGAAACGAGAGGAATCTAGCAAAACCTCGTTGGGTTTTCACAAATTTTCAAGCACAGAGTGGTTCAGGGAAGAGACCTGCCAGTGTTGCAAAGACCACACTCACACTTCGGAATTGAACTCTATTGAACTAACTATGGAGAAATGCTGTGTAACTGTAACTTACCTATATTTTTGTCTTTTTTCTAATCATTGGGAGGTGCTGTGAATTCACTCATACTTCCACAGGAAACACAAAATGTAGGCCAATATCAGTGCTGTCCATATAACATAACCATAACACAAAAGAGAGTGTAAACAACATTGTAAAGCAACTGTACTCCAATACAAATTTTTTAAAAAGTTGTAAGCTCCATGATGGTAAAGTCTTTGTCTAGTTCTATATTTTCAGAGCCTAGAACAAAGTAAGTGTTCACTAAATGGTTGTTGAGTAAATGAATGAATGAAGCAGGCTTGTAGCTTAGTAATGAACTATTGTCCTTGTGACCCCTAGAATATTATGGTAAATTTATTTTGCTACTATAATGCTAACAGAATGAACAATGCACTCTTTTCCAAGTTCAGGGGATTTGGCACACCGATGAGGCAGGGGCCAAAATTTCCTAACCTAAAAGAGAGAGAAATTCCTCTTCCCTCCTGTAATGGTTGTTATGGAAGTGACTATAGCCCAAGGAGGAGAAGCTGTCTTTGGATCTGTCCTGCTCTCAGCAGATGCACATAGAACCATGGATAAACCACTCCTGATATATGAGCACATGAGCTGGGTGGGGGTGGAGAAGGAGGGATTTCCTAGCCTAAACAGAAGAGCGTGGCCTTGGGTGTTGTGCTAGTCGGAATCCTGGTGAGAAAGTGATAGCTCATTCAAATGGGTGACCGGAGTGTTTCATGAAAGGGCTATTTTTAAAGAGAGGACAGAGTTAGGGGAAACGAACAAGGGTTGATGTTGGGAGCCTTTAACTTAGAGACTGAAGACACAAGACGAGAGAGAGGGCTTGCTGAGACCTTATACTTATAGCTATGGGAAAGGACTACTCAAGAGGATCCCTGGCCCTGGAAAGAAGAGGGTGGCCACTGCTAAACTGTGGCCCAGGCGGGAGGGGGCCAAGGAAGGCACGGCTTGGTCTTTCCTTCCCCCAGTACTCTCATCTGCCATTGCCATTGCAACTAAAAGCCATAGGGCATGGGAGCCTGGTTAAAGCAGTTTATGGAGGTCAACCTCTCCATGCATAGAGCTGGGTAGAAAAGGATGGAAAACAAATCTAGAGGGACGGAGAATATCTAACACACTTTTGTGCCTCAGTATCTACTTTTTCCCTTTGTCTGGTTGAAAAGCATGTGTCCCCAGTATAGGAAACACAGTTCCTATCAACAGATGTATCATTGGGAGGTGCTGTGAATTGACTCATACTTCCACAGGAAACACAAAATGTAGGCCGACATCAGTGGTCTCCATATAACATAACCATAACACAGGATAAAAAACATGGGGTCGGGGGGGATGACACAAAGCATAGCTTCTATTATCCCTGCTTTTGTTCTTGGTCTCAGGCCTAATTTGATAACCAGAGCTTCCTCCTTCTACTACCCTTTCCCTATGCCTCTTACCCTCTATAAGTTCCTCGGCTGGATAAAGTCTTTACCTGGTGGTGAAGATGAAACCTTATTTATGCAAAATCTGATTTTATGGTAGTCTTGTATTTATTGGGGTGCTGTAATTTTTCATAGGCGAGGGTGGTAGAGAAATACTAAAAGGAGCTCTAGTAAACTCTCCTGGCTTCAGTCATGGCCCTCATCCCTCCCATCTGGTATCAGCAATCCATGTTTTCCTTTACAAGCAAGTTCGGTCACCCAGGCCAGTAGAGTGGTCCCGTCTTTGCCTGGTGGTTTAGCAGCATGTGAAGCCAGTCAGTCCCAGTTTCCAATTTAGTGAAACCATGACTGGTACCCTCTCAGAGGCAGTCTTCCTTTGGGCACTAGAACCTCCAAAACCACCAATCCCAAGATGGTGGAAACATGAATCAAAAATTCTTTAAGCGCATTATTAGGTACAAGAGTGAGAAGAACCTCTTCTACCTCGACATCTTGCTTCCCAGATCCATGAATTCTGGCTGTCAGGGAGATGGCACTATATTTTGACCTCTGGTTTGAGACATATACCCTAACCGCACAGTTCACAGTCTCTCTGTAATTGCAGCTGAGTCTGTAGTTCATTCCACAAGTCTATGAATGATGGGATAGTGAATTTAATGGATGAGAATCCATTTCCATACTCTATTTGCCATTCAGTGAATTATGTGAAGGGATAAAATAAGGCATCCTGTAAGTCTAGGAATGGTTGTACTGGCAGAAGAATGGGGGCAAGGAAGAAAATACCTGTTTGGAATATATAGCTATTCCTTTGAGGAAAAATGGCCACTGCCTCCATGATGGAAGGGGTCCAACAACATGGTAATAAGTTGGCTCCCCTAGGAAATAATGCTATTTCAGAAGCTCAGCATTGGTCTCTGCTGTGAGAGATATGGAGAGACAGAGGTGAGATGCTGAGCAGTGGCGGTAGCCAGGTCAGTCTTGATGAGGGAGACCGCACCGATGAGCCTCAGTCTCTGCTGCCATAGCAACTGTGCTTAAGGGGCCCATTGAACAAGCACCAGGTTGGCTGAGATATATTCTGACTGATAGCCACAGGGTGAGTCCATCTTGTCCACCTGATTATCAAGAGCCTCTCCACAATGAAATACTGTCTGGTGAGCATTTACATGGTGAAAGAATATTCTGTACCCGTTATGAGAAATCCGTCCTCATACATTTCCCCTTGTCATGTTCTTCTAAAGTGCCTGACCAGCTGGTTAAGTTTTAGTCACTTCGCATGTAGATACAAACCTTAAGCCATCTTATGGTGACCTAAGTAAACAACCAAATATACTGTTTAATGCTCTCCTAATTGGAGTAATTTCCCTTCACTGTGGTCTTGCAGAGCCACCCTAACTGGGACTAGAATGCAGTGGCTGCGCACTTCTGGCGTGTGCCCACATATCATAAAGTCAGGCCCAAGTCTTTTCTTCCCTAGTCACATGGTTATAAGGAACTCCACATAAGGCCATAGATATGAACTGAGCTAGAAGAGGCAATGCACCAGAAGTGGTGATGAAAGACTGAGCCACTTGCTCATATTGAAGCCCTTTTTTTTTTTTTTTTTTTTTTTTTTTTTTTTTTGCGGTATGCAGGCCTCTCACTGTTGTGGCCTCTCCCATTGCGGAGCACAGGCTCTGGACATGCAGGCCCAGCGGCCATGGCTCACGGGCCCAGCCGCTCCGTGGCATGTGGGATCCTCCCGGCCTGGGGCACGAACCCGTGTCCCCTGCATCGGCAGGCGGACTCTCAACCACTGCGCCACCAGGGAAGCCCTGGAAAAAGCATTTTTGCAGACAGAATTAAGCTAAGGATTTTGAGATGAGATCATCCTGAGTTACTGCGGTGTGCCCTAAATCCAATAACAAGTGTTCTTAGAGACAGAAGAGGAGGAGACACAGAGGAGAAGGCCATGTGAAGATGAAGGGAGAGATTGGAGTGACAGAGTCACAAGCCAAAGAATTCCTGGAACAACAGAAGCTGGACTAGGAAAGGAAGAATTCTGTTCTGGAACCTTTAGGGGGACCGTGGCCCTGCTGACGCCTTATTTCAGACTTCTAGCCTCCAGAACAGTGAAAGAACAAATTTCTATTGTTTTAAGGCAATAAGTTTGCGGTAATTTGCTACTGCAGCCACAGAAAACTTATGTGGTCAGGCATTTGGTTTCTACTAGGGCCCGTAGCAAGGCAGAAGCTATTTAAAGGGTTAGGGTTAGGTTATCTACAGAAGGAGTCATGGTTACACTCCAAAACATTAGAGGTCTGCACTGATTCTCCTACTGGGGCTTGCTAAGATAAGAGGGGAGAGCTGGTTGCCCCAGATGGGGCTGGGGGAGTAGGAGCTTCCTCGTTAAGTGATGAAAGATCAGGGGAATTGGGAGGTTTCCGTTCTTAATCTTCTCTGTATCTGCCTCAAACGTTCCTCATCTTACATCTCAGGAATCCACTCTTTTTCCACTTACGCCTTACCTTACACAAGAACAAGCAGTGTTGCACATTTACTGATAAAGCAACTTGTGTCTCAGTGATTAAGCAATTTGCCCAATGCCATATAGGTGGTTCCTGCCAAAGCTGAGAGTCACTCCTAGGTAGATTTGAAGCCTCAGCATGCGCACCTTCTCCTCTTTGCCCAGGCTGCAAGTTCCTAGAAATCTATTTAATGGGGGAAAGGTAGATGGAGATAGTACATGTGTTTAGCCACAGATGATCTTCAATCGTATTTTCCCTGCAGCTATAGTAGGTAAAAGATTCTTTAAGAACTATCCTGAGTTAGATCTATTTGCCCTGCAGCTACAAAAGGTGAAAGAGTCTCTAAACACTTCCGAAGAGGTTATTCGGCTTTTCACCTATGCCCTGAGTTGGGCTTTCAAGGCTAATAGTAATTTGTTTTCTCTGTTTGTGCTACCTATCTGGGTTTTATAAGTAGTCAGCCCATGGCACGATCTATATAATCTAAATCACCTGACAAAACACCTCATGCCACAGTCACACAATCTCTGCCATTCACCTGCACACCACCCCACGCAACAGCTGTTGATAATTTGAGTAACTGTTATTCTACCACATACTAAGATATCCATTTCCCCTTGGCAAAGGGATTATCTCTGCCTTCATCAAATATGTGAGCAACCTAATCACAGAATCCCATTCTGAGGATCTGTTTTCAGGAACAAATCCTTGTTTCATTTACTGGATCAGCCAGGTTCCTAACAGCAAACAGATGATAGAGTCAAAAGGAATATTCAGAGTTTAATGAAGGAACATTTACAAGAGAGTGGGGGAGGTTATGTTAAACCGACGAGAAATGGTAAAGTACCTGGCTAGTAAGAGTAGAAGGCTGTTACCACCCCTAGGCTCAAAGGTACCAGGGGAGGAATTATTCGCTGTAATGTACAGAGAGCGGAAGATGTAGAGAAAGCCATCCAGCAGGAGCTGTGGCTTTTGGTATATAGGAATCCAGCCACTGCAAAGCAGCTGGGACAGGAAAGGAGCCAGGAAGCTAAGTGCCCTGACATTTTCTTTCCTCACACCTACCAATCTCCTGCTGATGCCTCCCACTGGACAAACCCAATCAGAAGCCAGAAGTATGACTTCTGAATCAGTAGTATGTTTACTGCCTGGCTTAGGGAGCCAAAAAAATCTCTACAGCAAAAGCCAACAAGTCAGCTCCCCTGGACTGACGTATTCATCGATTCGGATATGAGTAAGGTATGGTGGAACGAGAGCATCTAGCCTTGCAGCAGCTGAGTATATGTCTATGTGTGCACCTTTCCACTATTAAACTGACTTCTGGGGGCTTGAATGTGCATGGGCTTAGGAGGGCATCTGACTTTCAGCTCTGACATTTTCAACCTGCATGACAATGGGCAAGTTAGTTACCTTGAATATCAGGTGCTCCATCTATATAATTTGGAATAATAACCACCCCAAGAAAAATGTTTCAAAGAGTAAGTGAAATAATACAAAGTTCTTAATAGAGCTTTTCACACATGGAAAATACTCTTTATTTTATTTTATTTTGGGGGGAATTAATTTTTTTAATGTCTTTATTGGAGTATAATTGCTTTACAATGGTATGTTAGTTTCTGCTTTATAACAAAGTGAATCAGCTATACATATACATATATCCCCATATCTCCTCCCTCTTGCATCTCCCTCCCAGCCTCCCTATGCCACCCCTCTAGGTGGATACAAAGCACCGAGCTGATCTCCCTGTGCTATGTGGCTGCTTCCCACTCACTAGCTCTTTTACATTTGGTAGTGTATATATGTCCATGCCACTCTCTCACTTCGTCCCAGCTTACTCTTAACCCTCCTGTGTCTTCAAGTCCTTTCTCTATGTCTGCATCTTTATTCCTGTCCTGCCCCAAGGTTTTTCAGAAACATTTTTTTTTTTTAGATTCCATATATATGTGTTAGCATACAGTATTTGTTTTTCCTCTTTCTGACTGACTTTACTCCGTATGACAGACTCTAGGTCCATCCACCTCACTACAAATAACTCAATTTCGTTTCTTTTTATGGCTGAGTAATATTCCTTTGTATATATGGGCCACATCTTCTTTATTCATTCACTGTCAATGGACACTTAGGTTGCTTCCAGTCTGGGCTATTGTAAGTAGAACTCCAGTGAACGTTGTGGTACATGACCCTTTTTGAATTATGGTTTTATCAGGGTATATGCCCAGTAGTGGGATTGCTGGGTCGTATGGTAGTTCTATTTTTAGTTTTTTAAGGAACCTCCATACTGTTATCCATAGTGGCTGTATCAATTTACATTCCCACCAGTAGTGCAAGAAGGTTCCCATTTCTCCACACCCTCTCCAGCATATATTGTTTGTAGATTTTCGATGATGGCCATTCTGACTGGTGTGAGGTGATACCTCACTGTACTTTTCATTTGCACTTCTCTAATGATTAGTGATGTTGAGCATCCTTTCGTTTGTTTGTTGGCAACCTGTATATCTTCTTCAGAGAAAGGTCTATTTAGGTCTTCTGCCCATTTTTGGATTGGATTGTTTGTGTTTTTTTTGATATTGAGCTGCATGGGCTGCCTGTAAATTTTGGAGATTAATCCTTTGTCAGTTGCTTCATTTGCAAATATATTCTCCCATTCTGAGGGTTGTCTTTTCGTCTTGTTTATGGTTTCCTTTGCTGTGCAAAAGCTTTTAAGTTTCATTAGGTCCCATTTGTTTATTTTTGTTTTTATTTCTATTTCTCCAGGAAGTGGGTCAAAAAGGATCTTGCTGTGATCTATGTCATAGAGTGTTCTGCCTATGTTTTCCTCTAAGAGTTTTATAGTATCTGGGCTTACAATTAGGTCTTTAATCCATTTTGCGTTTATTTTTGTGTGTGGTGTTAGGAAGTGTTCTAATTTCATTCTTTTACATGTAGCTGTCCAGTTTTCCCAGCACCACTTATTGAAGAGGCTGTCTTATCTCCACTGTATATTCTTGCCTCCTTTATGAAAAATAAGGTGACCATATGTGTGTGGGTTTATCTCTGGGATTTCTATCCTGTTCCATTGATCGATATTTCTGTTTCTGTGACCAGTACCATACTGTCTTCATGACTGTAGCTTTGTAGTATAGTCTGAAGTCAGGGAGCCTGATTCCTCCAGCTCCATTATTCTTTCCCAAGATTACTTTGGCTATTTGGGGTCTTTTGTGTTTCCATACAAATTGTGAAATTTTTTGTTCTAGTTCTGTGAAAAATGCCATTGGTAGTTTGATAGGGATTGCACTGAATCTGTAGATTTCTTTGGGTAGTAGAGTCATTTTCACAATGCTGATTCTTCCAATCCAAGAACATGGTATATCTCTCCATCTGTTTGTATCATCTTTAATTTCTTTCATCAGTGTCTTACACATTTCTGCACACAGGTCTTTTGTCTCCTTAGGTAGGTTTATTCCTAGGTATTTTATTCTTTTTGTTACCATGGTAAATGGGAGTGTTTCCTTAATTTCTCTTTCAGATTTTTCATTACTGTATAGGAATGCCAGAGATTTCTGTGCATTAATGTTGTATCCTGCAACTTTACCAAATTCATTGATTAGCTCTAGTAGTTTTCTGGGAGCATCTTTAGGATTCTCTATGTATTGTATCATGTCATCTGCAGACAGTGACAGCTTTAACTCTTCTTTTCCAATTTGGATTCCTTTTATTTCTTTTTCTTCTCTGATTGCTGTGGCTAAAACTTCCAACACTATGTTGAATAATAGTGGTAAGAGTGGACAACCTTGTCTTGTTCCTGATCTTAGAGGAAATGGTTTTAGTTTTTCACCATTGAGAATGATGTTGGCTGTGAGTTTGTCATATATGGACTTTATTATGTTGAGGAAATTTCCCTCTATGCAAACTTTCTGACAGGTTTTTATCATAAATGGGTGTTGAATTCTCTCGAAAGATTTTTCTGCATCTATTGAGATGTTCATATGGTTTTTCTCCTTCAGTTTGTTAATATGGTTTATCACATTGATTGATTTGTGTGTATTGCAGAATCCTTGCATTCCTGGGGTAAACCCCACTTGATCATGGTGTATGATACTTTTTATGTGCTGTTAGATTCTCTTTGCCAGTATTTTGTTGAGGATTTTTGCATCTATGTTCATCACTGATATTGGCCTGTAGTTTTCTTTCTTTGTGACATCTTTGTCTGGTTTGGGTATCATGGTGATGGTGGCCTCGTAGAATGAGTTGGGACGTGTTCCTCCCTCCACTGTATTTTGGAAGAGTTTGAGAAGGATAGGTGTTAGCTCTTCTCTAAAAGTTTTATAGAATTCGCCTGTGAAGTCATCTGGTCCTGGGCTTTTGTTTGTTGGAAGATTTTTAATCATAGTCTCAATTTCAGTGCTTGTGATTTCTCTGTTTATAGTTTCTATTTCTTCCTGGTTCAGTCTCAGAAGATTGTGCTTTTCTAAGAATTTGTCCATTTCTTCAAGGTTGTCCATTTTTTTCACATATAGTTCCTTGTAGTAATCTCTCATGATCCTTTGGATTTCTGTAGTGTCAGTTGTTATATCTCCTTTTTCATTTCTAATTCTATTGATGTGAGTCTTCTCCCTTTTGTCCTTGATGAGTTTGGCTACTGGTTTATCAATTTTGTTTATCTTCTCAAAGAACCAGCTTTTAGTTTTATTGATGTTTGCTATTGTTTCCTTCATTTCTTTTTCATTTGTTCCTGATCTGATCTTTATGATTTCTTTCCTTCTGCTAACTTTGGAGTTTTTTTGTTCTTCTTTCTCTACTTGATTTAGGTGTAAGTTTAAGTTGTTTATTTGAGATGTTTCTTGTTTCTTGAGGTAGGATTGTATTGCTATGAACTTCCCTCTTAGAACTGCTTTTGCTGCATCCCATAGGTTTTGGGTTGTAGTGTTTTCATTGTCATTTGTTTCTAGGTATTTTTTGATTTCCTCTTTGATTTCTTCAGTGATCTCTTGATTATTTAGTAGGGTATTGTTTAGCCTCCACGTGTTTGTATTTTTTATGGATTCTTTTCTGTAATTGATTTCTAGTCTCATAGTGTTGTGGTCAGAAAAGATACTTGGTATGATTTCAATTTTCTTAAATTTACCAAGGATTGATTTGTGACCCAAGATATGATCTATCCTGGAGAATGTTTCATGAGCACTTGAGAAGAAGGTGTATTCTTTTGTTTTTGGATGGAGTGTCCTATAAATATCAATTAAGTCCACCTTGTTTAATGTATCATTTAAAACTTGTGTTTCCTTATTTATTTTCATTTGGGATGATCTGTCCATTGGTGAAAGTGGGGTGTTAAAGTCCCCTACTATGATTGTGTTACTGTCTATTTCCCCTTTCATGGCTGTTAGCATTTGCCTTCTGTATTGAGGTGCTCCTATGCGGGTGCATTAATATTTTCAATTGTTATATCTTCTTCTTGGATTGATCTCTTGATCATTATATAGTGTCCTTCTTTGTCTCTTGTAATAGTCTTTTTTTTTTTTTTTTTTGGTGGTACGTGGGCCTCTCACTGCCGTGGCCTCTCCCACTGCGGAGCACAGACTCCGGATGCGCAGGCCCAGCGGCCACGGCTCACGGGCCCAGCCGCTCCGCGGCATGGGGGATCCTCCCGGACCGGGGCACGAACCCGTGTCCCCTGCATCGGCAGGCGGACTCTCAACCACTGCACCACCAGGGAAGCCCTAGTCTTTATTTTAAAGTCTGTTTTGTCTGATATGAGAACTGCTACTCCAGCTTTCTTTTGATTTCTGTATGCATGGAATATCTTTTTCCATCTACTCACTTTCAGTCTGTATGTGTGCCTAGGTCTGAAGTGGGTCTTGTAAACAGCATATATATGGGTCTTGTTTTTGTATCCATTCAGTCAGTCTGTGTCTTTTGGTTGGAGCATTTAATCCATTTACATTTAAGGTAGGTTTTGATATGTATGTTCCTATTACCATTTTCTTAATTGTTTTGGGTTTGTTATTGTAGGTCTTTTCCTTCTCTTGTGTTTCCAGCCTAGAGAAGTTCCTTTAGCATGTGTTGTAAAGCTGGTTTGGTGGTGCTGAATTCTCTTAGCTTTTGCCTGTCTGTAAAGTTTTTAATTTCTCTATCAAATCTGAATGAGATCCTTGCTGGGTAGATTAACCTTGGTTGTAGGTTTTCCCCTTTCATCACTTTAAATATGTCCTGCCACTCCCTTCTGGCTTGGAGAGTTTCTGCTGAAAGATCAGCTGTTAACCTTATGGTGATTCCCTTGTATGTTATTTGTTGTTTTTCCCTTGCTGCTTTTAATATTTTTTCTTTGTATTTAGTTTTTGATAGTTTGATTTATATCTGTGTTGGCGTGTTTCTCCTTGGATTTATCCTGTATGGGACTCTCTGTGCTTACTGGACTTGATTGACTATTTCCTTTCCCATATTAGGGAAGTTTTCAACTATAATCTCTTCAAATATTTTCTCAGTCCCTTTCTTTTTCTCTCCTTCTTATGGGACCCCTATAATTCGAAAGTTGGTGCATTTATTGTTGTCCCAGAGGTTGAGACTGTCCTCAATTCTTTTCATTCTTTTTTCTTTATTCTGCTCTGCGGTAGTTATTTCCACTATTTTATATTCCAGGTCACTTATCTGTTCCTCTGCCTCAATTATTCTTCTATTGATTCCTTCTAGAGAACTTTTAATTTCATTTATTGTGTTGTTCATCACTGTTTGTTTGCTCTTTAATTCTTCTAGGTCCTTGTTAAACGTTTCTTGTATTTTCTCCATTCTATTTCCAAGATTTTGGATCATCTTTACTGTCATTACTGTGAATTCTTTTTCAGGTAGACTGCCTATTTCCTCTTCATTTGTTTGGTCTGGTGGGTTTTTACCTTGCTCCTTCATCTGCTGTGTGTTTCTCTACTTCTCATTTTGCTTAACTGTGTTTGTGGTCTCGTTTTTGCAGGCTGCAGGTTCGTAGTTCGGGTTGTTTTTGGTTTCTGTCCCCAGTGGCTAAGGTTGGTTCATTGGGTTGTGTAGGCTTCCTGGTGGAGGTTGCTGGTGCCTGTGTTCTGGTGGATGAGGCTGGGTTTTGTCTTTCTGGTGACCAGGACTGCATCCAGTGGTGTGTTTTGGGGTGTCTGTGAGCTTATTATGATTTTAGGCAGCCTCTTTGCTAATGGATGGGGTTGTGTTCCTGTCTTGCTAGTTGTTTAGCATAGGGTGTCCAGCACTGTAGCTTGCTGGTCGTTGAGTGGAGCTGGGTCTTAGTGTTGAGATGGATATCTCTGGGAGAGCTTTTGCTGTTTGATGTTACATGGAGCCAGGAGACCTCTGGTGGACCAATATCTTTAACTCGGCTCTCCCACCTTAGAGGCTCAGGCCTGACACCCGGCCAGAGCACCAAGCCCCTGTCAGCCACTCAGCTCAGAAGAAAAGGGAGAAAAAAAGAAATAAAGAAAAAAATAAAATACAATAAAGTTATTAAAATAAAACATTTTTTACATCATTAAAAATAAAAAAATTAAAAGTTATTTTAAAAAAAAGAAAGAAGAGAGCAACCAAACCAAAAAACAAATCCACCAGTGATAACCAGCGCTAAAAACTATACTAAAAAAAAATAAAGGGCAGAACCCTAGGACAAATGGTAAAAGCAAAAGCTATACAGACAAAATCACACAAAGAAGCATACACATACACACAAAAAGAGAAGATGGAAAAATACATATATATCTATATATAAAAAAAAGGAAGAGAGCAACCAAATCAATAAATAAATCTACCAATGATAATAAACTCTAAATACTAAACTAAGATAAACATAAAACCAAAAACAAATTAGATGCAGAAAGCAAACCCCAAGTCTACAGTTGCTCCCAAAGTCCACCGCCTCAATATTGGGATGATTCGTTGTCTCTTCAGATATTCCACAGATGCAGGGTACATCAAGTTGATTTGGGGGATTGAATCCGCTGCTCCCGAGGCTGATGGGAGAGATTTCCTTTTCTCTTTGTTTGCACAGCTCCTGGGATTCAGCTTTGGATTTGCCCCAGCCTTGCATGTAGGTCGCCTGAGGGCATCTGTTGTTCGCTCAGACAGGGCAGGGTTAAAGGAGCAGCTGATTAGGGGGTTCTGGCTCACTCAGGCCGGGGGGAGGGAGGGGTACAGAGTGCGGGGTGAGCCTGCGGTGGCAGAGCCCAGCATGACGTTGCACCAGCCTGAGGTGTACCGTGTGATCTCCTGGGGAAGTTGTCCCTGGATCATGGGACCCTGGGGGTGGTGGGCTGCACAGGCTCCCAGGAGGGGAGGTGTGGATAGTGACCTGTGCCTGCACACAGGATTCTTGGTGGCAGCAGCAGCAGCCTTAGCATTTCATGCCCATCTCTGGTGTCCAGCTTTCTATCAGTTTGCAGAGTAGAGAGCTACATATGTTGTCATGAGCAACTGAACAGGATATTGATAATCTTTAAGGAAAATATTCGTTGGGCTCAGTTAAGGAGACTGGCTCTTTGGGACACGTTCTTCGTAGTTGGACAGGAGGCCTGATTTGAAAGCTTTCCTTATCTCAGCAGGCAATTCATTTCTGTGTGTTGTATATAAGATCTCAAGATTTTATCTTGAGATAAAGATCTGCCAAAGAGGAAGATAAAAGCTGAGGCGTGCCTGGAGGTAGAAGATAGGGGGAATATTTGGAGCAGAACTAGAGGGGTGAGTGAAGTCATCCCCCAAGGCTAGCAGCCGGAAGTCAAGGAGCTAGAAACCAGGGTCCTGAAGTGGGGTACTGGCCCCCATCAGAGAGCCACATTTGTGTCTGTGTTTGGGGGCACAAATGTAGTGAATGGAAGCACCTTCCTCTCTAGAGGCTCCCATCATCTACTATATATATTTCTCTAAAAGCACACGTCAGGACTAGAAAGCAACTGGAGGTTGGGCCTAAGAGGCCTCTGGGAAGCTGGAGCAGTTGGCTCCCAAATGCCAGTTTGTGTTAGCCTTTTCCCAGGTTTCAAAATGTGAAAGCAACAAAATCCAAATGTTTTCAAACCATTGACTTAGTGCCCCAGATTTGGTCACAAACACTGGCCATGTTTGCATAGACAAATAAAGGCAAAGATAAGTGGAAGCAACTGGCCTGAATTGGGGTATAATTGATCCCAATTTGTTCTCACTATTTATTCATATTTAGCAAATGAATGCATACATTGACTGGGTTGAGACAACCTCAAAGAATATAGTCCATACACTTTTACCTGTTAAATATCAAGAATGTTGTTCATGCTCAATAAATGAGAAGGGAGGCAAAAAAACAAAACCAAAAAAAAGGTCATTTGGTATGAGTTTGGGCAAGTATATTCCCTTTGCAAGTGATTTCTTCATCGTCACAAGGAATGGCAAACACCCCACTCATGGGACTTCCCTGGTGGCGCAGTGGTTAAGAGAGAGTAGTTGTGGCTCACATAGAGAGCCTGTGAGCCACAACTACTGAGCCCATGCACCACAACTACTGAAGCCCAAGTGCCTAGAGCCCGTGCTCCGCAACAAGAGAAGTTACCTCAATGAGAAGCTCGCTCACTGCAACGAAGAGTAGCCCCCGCTTGCGGCAACTAGAGAAAGCCCATGTGCACAGCAACGAAGAGCCAACACAGCCAAAAAATAAATAAATAAATTTATTTAAAAAAAAAAAGAACCCACGACACCCTTGCCATTAAAAACAAAAACAAAATAACACTCCACTCACATGACACTGTACCACCACCTTACAAATGGCAGTTATCATTAGGAGTTGCACAAAATTTTAATCTGTCAAGATATAGCCCCAATGTCCTTCTCCACCCAGTGCTCCAGGCAGCCTGTTAGTCAGAGCTGGCAACATACATTACACCTGTTTGCCGTATTTGGACCCAGCGACCTCTAAGATCCCTCCTAGATCTACCCTACTCTTATTCTTTAAGAAAAACCCATCAAAAAGAGGAAAAATTATATCCTCGAAATAAAGTGTCTATATCAATATGTTTAATCAAAGATCATGATTAACAGAGAAAGGGAACTAATTTTACCTTTCCTGTGGTCTTACTGTCCCTGGTCTAACTGCCTTCTCAGCTATCTTGGACCATGGAAGTTCTCTCTTCTCTTCTGCCATGCATTACCAAGTGAATTCTACATAGAGTGCATCCTCTCCCTCCATTCTTTTTCCCAGGTGACCTATGACCTCCCCAAATCTGCTCAACCAACCAAAGAGGTTCATAAGCTTTGGGTTTTGAGGCTGGGAAGTGATAGACCCACAGAAGGTGTGATGTAGACTTCAGTAGCAACAGCATCCCAAGGAGAACGGGGTGGGTGGGAGTCACCATATCAAAAATATCACTGATGATAGGAATACCCAAGGCTTCTTGTAGGCCACAGAGCAACAAGCTACATTTCTCTACATGTGTTCCTTGAACCTGGGATATTAACTGGTTGCTCAAACAAGTATGATTACTTCCTTAGCAAACTGTGTTGAAGAACATTAAGCAGGTTTCTTTACTAAGTGCTTGTACACTTTTAACACTAATATGTATCATGAATCACTAAGAGGAGGGTTAGATTGTGCCTCATTTCTCAAATTTATTGATCTCCATTACCTTTTTGTCAAGGCCTATCTTGTGAGACTAGTGTTCCACAGGACACACACTGGGAAACAAAGCCCTAGCATTCTGAAGACAGATTCCTCATTTTATATGGATAAAAAATTTAAAAGTTAGTCTTCCCCAGAAAGTTTATAGGCAGAGCTGGGACAAGCATCCAGGAAGTTCAGAGGTAGGCTTTGATCTTCTCTTAATGCCATAGGCCATGAAGACAGTTCCTAAAGACTAGGCAAGAGGTTAGTTCCAGCCATATGTGAAAAAAGAGCTTCCTTTTCTTCTGTAGGTCTTGCTCTATGATGTTTAGCAGTGAATACGAATGTTACCAATGGACACTAGAGCTGAAAATCACCTTGGAGGACACCTGCTCTGACTCTCTCATTTCACAGGTAAGGAAACTGTGGCTCAAAAAGAACATACAAGACTTACCCAAAATCACATAATAGAGCTCAGATTAGACCCAAGTCTGATGACACTTGGTTTCCAGTATGTAATCCAACAAACTGTAACCACTAACTCCTGAACTATCCAAGAGAGAAAAGATGGTTTATTGAATTCAAGGTAAGCCATTTGCTGGTGAAAACTACACAGATTACGTATAAGTTTCGTATACATGTGTGTTTGTGTGTGTGTGTATGTAGGTAGATAGATAGAAATAGATCACTGTTTTAACTCCCGAAGGGGGGCTATCTAAGGATAGGAGTTAGGGAAATAATAGAGAGTGTATGTTATAAACAGTTAAAATGTACCCCAAAAAGTCTTCTATAGAAGTGAAAGAAAAACAACTCAGTCAAGATATTCAAAAGAAAATCTGACTTTTCACTATCACCAATCAGTGGTTCTCCATCCCGGTTGCATGTACAAATCCCCTAGAGGTCTTTTCAGAAACAACCATGTTTGGGGTGCGGCACGGACACTGGCAGCTTTTAACAACCTCACAGGTGATTTCACTGTGTAGCTAGAGGTGAGACATACTCACTGAACGTAAGGAATCCAAGGCAGATTCTCTTCACTCCTACATCATCCAGCCTCTGAGTCTGTGGGTGGAAAGTCCAGCCGAGAGGTTTTCCAGATGTTCTTTCATGGCTGAGGCTTGCTCACAGCCTCACCCTGAGCACGGAGCCAGAGCCAATAATTCCCGTCTTCCTTCTGGGCTTCTAGCTGCCCTGGGCTGCCTTATTGGCTTCTGTATCCCTCCTACCATTTGCTGTCAATCCAAAAACCTGGGGAAGCTAAAGTGAAATCCTTGAATTTGTTTATGTGGCAAGAAGCTTGGTGTCTATGCTGAAAAAATGTCCTTGGCCTTTGACAAAGCCGCCTTGGAGATGTCTCTGTCTGTTTTAAATAGGCCATAGACTAGCTGGGAAACCAGTGCTCTCCACCAGGAGCCAATCTGCTGAATCAGCCCATAGGAGCAGAGAGAGACTGGTGATTCAAATGCAAGGGTGTTTCTGACTTTTTTTTTTTTGTATCATTTAGCTTCAAAGGAATGCAGAACTTTTAAGGGAGGCTTTTGGACTTGACTGTGGAGAATAGGTCAAACTGGAAATTGATTTGTGAGACATATTTTCAATTTTCGGGAATACTTGAAATACAATGATGAAGCCCAGTGTATGGAAAGGACATTTATGACGTTCATTTTAAAGAAAAGGTCTCGTTATTGGAAGACTAGTGTATTACCCACCTTTAAAAGTCTTGGAGGAGAGTTTGGGACTAGATCTTTGAGACCTCAGAGAGACATCTAGAAGGCAAAGAAAACAAATTCATGGGCTCATTTTTACATGTAAAGAGAAGAGAAAAGTAAAATAATCTTTCTAAATGTAACACAAATGCAAATTTAGGAGTTTCATCTATGCTGTGATGAAAAGAAGCAGAGTGGCTGTAGAGAAAATTCAATATTAATTAAGAATAGTAAGGATGTGAGGAGACAACACTGCTATGGGAACAGAAGAAAAATGTAAAATTATGTCTTACCATGGGTTCTGCCCACAGTGGAATATTTGCTATGTTTAGGGAGCTGTAAAAACACAATCTTCCTGCCCTCAAGAAATCTGGGCTGAAGAGGCCAGAGAAAGGTACAATGTTAATAGCAAAAGGATATATAAATACCAATGGCAATTTGAAATACAAAACATATTTCACAATATAAGTGAAAAGTAGGCTCAGGGAGTAAAGGTGACAGGACTCCAGACATGGAAGAAGGTTCTTTTGGTGAGAGTAAGCAGGGAAGCATCCACAGAAGTGGGGACCAGGGAGCCAGCTTCTGAAGGAGGGTATAAGATTCAGGAGGTAGGGAGAGCCCTGGGAGGGGCGGGTGGCAAAGAGGGCACAGTGGCACCAGTCTGCAGTGTCTTCCTCTCTCTCACCTACACAGCTCTAGGGAGCACGAAGAACATGCAGAGAATCTCTGCTTTGGCATATATTCCTGCTCTGAGGAGCATCAGTAATGTTCTTTGTTTTTTTAATTATTGAAGTATAGTTGATTTACAATATTGTGTTAGTTTCAGGTATACAGCAAAGTGATATATATGTAAATCAGATTCTTTTCCCTTATAGGTTATCACAAAACATTGAGTAGAGTTCCCTGTGCTATACAGTAGGTCCTTGTTGTTTATCTATTTTATATATAGTAGTGTATATATGTTAATCCCAAACTCCTAAACTCCTAATTTGTCCCTCCCTGCCCCCCCCTTTTCACTTTGGTAACCATAAGTTTGTTTCCTATGTCTGTGGGTCTGTTTTGTATATTAGTTCATTTGTATCTATTTTTTTTCTTTAGATTCCACATATAAGCGATATCACATGATATTTGTTTTTCTCTATCTGGCTTACTTGACTTAGTATGATAATCTCTAGGTCCATCCATGTTGCTGCAAATGGTATTATTTCATTCTTTTTTATGGCTGAGTGAAGTTCCATTGTATTTATATACCACATCTTTATCCATTCATCTGTCGGTGGACATTTAGGTTGCTTCCATGTCCTGGCTTTTGTAAATAGTGCTGCAATGAACATTGGGGTGCATGTATTTTTGAATTATGGTTTTCTCTGCATATATGCCCAGGAGTGGGATTGCTGGATCATATGGTAGCTCTATTTTTAGTTTTCTAAGGAACCTCCATACTATTCTCCTTAATAGCTGTACCAGTTTACATTCCCACCAACAGTGTAGAAGGGTTCCCTTTTCTCCACACTCTCCAGCATTTATTTTTTGTAGACTTTTTGATGATGGCCATTCTGACTGTTATGAAGTGATACCTCATTGTAGTTTTGATTTGCATTTCTCTAATAATTGGTGATGTTGAGCATCTTTTCATGTGCCTTTTGGCCATCTGTGTGTCTTCTTTGGAGAAATGTCTATTTAGATCTTCTGCCCATTTTTTGATTGAGTTGTTTGGTTTTTTGATATTGAGCTGTATAGCTGTTTGTATATTTTGGAGATTAGTCCCTTGTCGGTCACATCATCTGCAAATATTTTCTCCCATTCTGTACATTGTCTTTTCATTTTGCTTATGGTTTCCTTGGCTGTGCAAAAGCTTGTAAGTTTAATTAGGTCCCATTTGTTTATTTTTTTTATTTCCATTACTGTAGGAGTCGAATCCAAAAAGATATTGCTGCAATTTATGTCAGAGTGTTCTGCCTATGTTTTCCTCTAGGAGCTTTATAGTGTCCAGTCTTACATTTAGGTCTTCAATCCACTTTGAGTTTATTTTTGTGTATGGTGTTGGGAAAGTGAAGAAAATTCACATTTATTGAGCACTCCTCCATGAGCATGCGCCATGCTAGGCGCTTTAAATATATAAGCACTTAGTCCTCAAAATAAAGATACCAAAATCCACAACCCTGTATGGGTGGTATCATTGCTCCCAATCTCTAGAAGAGGTAACAGAGATGTAGAGGTGCTAAGCAGTTTGCCGAAGTTCACAGAGCAAAGAAGTAGAAATTCTAGAAAGTGATGGAGGTGACGAATGTAATCAAAGGTAAAAATGAAGAGACCTGAACATTCCTTAGAAATTTGTACTTTCATTCCAAGGTCCTCCACCTATGGAAACTTTCCTTTCCCCATCTCACAATTTAATCACATCATAGAATTTGAGTTAAAAGTGTCCTTGGAAAACTATCCAACACCTTCTTTTATGAGGAAACGGGCTAAGAGAGGTGAGCTTCTGTGAGTGCCAGGGGTCACACAGCCATCGAGGAGCAGAGCTCAGAAGCCAGCCTACCACGTTCCTGATGCCCGCAGCAGCCTGACAAAGGCCTGGGTAAATAGAAGCAGGGACATGTGTTGTCTCTAGGCAGTTGTAGGAGGAGTTCAGTTTCCTGTTAGCTGTCTGATCCACCCCTCGTCAGAGATACAGAGGTGTCTGCCAATTCCAAATCCCAACAGACTCCTCTCTCTGGCTTTTGAGGAGGCTTGTACAGGGTGGCAGAGCATGCTGTTTCCCTTGTGGCTCCTCTTCTTTCCCCTGAGCCAGAGGGAGAAAGGATTCATTGAAAAACAGGGTGGGCTACAGAGACTTCAGCTTTTCACCCTCATACCTGCCTTAGACCACTGGGAGAAGAGGCAAAGGAGAGGCATCTCTGGCAGTTGTGGGCATTCGCTAAAGATTACAAATAAAAGATTGCCAAGAAACAAGACTCAGTATAGGTGTAGCATCTGTTTTTACTCAAAGGAGATTGACAGTGGATCAGTGGTGGCTGTGTTCTTGGGTTCCCAAGATCTAACTGTAGATTTAAAGAAAGGGGCCATAGGCCTGATGGAGGGTCAGAGCAGAGATCCTGACTTTATCTCTCACTGGTGTCTCCGGTCTTCCAATGAGGAGTAGACAAATCAGCCCTCACCACGGGAGAGAGGGGACCCAGTTTCAGTTGCTTTTGAGGGTAAACCACTGATGGCTTTTGAGGCCAACAAGACTAGGAAGTAGCACATGGGTTAATTTTCTTAAGCCCAAAGGTCAGTCACCACCAAATCTTACTCCCTGGGACTTGGCCAGCAATGCTGCCACTGACCAAAACTACTCTAAATGGCCAACAGTTCCCTTACACACACACACACACACACACACACACACACACACACACACACACACACACACACACAATGATGTAAGATTAGGCATGCTACATTGAAATAATTAAAGCTTTCTTGATCCTGTCCTCTAAAACTACTAAAACCCCTGAAATTCCTGTTAAATAAGAATGACTATGCAGACAGTTTCATTTGAAGCCAAGTCTGAAACATTAAAACCGACTCCCATCCAGTGTTTGCTTTCCCCTGGGGGGCTTATTCTTCTAGGCAGTTTTACAAGTCTCCTACCAGCTAAATGAAGATGGTTTAATCAACCTGCCAGCCAACTCCACTAGCAGTAAGTACAGAAACAGAATACTAAATGAAAGCCAAGAGATTCTCTTTCCTTTTTCTAAATTTAGAAATGAGAACCAGATTGGCCAAAAAATAAACATCTATGAGTCAAATTCCAAGTCCCAGCTCTGCCCTAATTCAGAATGTACTTGCAACACTTAGTAATTATTCAGTAAGTTTAGCCGTATAGAAAAAGTCTAGATCAGAGCTCCCAGCTGTTACACTGAAGTCAACTGATGAATGGAAAACCTCTACATAGTCACTGACTACTGTGACACACTATTCACAAAATCTATGGGTGTTTTCAATGGGAAGAATGTATAGTTTAAAGACACGGAGCCACTCCCACCCTGTCCTACTGTATGCCATCACTGGGGCCTGGTGAGAGTGACCAAAGCTAATGAGAATAAATAACATCTTTGTATAAAATGGAGAGGGACTCTTCGGCCTCTGCCATTCAGATAAAAACTAGTTATCACCTACCTCCAGAATTAATTTTCAGTAAATAATTTTTAAGTCTGGTCCAGAATGATCTAAATAACCACCTCTGTTTTTCACTTCTTACTGTTTATCAGTAGATAAATTCTTTCTGGAGTTTTCTACAAATATCAGTCTCCTTGGATTTCAGTTTCAATGTCATTCAATGAGAAATCTCTTACCAAACCACATCTTAGTACTAAGATGAAGACCATCTAATATTGTGTTTTACTCAAGACCATGTTTCTCAAAGTGTGTAGTACATAATTGGTTATACTCAAAATCACCAAATAAACAGTATCCAAGTTTATCAATTTACTCAAATATTTGGAAGAACATTTATTTTTATATCAGTATAATTACAAATATATACTTTGGTGTGGAAACAAAATGTTTATGACTGTTAAGACAAAAATGAATATTTCAGAGAGATTTATAATGGGCCACTTTGAGGCTATGCACCGGAACACCCTGGGTGGCATGCCCACTCTTGCTTGAGGGAGGGAAATGATTGTAGGGGTTTGGGGGAAGGCTGGAGAGCATGTCTACTCCCTTCTGCCATGTAAAGTACTGTAGTGGAGACATACCCAAAATATTGACAACATGCTTAGTAGGAAGGATACTTTAGAGGAAGGAAGATGGTGGTTCGTGAAAGCTCTGGAGCCATGTTTCCTGAAGAGTGGTCCACTCATCACTAGTCATAGATAAGCACTCATATTTCAATGCATTTGGATGTTCTTCCTCTATTTATGGCAAGTTATACACATGTTCCAAATTTTCTTAAATTTTTTCTTTCAAGAAAAAGAAATGAGTTGACCTAAAGAAAAAGGAAGATTAATAGTATATGTGGTAACAGATGCAATAAAATCAGGAAGGTGTCAAATGAATGACTGAACCTATGCAATCTAAATCCATCTCTACCTTTATAATATTTCTCTACTCAAAAACATTAAGAAATGCCATACTGGGTCAGCCCTGTGGCCCATCTATTAGATCAAAAAATGACCCCAAGAATACTTCTTTCCTCATAAATTTATCGAGCACCTGCTATGTACTAGAGATAGCCTTACTTAAAGGAGATACAAGTCAAGTGAGAAGATAGACTCATCCCAAACCACTGCAATTCAGGGTCATCATTGTCATGATGAACACCCGAAAGGGTCAGAGAGAGAGAAGATGCAGCAACAAGTAAGAGTGCTGGGGGGCTTCCCTGGTGGCACGGTGGTTGAGAGTCCGCCTGCCGATGCAGGGGACACGGGTTCGTGACCCGGTCTGGGAAGATCCCACGTGCCGCGGAGCGGCTGGGCCCATGAGCCATGGCCGCTGAGCCTGTGCGTCCGGAGCCTGTGCTCCGCAGTGGGAGAGGCCACAACAGTGAGAGGCCCGAGTACTGCAAAAAAAAAAAAAAAGAGTGCTGGGTTTGGGTCAGAGAAGGCTTTACAAAGGAGGTGATATTTGAGTTGAAGCTTAAAGGGGAGTAGAAATTTACAAAGAGCATTGCGTGAGAAAGCATGGTTGCCTTCCACAAAAACAATCCCAAAATTATTTAATGGGTAAAACAAACATACATGGATTATTTTAAAAGTTCCTGCTTTTAGTTCCAGAATAGACTAGCTTGCCCATGTGGTCAGTACTTTAGGGGTCTAGAGGGTCCTCGTGGTAGCTTTACAAATAAGCCCATTGGCAAGGAGCTCTAGGGGAGAGACTACCAGACCTAACCTTAACAGGAGGTTTTTCCTTTAAACGTGGTCTGTGGTAAGTTCCCTCCCCACACTAAAGAGCGTCCAAAAAGTACATTCCTGTTTCTCACTAAGGATTTGTTAAGTACCAAAAAGATTAAGAGATTGAAGGTTGCTTAATGACCTCCTCCTTAGAAGCAACTACAGGGAGAATGAGTTCTGTTTCCAAAGACCCTTGGAAAAAGTTTCCCTTAGGTGAACCCCAAGAGTTGGAGAGATCAAATAAGTTTGAATACTGTCCTTATCACTTTTGGGGGGTGCTCAAGACTGCCTCCTTTTTTCCCCAAATCTCTTATTGAAGGGTCAGACACCAGCATTTTGTGTATCTACATTTCTTTCATTTTCAATGGCTAACTTAAAGACAGATAACAGTGGGACATCTAATGACTTAAGCTCACCTGCATTATAATTCTCCCAGGGTAGATGTCCTTCCCAGGAATGATCCCTAAGAAAATTCCAAATATATGTGCATATAAATCTAGGTTATTGACCTGGCACCAAACTCTATCTGCCACCTACTCTAACCTGATGCCAAGCAGCTCACAAATTGAAAACTCATTTAGAGTGTCTCCAGACATCTTTGTTCTCTGTGTATAAAAGGTGCCAGAGAACATTCTAAATTGGCAGCCATTATGGCCAATCACAACCCCACCCACTGTAGCCATGCACAATGAGTATCTCTGCAAAACTGTGAGCCAGGAAGCAGCTAGAAATACCTCTTTGGACAGCCATCTGTGTCTGCCTACTGTCTTGCTTACTAGATGGTCAGCTCTTCATCATCCTTAGCCTCCACACCCAGAACCTGTGTGCCTGACACATAGTAATGGCTCAAGAAATGTGACAGAGGGATGATTCCACTCTACTAACTCTTTTTCTGCTCTATTCCCCCAAGGTCAGTTTAGTTTAACCCCTGTGTTTCCAGCATATGAAAGTTACTTAAATCTATTTGATCTAGATCAAATCAGAGACAGGACAAAGTTGAAGATGGTGCTACATCATGTCAACAGCAAAATTATAGACAGAAGCCAGTGGAAGGATTGCCGTCTATAGAAATTGCTGCTGTAGTATTGTGTGAACCCATGTAATACAATCTATAGCTCAATACCATTTGTGTGTGTACAAATATTAGTTAACACTCATAGTAAGAATTCTTATTTTAGGTCCTCAAAACAAGCTAAAGTAGCTTGGCACTAGAACCAACTTGATTTCTCTGGCTTAATATGACCCTTGACAGTTTCCTCATGTATCCATGTCAAAGACTGTGTACCACACCTGGAATTGTGTGTCCAAACAGGTCTAGTATACATTAGGGATGAGAAAATGGAAGAATAGAAGGTAGCTCTGTTCAGAAAGGAGGATCGTAGAATTAAGGTATTAGCAGTGGAGATATTTCTGATAATGGTCATGATTTAGGCAGATATACTGGAATAAAAAGAAATAAGGGACAAAGAGTTATAATGCCAGCATATTGGAAGGTCAGAATGGTTGCCGAAATCCCCGAGAATGATGGCAGTAGATGGAATAGAGGGGAGAACTAAACCCGAGGCTCAAAATCAAGGCGGAATTATCTGAGAATTTGTGAGAGGGTGAGATATTAAGATATGAAGTCCTAATGTGGAAAGAGTGCTGAAAGTTACAGTGTGACAAAAGTTTAAAAGCAAAAATGGGGATTATTACAGTGTTCTATTAACATATAATATTGTATATGCATCACCTTTCTTGCCTGGAAAATTTCCTAAAAATAGGAGTAAGAATAGGAAAAAACTAGCATTTATTACCTGCCTACTGTGTTCCAAACCCTGAACCAGTAGTTTGTGTTGTTTTAACATCTTTATTGGAGTATAATTGCTTTACAATGGTGTGTTAGCTTCTGCTTTATAACAAAGTGAATCAGCTATACATATACATATGTCCCCATGTCTCTTCCCTCTTGCATCTCCCACCCTCCCTATCCCACCCCTCTAGGTGGTCACAAAGCACCGAGCTGATTTCCCTGTGCTATGTGGCTGCTTCCCACTAGCTATCTATTTTACATTTGGTAGTGTATATATGTCCATGCCACTCGCTCACTTTGTCCCACCTTACCCTTCCCCCTCCCGTATCCTCAAGTCCATTCTCTAGTAAGTCTGCATCTTTATTCCCATCTTGCCCCTAGGTTCTTCTGACTATTTTGTTTCCTTTTTCTTTTTTAGATTCCATATATATGTGTTAGCATACGGTATTTGTTTTTCTCTTTCTGACTTACTTCACTCTGTATGACAGTCTCTAGGTCCATCCACCTCACTAAAAATAACTCAGTTTCGTTCCCTTTTATGTCTGAGTAATAGTCCATTGTATATGTGTGCCACATCTTCTTTATCCATTCATCTGTTGATGGACACTTAGGTTGCTTCCATGTCCTGGCTATTGTAAATAGAGCTGCAATGAACATTTTGGTACATGACTCTTTTTGAATTATAGTTTTCTCAGGGTACATGCCCAGTAGTGGGATTGCTGGGTCGTATGGTAGTTCTATTTTTAGTTTTTTAAGGAACCTCCATACTGTTCTCCATAGTGGCTGTATCAATTTACATTCCCACCAACAGTGCAAGAGGGTTCCCTTTTCTCCACACCCTCTCCAGCATTTATTGTTTGTAGATTTTTTGATGATGACCATTCTGACCAGTGTGAGATGATATCTCATTGTAGTTTTGATTTGCATTTCTCTAATGATTAATAATGTTGAGCATTCTTTCATGTGTTTGTTGGCAGTCTGTATATCTTCTTTGGAGAAATGTCTATTTAGGTCTTCTGCCCAATTTTGGATTGGGTTGTTTGTTTTTATGATATTGAGCTGTGTGAGTTGCCTGTATGTTTTGGAGATTAATCCTTTGTCCATTGCTTCATTTGCAAATATTTTCTCTCATTCTGAGGGTTGTCTTTTAGTCTTGTTTATGATTTACTTTGCTGTGCAAAAGCTTTTAAGTTTCATTAAGTCCCATTTGTTTATTTTTGTTTTTATTTCCATTTCTCTAGGAGGTGGGTCAAAAAGGATCTTGCTGTGATTTATGTCATAGAGTGTTCTGCCTATGTTTTCCTCTAAGAGTTTGATAGTGTCTGGCCTTACATTTAGGTCCTTAATCCATTTTGAGCTTATTTTTGTGTTAGGGAGTGTTCTAATTTCTTTGTTTTACATGTAGCTGTCCAGTTTTCCCAGCACCACTTATTGAAGAGGCTGTCTTTTCTCCACTGTATATTCTTGCCTCCTTTATCAAAGATAAGGTGACCATATGTGTGTGGGTTTATCTCTGGGCTTTCTATCCTGTTCGATTGGTCTATATTTCTGTTTTTGTGCCAGTACCATACTGCCTTGATGACTGTAGCTTTGTAGTATAGTCTGAAGTCAGGGAGACTGATTCCTCCAGCTCCATTTTTCCTTCTCAAGATTGCTTTGGCTATTCGGGGTCTTTTATGTTTCCATACAAATTGTGAAATTTTTTGTTCTAGTTTTGTGAAACATGCCAGTGGTAGTTTGATAGGGATTTCATTGAATCTGTAGATTGCTTTGGGTAGTAGAGTCATTTTCACAACGTTGATTCTTCCAATCCAGGAACATGGTATATCTCTCCATCTATTTGTATCATCTTTAATTTCTTTCATCAGTGTCTTATACTGCACACAGGTCTTTTGTCTCCTTAGGTAGGTTTATTCCTAGAGAACCAGTCATTTTTACCACCATTATTTCATTTAATTTATATATAGAGTTGGCATGATTTGTGTTTGATCTGTAGTTGTGAATAGGAATTCTTTAAGTGTGTAGTGTTTTAGTCTAACTTCTTCCTATAGCAATTTAACATTGTTATTCCTCTCTGAAATTGAGGAAATGTACTGAAAGAAAAAAAAAAAGCACTATCAACACCTAGCAGACAACTGTTATGTTCCTGACACATGTTTAACCTACATTTATTTTCATAACCTCTCAAGGACAGCCTTTCAAGGTAAGGGTTACTGTTCCCATTTTATAGACTATGAAACTGAGACTCAGATTAAGAAACTTGCCAAGCGTCACAGAATTTATTAAGAGATGACGGATTCAAACAGTTCTGTTTGATTCCTACCCATGTTCTTTCCACAACATCTCACTCTGTTTCAACTGAAGAGATTTCAGAGAAAGTGATAATGGTGCCATTTACAGCTGCAATGAACAGGTAGAAATAACTTTCAAAGGAAAAACTGAAAACGTAAACTCCTCTTCACAATGGAACCAGGAGTAGGGTTCATAGGAGGAGGGAGAGAACTGAGATGATGGGCATTCTTATTTTCAACATCAAAAAAGAGAGGCCAAAGATGAAGGGTATTCTGGAGGTATGTATTTGTAAACGATAAAGAAAGAAGGCTTGTTTCTAATACACTTACTCTATCCTGTCTACACTTCTTTAATACTTCTAGATATGGAGATGGTTGCCCCAGGTCTTTCACCTGTGGTTCTAACAGGAAGTCAGTTTGTTGTCAACACACATAATTGGTAGTCTGTCAAAAAGGTACACAAAATGCACATTCTTGGGGTCCCTGAAATTGTCCACCATCCTTTATTTCAAGATTAACTGTAGTCTTGTATCACTTCTCCCAGAGACATTGCCAGGAAAACAGCTTGTTTCTGAGCCTGGTCTGGCTAACTCTCAAGGTTGGTTGTTTCAACCTCAGATAACATGAGAATGACCTGAAGGATTTTTAAAAAATATTCCCTAGGCACCATTCCAAGAGATTCTGATTCACTTGGTCTGGGCTTGGTCCTGAGCATTGGCATTTTTTAATTCTCCCCAGGTTATTTTCATGTGTGGCCAGGATGGAGAATCATGGGCCCGTACCCATTGACTCACCCATACCATAGACACACATTCTCCCACCATCTAATATCCCAAGCCACTGGAAAATGTTAGAAGTTAATGAAGGACCAAACACCAATTACTTCTCCTTGAACATTTCCCTTTTTCCGTCTTTTACTTCCCACATCTCTCTGTTTTACTAAAACACTTCACTGGAAAGCAACACTCAAAAATTATTAAAGGCAAGTAGCTCAGAGAGGCAAAAAATACCTTACCTACCTCTGGATATGTCCCCGCTCTTGCCTATTTTATAATACTTTTGTATAGCTGACAGAAAGATTAAAGTCTCAAGAAACTTTGAAGAAAATATCTGAATATCGATAGTTTGGAAACTTGTTTGATTATTCCTTGGATTTAATTTCCAGGAGTGGTGATCTTATAGTTACGAGCTTCTTTTTGCAGTAAACAAGGCTAAACCTCCTCAATTTCACAGGATTGACAGTGTATCATGATGCCAGGCTAATAGACATACCCAAAAGGAGAGAAAGAGACAACATCATTATCAAAATCAAGTCATCCCACCATCTGTATGTGCTGTGTGACGCCTATAGAATCTGCATAAGATAGAGCCACCATACCTAGAAAATTCAGCAGCTGGGTGGAAATGCAGTTGTTAAATATGAGAAGAGAAATGATAGCACATGATAAAACTCTTAATTAATGAAGGAGTGGGGGAAGGGATTACATATACACATGTTTTGAACCCAGCACTTCAGGCTTTCTTTCTCATTGAATCATTGCAATTACCCAACTATTTCTAGTTCAAAGATGACGGAACTAAGGCTCAGAAAAGTTAACCTGGAGTCAGTACAGCACAATAAGTAGGAAATTCAGGTTCAATTCTGACAGCATTGTCGCCTACGAGCCATGTGATCTCAGGCAAGTTCTTTTTCCTGAACTTCTGTTTCCCCATCCATAAAATGTCAAGGTAATAAGAGGTCCTATCAGTTGCAGAGAATATTAAAATATAAAGCAATCACCAATCATTTACTAATCCTTGTCTAAATGGTAGCTGGAATTTATTCAAGATAACGTAACATGTGAACTCTAGTCTATGAAATGCCATTTCCTTTCCACAGTACAAGAGATATAGACCAAAAGATTTCAGAAAAAGGGAAAGATGAGGTGGATTGAGAAATTCAGAGAAGACTCTAAAACTGAAGAGATAATAGGTTAGCTGGGGGCTTCCCTGGTGGCGCAGTGGTTGACAGTCTGCCTGCCGATGCAGGGGACGCGGGTTCGTGCCCCGGTCCGGGAGGATCCCACATGCCGCGGAGCGGCTGGTCCCGTGAGCCATAGCCGCTGAGCCTGCGCGTCCGGAGCCTGTACTCCACAACGGGAGAGGCCACAACAGTGAGAGGCCTGCGTACCGCAAAAAAAAAAAAAAAAAAGTTAGCTGGGTTTCAAAAAAAAAAATACGGATAAGTAAGAAGACTTGTATGTTCTCCCCTTTGGGGCTGGGCTAATTCCAGAAATGTTGCTTTTTGGCATTCCACGTCAGAAATGAGATTTTAATTGCTCTTTGATGTACAGCTGCCAACTTTAGCATGACATTATGAGGAATGCAGAGATGCCTGTGAGGAAGAGCAGAGAGCAAAAATTCCTATGGCAGATTCACCAATCCCAATTCCAAATCCCTCTGTTAGATCTATCAACAGACCGGGCATTTGTTCTCAAGTTGTGGTCACTCTGAGCCATGCCAAGGCAGCAGGCGAGGTGTGGCCACACTTTCCTGTGCGGCAGACACAGAGAACAGAGCCCTTGGAAACTTTTGACATCTGTAAGTCTGAGTGAAAGGGCGCATCGGGAGTGAGCCTGCCCCTGCAGACCCCTTCCAAGGTGCCCGAACCACTCCTCTGACTTGATGAACTCCACATGCGGCCACAGCTACTTATAGTATCAGCCCGTGTGTGTCTTGTTAAAGCCTCTATATCGTATTTCTTAGCTTTGGAAGTCTATTTCCTACAATTGGCCCATTAAATTTTACCTCCTTTTCCTCCTCTACCGCATTCTTGGAAATCCAGTCAACTACACAAACAAATGTACGGGATTATCAAAATATTTGAAACCACTCTTTGCCCTCCCTGTTTTTCTGGTGTTCCCAGAAGTGTGAATTGCTATAGCATCACTCTTCCTAGAAACTTAGATCTCACAGAGGTTCATTCAGCCACAGGGGAGGGAAGAAGAGGCCTGAGAGATCAGCAAGTTTGTCACTAAGCCTGCTCCTACTAAGTGGAAACTAATCCCAAAAAGGGCAGCAGGGCAACAAGAAAAATCTTCAGAAAAAATAAAAGTACAAACAAAAGAAGAGCAAGGTAAACAGGCTCAAGTGACTAATCAAGAAACAAAAGGTTTTTGAATCAGATCTCTATAGTGCATCAAAAAATAAAAAATTAAATTAAAATTTTAAAAGATTTACCTGCAGAAATTGGAGAAAGTGAAGAGCGCAATCTCTGACGAGGCAGGAGAGAAAGGAGCCACGTCTGAGGACTAACATAGACCATGTCTTGTGAGTGGCCCCTGCCTCTCTTCTTAGACCATCCAGAGGAATATTTTAATCAACAACTTGGTAAATGCAAGTATTTTAGTAATTTGAGAAACCCATTTTTCAGGAGGAAATTCCACCTCATCCCACTTTTTAAAACATATTTAGGTAAGTGCAAATACTTTTCTTTAAGATGTAAACCTCATGCTGATTATTTATCTTTCTATACAATCAGAAAGTAGCGGGTACTGAATCACGGCAAGGCTTGACTGTTAGCTGTCAACCTTCCCTAAGTTGGGCTCACGGTTTTATATCCTATCATACAAAGCATACTATCAATAAATGGCGACTTAGAGTCACAGACATGTCTTTAATCTGTCTTAAACATTTTAAATTATTTCTTTACCCATGTTGGGTTTTAGCAGAGTTGCTTCCTAAAGAAAACTACTCCCTGATCCTGGCTCTCCCTGTCAGAATTGTGTGCTCTCTGTGACATCTTTTGTCATGGTCATCCTTTTTTTCCTAATAACTTCGTTAATGTACTGTGAGAGACTGAAATTAGGAGTAGGTAGGGGGTGCAGGGTGTATGATGTTAATCATTAATTAGTGGAATTTACATTCCATACAAATTGTTCATATCCATTCCCTGATCCTCAAACACAAACCAATACAATCTCAATTTTAATCAAAAAAAAACCCTAAGTACAAATAAGGATTAATTTCCTCAGTTTCCTTTTGTTAATAGGATATAAAGAATAGGATTTCCCAGAAGAAGATAAATTCTTAACCCAGCGATCTGTTTTTGTTTTCATTTGGTTTTGAGTTGTGCTAACATTAACTGAGAATTTTCCTTGTTCTAGGCTCTAGTGCCTTTTCTCATTTAATCTATGTGAAAATCCTCAGTTAGATATTATACCAGGTTATAATAAAATGGGGCTTAGGGAACTGGAGTAACTCATCCAGGGTTGCACAGACAGTGGACAGCTGTGCAGGAGCCATATTCAGGGGAGGCTGAACTTGTAACTCCTTCCCACCTATGGCACAGGGCTGACATTTCTGGCTGCTGTAGGGATATAGCTGTGGGTGCTTAGGCAGCTCTTAACTCTTAGAGCATAAAACTAAATGAATCCTTTTCCCTAAAGCCCCCTGTTAATGACCCTTCCTCTGTGCCAGTGATCCCGTGAGGTTGTCCATTATCTCTGCCTCTCTCTGAGCATCCACCAACCACCACATCCTAACAATTCAGTCCCACTGTGTGCATCTTCACAGTTTCCTTCATCCACCCTTTTCCCTTCATTCCTCCCCCGCTCTGCAGCAAGTTGTCCTGAGTCCTCGCCTAGACCATTCCAATAACTCATATCTCTGAAAGAAGTCTCTGGATCTCAAGAGACAGAAACTAACCTCCAAGTAGCCTAGGCAACAGAGAGCTTGACTGGAAAGTCACTGGGACACTCACCAACAGAAGGCTGATGTTACCTTTGGGCCATGGGAAAACCTGGAAATGAGAAGGGAAATGCTCCTTCCCACACCTCCCACCTGTCTCTGCTTCTCTGCCTGTCACCTTCATTCTGTTCACGGATAGGGCATCCCCTACACATCAAGAAACACTACCAGCCAAGGTGCCCAGGAGTGCCATCCCACAGCTTCTACAACCCAAACAGGCACCTCATTCTCAGAATCTGTTTGGAAAAAAGGAAAAACAGGGGGAAAATGGATCCCAGAGAAGCATACCTCTAGATCAGTCAGTTGTGGCCAAGGAGCCAGGGTCAGGGAAGGACATGGAAACACATTTGTTAATTGGAAGAGACACAGTTCCTGGAACAGGCTGCATGCTTTTCCAACCACTATGGATTTGCCCTTGCTGTTCTCTCCCCACAACCATCATATGCAAAGCCCTACCCATTCTCCAAGGCCATCTTAAATAGCACCCAACCAAGACGCTTGGTTCCATCACCTCCAAGAGGCCTCTCTTCTTTGAATGTGCCACTTCTCCCCAGTTGTTTCTCCCTTAGAGCCTTTTCATTACTGACCGTGCATTAAGAATAGTGTTGGCCAGTTTTCTGGCACAGATAAATTCCTAGAGGAGAGAGGTCAGATTGTATCACATTTATATTCCCCAAAAAATGCAAGCAAAATTCTTGCTTATGACAGGTACTCAGTAATATTTTTGCTGAATGGTTCAGTTGAATATCAGTGGCTGAGAAAAGATTCATTAACCATCTTGGGTGTTAGATTCCTCATCAAATAATGAAGACTCAATAATATTGCTGGAATAATGTTCTTTGTTGGAGGGAGGATGTCTCGTGACTTTTCTCTTGAGGGAGTTAGCTCTCAAGAGCTAGTTAGCTCTCAATATTCTCTTGAGGGAGTATTAGTTTACTAATCTAGACCAGATGAGGGTATGGTTCAACAGCCCAATTCACACATTCATTGCTTCCAGAGAGATTCTACTGGATGTGTTTCAGTTACGCCCAGGTTCACATGTTACCTCTGCTTTCCCAGGGCTTGATGCAAGCTGCTAAAGGTCTCGGTTTCCTCTTCTGCCGCATGAGAGTAAAAGTAGCTCCCTTATATTCGTATCATCCTTGAGCCTCATGAGATAATCACCTGGGCTGGCTCCAGGACACGGGACCTGCATAGCCACACAGGGCCTGGCGCTCCGGAGGGGATCCCACACTTGAGGTTTAATGCTCTGCAGTCACAGTCCCAGAATCTGAGTTTTATAAGTGAGATCCAACAGATCAATGGCACATGCACTGGAAGCTTGGAGACTCGGTTCGGCTGTGGTTCTGCCTCTTCACTCTCTGGTGCCCTGGCCCTTGCCCGATCCCCTCCCCCCATGGCCACCCAACAACTGCTGTCACCCTCCCCCATGCCCCTAGTAGGGTCCTGTGTGCTGGCACAGGGTGGGTCAGGGCCAGAGTTCAGGAGGAGCTCGTGGCAACGCCATCTCGGCCCCAGGCTAGCAGTACCAGGGTGTGTTTATCAGGCAACTCAGCAGGGTCCAGCCTTTCACTCACCCACCCAGCTCACCTGTCCAGCATGGGCTGAGGAAGGGGAGATGCCTGACACTTCCCCCACCCCCAGGCAGGGTGTGCATGTCAGCCTAGCAGTGGGTAGACACCGCACACACATGTGGTAGAGAGGGATCCTAGGAGCTTATGAGGGTCTGCACTTACTCTAAAGGTTTTCTTATGCTCAAGGGAATGCAACATTAAATAGCAAATAGAGAACCACACTGAAGGTAGAGAGCCTGTGGATAGAAGGAAAATTTTTATTATTCTTTCAATTTAAGATATAATTGACATGCAACATTCTTGTTTGGGGTGTACAACATAATGATTTGATATATGTATATATTGTGAAATGATTACCACAATAAGTTTAATTAACATCCATAACCACACATAGTTACAGACTTTTTTCTTGTGATGAGAACTTTTAAGATCTACTCTCTTAACAACGCTCATATATGCAATACAGTATTGTTAACTTTTTTTTTCCAGTATCTAATATTTTTTTTCTGCTTTATAACAAAGTGAATCAGTTATACATTTACATATGTTCCCATATCTCTTCCCTCTTGCATCTCCCTCCCTCCCACTGTCCCACCCTCCCTATCCCACCCCTGCAGGTGGTCACAAAGCACCGAGCTGATCTCCCTGTGCTATGCGGCTGCTTCCCACTAGCTATCTACCTTACGTTTGGTAGTGTATATATGTCCATGCCTCTCTCTCGCTTTGTCACAGCTTACCCTTCCCCCTTCCTCAAGTCCATTCTCTAGTAGGTCTGTGTCTTTATTCCTGTCTTACCCCTAGGTTCTTCATGACATTTTTTTTTCTTAAATTCTATATGTATGTGTTAGCATACAGTATTTGTCTTTCTCTTTCTGACTTACTTCACTCTGTATGACAGACTCTAGGTCTATCCACCTCATTACAAATAGCTCAATTTCGTTTCTTTTTATGGCTGAGTAATATTCCATTGTATATATGTGCCACATCTTCTTTATCCATTATTCATCTGATGATGGACACTTAGGTTGCTTCCATGTCCTGGCTATTGTAAATAGAGCTGCAGTGAACATTTTGGTACATGACTCTTTTTGAATTATGGTTTTCTCAGGGTATATGCCCAGTAGTGGGATTGCCGGGTCATATGGTAGTTCTATTTGTAGTTTTTTAAGGAACCTCCATACTGTTCTCTATAGTGGCTGAACCAATTCACATTCCCACCAGCAGTGCAAGAGTGTTCCCTTTTCTCCACACCCTCTCCAGCATTTACTGTTTCTAGATTTTTTGATGATGGCCATTCTGACCGGTGTGAGATGATATCTCATTGTAGTTCTGATCTGCATTTCTCTAATGATTAATGATATTGAGCATTCTTTCATGTGTTTGTTGGCAGTCTGTATATCTTCTTTGGAGAAATGTCTATTTAGGTCTTCTGCCCTATTGTTAACTATTGTTTTATATTTTAATGACTTTAATGGCACCTTTTCCTTCTTTTTGAACAAGGAGCCTCACATTTTTATTTTGTGCTGAGCCCCGCAAATTATTTAACCAGTCCTGTAGATCACCTAGCACTGTGCCAAGTATTAAACAGTGCTTAGCGATTGATAGCTATCATTTTCTTATCATTAATAACTGTTCACACACAGTCTGACAGTTTCGTACGGTAAGGGGCTTCCAAAACTTTGACATCTCTCATCTCATTTGATCCTCTGAGGTAGATAGGATATGAATATTCTATCCATTTTGTAAAAATCCAGAGAAGTCAGGAGGCCTAAAATCACGTCGCAGGTTAGTGGCAAATCGGGGCCTGGATCCGGGTGCTCTAACTCACGGCCCTATGTTTTCCCTGGAGGACCTGCCCGTCAGTGACCCACGGGGCGGCTGTGTGGCCTTTTCCTCACCTCCCTGGAGCCAACAGCTCTGAGCAGTCCTGGAAACTCTGCTAGGTGCCATGGCGCTGTAAGCAGTTGCCCGACCACTGCAAGAAGGAGCCCCAACCTTGTCCTGCATTTATTTTCTTTCCCAAACCTCACAAAACCATGAAAATCAAAGATGACTCCCAAGAAGCCAGCCACCAGACTCTGCAAACCCAGCCCAAGGCTGTGGATGGAGGGGCCACAGAGCTGTTTCTCTGCTCCTGCTGACTCAGGTCTGTTTACCTGGCTCCAGAGTTCCAGTTTCCTTGCCTCAGAACTTGTGCAGCCCTCAGATGTATGCTCTAGGCAGATGGGATTTATGGTGTGTTCATCACCCATCCCACCCCAGGACTCAGCACCTCTCCCTGCAGCTGTCAAAAACACGCAGTCATACCCAGCAGAGCGTCAAGCAGTTCACCGAGGGGAGCTCCTCGGAAATAGTGCCTAGTTCTGGCCCAAAGGCTTTGCCCAGTTGCCCAAGTTCTGGTGATAAAAATGCCAAATATAATGTGGAGTGAAAAACAGAAGTCAGACTAGCCCAGAGGGCAGGGTGGAGCAGGAGTCACAGGCTGGGGTTAGGGGACAGAGGAAGTTTGGTGGATGCCATGCTCCTGGACTTGCCCTGATGTGCCCTAGACTTGAAGATGCAGGGAGTAGATGGCGTCCTTCTGGGGCTGTGCTGGAAGCAGAAGCACTCTGGGAATTGGACTAAATCCAGAAGCTGGCTTCCCTGGGTCCCAGGAGAGTTTATTTTTTCCCAATAACTTTGACTTTCATTTGGGGAATATTAAGTGAGAGGAGTATGGAGTCCAGGGCTAGAATGTGACTGAAGCAGCCATCTACCTCAGTCCTTAAGCTGCAAAATGTACAGGTTAATAATACCTGCATGTATTGAACGTAAGCCATTTGCCATCCATTGGACTTTGAATATATTGTTTACACATTTATTTCTAAACTTCACAGCAGCTCCGGGATCACATTTATTATTAAGCCCATTTTAAAGATACAGAAAATGAGGTTCAGGTGGTAGCAGAACTTGACAAGTTCACATAGTAGTAAGTTGCTAGTATTGGAGCCCAGATACAATATTTCTCTACGAAGCAAGTTCAGGTTACGCTCTGTCCATTGGGCCTCTCATTGCTAAGCCCATGGAAAGAGTAGTCATGGTCACCACTCCTGACATCACGAGGATTTACCCAGCTTGCTTCGCAGGACAGTAGCCATTCTCGGACTTTCCTGGTGGCACAGTGGTTAAGAATCCGCCTGCCAGTGCAGGGGACACGGGTTCGAGCCCTGGTCCGGGAAGATCCCACATGCCACAGAGCACTAAGCCGGTGCGCCACAACTACTGAGCCTGCACTCTAGAGCCCGTGAGCCACAACTAGTGAAGCCCACGCACCTAGAGACCGTGCTCTGCAACAAAGAGAAGCCACGGCAGTGAGAAGCCTGCACACTGCAACAAAGAGTAGCCCCCGCTCACCACAGCTAGAGAAAGCCCGCATGCAGCAATGAAGACCCAACGCAGCCAAAAATAAATAAATAAATATATATATATTTTTTAATAGCCATTCTGTAGCACAACTGATGGTTCTGGGCCTGTCTCTGGGTGAAGGAAGTATAGAGTAATCCTCTCTATTACCTCCTGGAGGAGAATGATGCAGAGGTTGGCAGTTTTCCATTCACCAGTTTGTTCTTTTATTTCTTCTCTGCACTTTGAATCATTTTCCTTACTTTTAACATCTCTTCCAGTGACAAATTAAAGCCAAAGAGATCAACTGAAATGCTGTGATTCTATAAACTATGTCTGGTAAGAGCTCAGCCAAAAGGGAATCAAAAATAAAGATCACCCTGGCACTACCACCAGGAAGGAATCTGTTGAAAAATTCTATTTTAAAGTCATCTGAATTTTATTAATCCCTGTTCTTGCGTCCTTCATCAAATTAGACTATTGAGAGGCTTTTGAAAAATATGGAGACTGTCAATAAGGTAGATCCCTGCAGAAAAATGGACTTTAAAAAAAAGAGTTTAAAGCCTCACAGTTTACATGGAAAATATTTTTTTTTGGCTTTCATTAATTTTCTAATGTTCACTTCCTTCAACTGTAAAAAAGGAATCCAATTCAACAAGTACTCATTAAGAGATTACCATGTAAAAGATATGACATCACAGGGAAGATAACAGTAGAGAAGATATGGGCTCTGCCCTCCAGAGTATGACAGGCCTACAGGCAAGGCTGCTACCTACTTAACTAATTGAAATACTGGCCTGACTATGATCGGGCTGTAGCAGAAGCCCACACCAAGCTGTTGGGCCTCCAGGAATGGTAGCATCTGCCCCGATCACCCTGATCACCAGGGTCATTAGGATGTGACTGTGATATACGTGAAAGTGCTCTGTAAAGAAATGTACAGATCTAAGGAATTTTTCATCATTCTCATTACCAAGCATGGTAGTTAAGAATGTAGCCTCAGTGAACCCTCCTACACTGTTGGTGGGAATGTAAATTGGTGCAGCCACTATGGAGAACAGTATGGAGGTTCCTTAAAAAACTAAAAATAGAGCTACCATATGATCCAGCAATCCCACTCCTGGGCATGTATATCTGGAGAAAACTCTAATTTGAAAAGTTACATGCACCCCAATGTTCATAGCAGCACTGTTTACAGTAGCCAAGACATGGAAGCAAACTAAATGTCCATTGACAGATGAATGGGTAAAGAACATGTGGTATATTTATGCAGTGGAATACTACTCAGCTAGGAAAAAGAATGAAATAATGCCATTTGAAGCAACATGGTTGGACTTAGAGATTATCATACTAAGTGGAGTAAGTCAGACAAAGAATGACAAATATCACGTGATATCACTTATATGTAGAATCTTAAAATATGACACAAATGAACTTATTTACAAAACAGAAGTAGGCTCACAGACATGGAAAACAAACTTCTGGTTACCAAAGGGGAAAGGTGGGTGGAGAGATAAATTAGGAGTTTGGGATTAACAGATACAAACTACTATAAATAAAATAGATAAACAACACAGTCCTACTGTATAGCACAGGGAACTATGTTCAATATCTTGTAATAACCTATAATGGAAAACAATCTGAAAAAGAATGTATATATACATATATATAGAGAGAGAGAGATTTCTGATATGTATATTCAGAAACATACATATGCTGTACACCTGAAACTAACACAGCATTGTAAATCAACGATACTTCTATATAAAAAGGATGTGGCCTCAGTAATCAAGCCTGGATTGGTCTCCCTACTTTGCCACTTATACTACATAATCTTATGTAAATTGCTTAAACACTTTAAGATTCAATTTCCTCAGCTATAAGAAGGGGATAATAATAGGACGGACCTATATGGATATTGTGGGCATTAAGTGAGTGGATATATCTAAATGACTTTGCACATTGTTCAGCACAGTACAAGGCCACAGAGATGTTATTGGTGTTGCTATCATCCATGTTTACAGTACTTCTCAAAACTGTCATCAAAAACAAGGAGACTTTGAGAAACTCTCATAATCAAGAAGAGCCTCAAGAGACATGATGAGTAAATGTAGTGTGGTTCCCTGGATGGGATCCTGGAACAGATGAAGACATTTGAGGATAATCTGAATGAAAAATGGGCTATCGTAAATAATAATGTATCAAAATTGGTTCATTAAAATTGTGACACATGTACCATAGTAATGCAGAACGTTACCAGTACAGGAGGCTGGGTCTAAGGTATATGGAAACTCTCTCAACTATCAACACAACTTGTCTGCAAATCTAAAACTATTCTAAAATAAAAGGTTATTTATTTAAAGAAAAAAGGAAAAGCATCACAAGAATGTAATCATAACAAGAGAGCTAAGGAACTACGAGGGAAAAATCAGTCAAGTTAACCTTAGCCTGCATCACACTTTTTCAAAGAACCAGCAACTGGCCAGGAGAATTTTCATTAGGAAACAAAAGACAAAATTCAATAGCCAATATTAACCTATGTTCTTAAAAAAGGCTGTCTTGAGCAATTTGGTTAGTAGCCAAGGCCAACTCTAGTATTATAGTGTGTTACCAGTGGTATATGATGGCCAGTAATGCTGAGAATGGTGAATAAGTATTTTCCTTTAACATATGATTAAACTCTCTGTTTCAGAGGTTAGGGTCTAGTACAAGCTAAAAGTCTACCTCCAATTGGAGAGAGCTATTGAGTACCTCTTCCACTTTATTTTTCAAGAGATAATGAGACAGGGCTTCCCTGGTGGTGCAGTGGTTGAGAGTCGCCTGCCGATGAAGGGGACACGGGTTTGTGCCCCAGTCCAGGAAGATCCTACATGCCGTGGAGCGGCTGGGTCCGTGAGCCATGGCCGCTGAGCCTGTGCGTCCAGAGCCTGTGCTCCGCAACGGGAGAGGCCACAAGAGTGAGAGGCCCGCGTACCGCAAAAAAAAAAAAAAAAAGGAGAGATGAGACAAGGATCAAAAACAGCCCAACACTCAACTTCCCATCCCTCCTTGGTTTTGCCCTTAGAATGGGGCTGTCAAACATGATGATTTTAACTACATTATTAACATCTGTATCATCTCTTTTCCCATATCTGCCTCCAGCTGGCACCTTGGCTGGCTCCTTGGGAAACACAACTGGGCAACTCATGGAAAAGTCAAGGAGATAACCTCAGAAGTAATTCTGCATGGAGATGCTGAACCAGGACTCAACCCCTTCTCGCTCTGGATCATCTTTGTCATTGTCAAATAAGAGATTCGTGGAGGGGTTTATATATTTCCAAATGGGATTGTAAATGCTTAAAGTTCATAGAATGTTGGATCTGGGAGGAGATTCTCAGTTCAACTCAACCTTACATCCTACGAGAAGGAAACGGAAATCCAGAAAGTCATGCAGTTATATGTAACCAAGATGGAAACTAGAACCCTATTTCCCAACTTCCAGAGGAAAACGTTTGGCTCCAAGAATAGGCTTATTCCCCTGAGCCCTGGAGCTGATAACCAGGGGAGCCTCTTCACTATGTAAAGGTCACTGAATGATGACTTGCTACTACAGACACATTCCTGCAGCACCTACAATGTTCAAGACAGAGGTAGTACAAGAGGGAAATAAACTATGAGGGATGGGCAAATCTGGGTAGGGGACAGCCATGCCACACCCAACTGAGATGTGGACTGGGCAATCTACATATAAAACTATATTCCAGGTCCTGACTTCTAAAATGTATCAGCGGCTTTAGCTGAATGGCATTCTAGCCACACAGTCATTACCCCTTGATCCTAAGTTCGGCACAGCAGTTCTTACCATTAATTCTTCTAGTGTTGTAAAGAAGTAAGGGCAGAGGTGGGTGCAGATGGCAGAAAAAAGAGTGGGTCATTTGGCCTGTTTAAGCCATAGTAAGATCTCCCATCTCAGCACTAACCTATCTGCCAGCATTACAGGTGGCATGTAGCATGAATTCATCCACTCTTCTGAGTCACCAATTTCCCTAATCCAAGCACACCTCCTGCCCAGCCCAACTTGACTCTGTTGATCCATCAGTTGCTGTCATCACCAGGAGTCAAGGCAAGCAGGTGTTTTCAGGATTTTTTTTAACTTCGCTAACACCAAGAACTCTTTCAATATTAAAATCTCTGGCAGCAAGCGTGTCTTTCTAGTTTGGTTTGTAATAGTTTGTAAATGCATTAATAATCCGCCCAACTTTGTCTGTCATACTTTGTGTTTCTCTAAATACACAAGCACGTGTCCTGATTAAGTTCTTATGTGGATTGTGTTAAGTCTGTGAGTTTGGGTGACTGTTAAAGTGCTCTGTGGTTTTGTCCTTTTATTTCAGGAAATACTTTCCCTAGTTAACTTCTCTGTGGTGTATATTCCTGTGCACAGGAAGCTCATTCTGTGGCCAGCTTCTGTTGTTCATTTTCCTCTTGACTGCAGGAAGATGGGTTGATATCAGGTTGCGAGATATGAAAGAGGGAGGCATCTACCCCCTACAAAAAGGACAAACAACACCAGCATGGTATCAGTTATCAATTTCTCAGTAGATTGTCGCTGATAGTTGGTAGCCCCCCAACTATCAGGAACAACTATCTCATCTGGAAACACATAAATACCACAGGCTATGCAGCCTCAAAAGATTGGCCAAGGCTTCAGGCCCAATTTTTTAAAACTTCTCGATTTCAATCTTTTTGCTTAATCCTCACATGTACAGATTATCAATTTAGAGCTGTTAAACCCTAAGACCCTGACAACAGATATAAGGTTATGTTCGCTGCGTCTTCTATGCTTTGCCCTGTCCCCCATAAAGTAGACATGCAAAATGGGGGTGGGGTGACATTTGATGAAATAATGAATTATTGAACGTTTATCACTAAGCAAGCTCAAAGTTTTCCAAACTCACTTCATCATTTCTGCTTCTGCCTGGCATTGGCACCTCTTGATGCTTTTCTAAAAGCTTATTGATTACGAGGGGCTAGAGAAAATACATTTTTATCAAGTCTAAGCCTCTTACATCTCTACCTTCTCATATCTTAGATCAACAATTGATAGAGGCTATAGCTTTCACCAATTTTGGCTGCACTGCTAGGGCTGATGTCAGCCTTGCTTCTTTTATATCCTTATGTTTATTGGCCAAGGGTACATAGAACATTGAATGCACACATGGACATGCTGAGTTCTCAGGCTGTTAAAGTGATAATACAAATAATAGTGTAGTGAGAGGGCAAGATGCTAGAAGGGGTAACAAATCATTATTACGGGAATAATAGAATTAAAGGAATTTCTCTACTCAGGGTGCTTAAGCCCCCAGTGAGTGATGAGGAGCTTTCATAAAGTATCCTAATCATACCCCCCATGAAGCCACTAATTTACTGCAGAGTAAGTTGGGCAGGGAGATTTCTATCCAGATTGGAGCTTGGGAAGTAGAGAATCAAAATACAGTTCATAATTCACATCTTCCATTATCTCCCCCAAAACAGGCCTTCAAATAAATTGAGGTTTGGTAACAGAAGCAAGAGCATTCTACTCTCTGACTAATTTCTACTAGTAGGGTGACCAACTTTCCAGGTTTGCCCAGAACTGTCCTAGTTTTTGCACTGAAAGTCCTGCTTTCCAGAAACCCCATATCCCCACAGAAATCAGATAGGTTGGTCAGCCTAAGAGAGAGAAAGAGAGTGGGCGTACCTTTTAGCAACGCAGTCCTCGCTGGCAAGAAAATATAGCAGCCTTGCAGCTGGATCCAGCCCACCCTAGTGTCTCTAGGTAGGTCAGCAGCATGTGATCCAGCAGGTCACAGAAGGTCGTGAGCATAGGGACCTGTGTGTGGGGATGGGGAGAGGGGCACAGCACCTGTCTTTTCTAGAACTCCATGTATTTGGTGTAGCCTCACATTTAGACTCATGAAGGAGAAAGGGGCAGGGATAACTTTCCCTCTTCATCCATTTTATGGATGGGGAAATGGCAAGAGGGAGACAGTGCAGCTTGCTTGAGATTTCACAGATAGTAGCAGGGCCTGTGTGTGAAACACAGTTCTGATTCCTAAATTGTGATGTGGCACGGACTTTTAATGCCTACAAAAGTCCTACCTGGCCTGATTGAAGGAATGAAATGAGGAGGGCACAGTGTACTTGCACAGAGGTTAAGCAGAGGTTTTCCACTTCTGGAATTCACTTGCAGAAGAAGGTGCTGGCTTCCTACACTCAGGGCCCAGCAAAAACCTCTGTACACAATGCCTAAGGTGGCAGCCCTAATGGTCCTTGGCGGGGAGGGAACCAGAGTGTATGTAACTCTAGGGATGGGAGAGGGATTCCATATGAAAGCAGACTCTCTAAATGAGGAAATTAAACATTTTTTTAGGAGCTTCCTGTGTATAGAGCCACAGAAACTTGTACTGAGCTGAACTGAAAGAATTCAACACTAGAACTGAAAGAATTAAACAGAGCGTTCCCTTGAGGAGTTTTGAGTCAGATGTTGGGAAAATCAAGGAATAAACATGGAAAGGATTTGAGAACAATGGAAGTAATGTAGGTTGACCTCGAGGGTTGTGATGGCAAATAAAATAGGACAAAAATAACATTGAATTTACCTCAAATGTAGGTTGCCTGGTTTCTTGGCCTTCCAGGGAACTCAGTCCAAACTGGGAAGTGCTGTGGGTTCCTCTGAATATTCATGGCTCGGCCAGATCCTTCCTGTTTCAAGCTACTTTTCCCAAGGGTTATTTGAAACTAAGAGGAAGCTGGGATTCTCAGGTATCCTGCCCCTGCCACAGAAGAGAACTTTTTCTGAGAGGAGAACCTGTTTATTACTCCTTCCCCACACAGGCAAATTGAAACACCATCATTTTACTTCACACACGACTCTTAGGCATGCACCTACCTCGTTTGCTCAGCAATCATTGTGTGTGCATTTCCTTTGTCAGGTTCTATGCTGTGTGAGGGACATAGAGATGAAAGGACCAAATTCCTGCTTTTCATGAAGTTTACCATCAAATTCTCTGCCCAGGGTCCAGGATTTCCCTGGTTCAGAATCATAAGACCTCAAAACTTACTAAGCTGGAGAGTAAAGAGAGGGAAGTGTCAGGAGAGGGGAGAGGATGTCCAAGGTAGCAAAGGCTACTGTCAGCTCTAGACCTTCTCTTGCCCTCCATCCCACCAAGGGTTTCCAAGCTACTGCAAAGCTCAGCCTTGTTACTAATATGAATATGTGGACATCCCTATAGGGACAAAGGTTCAGTTGTAATATCAGGGACATGTGATATTATGATATATAATAAGAAATATATATTTGGTCTTTGCCCCTGGGTCTTGTATGAAACTTCGAAAACCCTTGTAATTTCCTGAGTGAAGAGGGTGAAAGAAACATCTTTTGTCATTCATAATAAGCCCCTTTCACACATATTTGAATTTATGCTAATAAGGTGACTTTTGAAACATCCCTAGATAGCATCAGGATGGGAGTGGAGCACTGGTTGCCAAAGGAGACAGCAGTGTGATTGGAGGGTTGGAATTTCAGCCCCACTCCCCCAACCGTCAACCTCTAGGGAGGAGAGAGGGACTGGATATTGAATTAATCACCAAAGGCCAATGATTTAATCAATCATGTGTATGTAATAGAACCTCCATAAAAACCCTAAATGAAAGGGTTCAGAGAGCTTCCAGGTTGGTGAATGCATCTCATGCCAGGAGGGCGACATACCCCAAACTCCAGAGGGACAGAAAGCTGCTGTGCTCAGTACCCTTCCAGACCTTGTCCTGTATACCGCTATTCATTTGCACCTTTATAATATTCTTTATAATAAACTGGTAACAGTGTCGACTGAAAAAAAAAAAAAAAAAAGCACAACCTAGAAGTTGACAATCATGTTTTATCCGGCAGAGTTCCTGAGGACTTAAGCCGGGATGCAGCCTCTCAGCCAGCTCTGAGGGACGGGTCCCCAGAGGTGAGGGAGGAGCCAGGATATAGAGGCGTTCTTCCAAAAAAAACCAGGTAGCGGAACATCAGAAGATTACTGCTAATTATAAAACAAAACAACCCAGACATCTCAAGTTAATGAATTTAGCACTTTTCTGTGTATGGGAAGATGCAAGAATCCGGGCTTATTGAAATTATCCGTTTGTTATGCACCTTAACTATCTAGGGCCCGCATCCTGTTTTTTCTCCATCCCGAATCCCCTCAGGGCGCACCAGTGGGGGGCAGCCACAGTGGCTGATGGCTTGATGACTGCAACACCCTTTGTTTACTGAAATGGCAGGTGACATTCTTTGTCCACATAAGTCAGTGGGATCCTATGAGCCATAATAGCAAATGACCAAAACCGAGGAGGAGGGGGCTGTGGGAACCCCCAGTTCGGGTCAGTTGGACAGAAGTGTGGTAACCTGGGAACCTATTCCTTACAATTGGCGTCTGAATTGGGGGGCAGTCTTGAGGGACTGAGCCCTTAACCTGTGGGGTCTGCACTGAGTCCATGTAGTTAGTGTCAAAAGTGAATTAAATTGTAGGACACCCAGCTGATGTCTGAAGAGAATTGCTTGGTATGAAAACCCACACATTTGGTGTCAGAAGTGTTATGAGCAGGGCCAGACTTCCATCCATGACTCTGTCATTTGCTTCCCCAAGAAAGATGTTTCAATAGATATTGCAACCCAGTTCAATTAGTGAGGTCTGAGTTGCGATGCCACCTTCCAGCACAGGTAGGCGCTCTGTACTTGGTGACATTTATAATGATGATGATAGTTACCACCTTCATAACGTCAACTGAGAAATAAGACCAGAGTTGTAAGGCAACAAAAGCATTTATTTGTTTTAGGAACTGCAATTTGGGAGACACAGATTTGAATAGAAACCCAGATGTGCTCCAAGGAGGGTTGAAAACCAAAGCGTTTTAAAGGGAAAGGAGGAAGCTTACATAAGTTGTTTTGCAAAAATTATGATTGGTGGTGCTGGTAGACTGGAGCCATTCTTGTCTATATGTGATTGGTTGCTAGGGCTGTTACTATGTGGGAATTCACTGTGTAAACGTTCTTTAAGGATGTGATGGCCCAGGTCAAAGTTCACATTCCATTAGATGGAGACGTGCATAGGCCCTACTTCCCCCGTGGTCTCCTGGCTCCATTTTAGTGCTCTGTTGGCATGACAGACTCCATTTTATTCATCCCTTCACAGTAACATAGCTAAATGCAACACCTATATACTGAAAATATCTAACCTGCTCTAACCTGATAAGCTCTGGCAAATCTAGCACCACTCACCCCTGAAGACCACAAGGAAAGGAATCCCCATTTCACACCTCAGACTCCAGGCCTCCCTGTCAAGCTGTAGGTGAGCTCAGTGATGCCTGCTTGCCTGTGACCCGCCAGGGAACTGTTGGGATTCCAGACATCATGTCCCATGTTCTCTTGTGATGGCTTGTTTCCATCAGAGCACTTATCCTAGTTTTTAATACAGCTTTATCAGAGCAGGGCCAGATCTGGTTTTATTCTTCATTGTATTCTCAAGCCCAGTGCCTCAGGAAAAGTATACTCACACAAATGCTTAATAAATGTGTATTGAATGAACAAGTGAATGAACAAACAGAAGAATGAATGATTGATCAAATGAGCTGCCCCAGAGGCATTTTAGTAAGAGATGGAAGAGTGAGCCAGGAAAAACCACAGTCAGCAGAGAGGTAGGCTCTATTTATCACAGAATGTGTGGCTTGGCAAATGTGGATCAGAAAAAGAAAATATCCAAGCGTGCTAGTGACAAGTAGTGATGAGTTTATTTTTCTTTTAATAAAATCAGCCTAACCAGGGAGCCCCCAGATCGTGTGATGAAGCCACAGAATAAATGCAAGAATAGCAGCTGGGGTGGGTCTAGTGCCACAGAAGCTCCAATCTAACCCACCAACCTAATGACAGCACACCAAGCGTACAGTGAACACCAGCTGTACCCAGTGCTGTTCACTGTTTGTCACCCAAGGCATTGGCCAGATCAACTTAGGGACATGAAAAACAAAGCAGCGTTTTTGCCAAAGCCCTTGAATTTCCAGTGGTTTCCATTCAGATTATCCGTAAAGGACTGTAGGCTTCCATTGCCTTTGTTGTTTCAATCTGCAGTGAGTCCAAGAAAAAGAGAAACCTCAAGCCCTCGCCAGCTTAGACTGGGGAAGGAATTCCTGTGCCTGGGCCTGTGGGCAGGAGGGACAGGGGCCTCTGCTGGAAACGGTGCACTTCCGTTTCAGCCTGGGTGGCCCCAGCCAGGACCTCTGCAGCCCTTCCTCTGCTGATTGGCCTGGAAAAAGGAAAGCCATATTCTCCATGGAGATCCTCTCTAAGGCAAGCTGTGTGATTTAATGAACCTTTGGAAAAGGTTTCACTTCTCACACATGCAGATGGTCCTTCAGTATTTGTCTTATGCCTCAGGACTCCTCACATTTCTTCTAATGCCAGATAAACTCCACTAGAGCCTCCCTTCCGTGAATCTTAAGGTCTGAGGGTCTTGTCCATAGGAGTCCTTTTTCCTTGGATTTTCTATCCTGCTTATCTGATAGGACCAAGGACAGGGCCTCTTTGCTAGACAGTTACCAGTTAACAGTGATCACTGTTAACAGTCTGAGCTAAAAATTTTTCCATAAGTTTGTATATGTGTATGTTTTATATTTGCACATATATGGGTTTGGGATTTCTAACATTAATTGGATCATATTATATGTATTGCTTCATAACCTCTTTTCTCACTTAACGATGTATCTTAGAAGTTGAACTTGAATCTCTATATAGCAAGATCTACCTCATTTATGCAATAATACTGCCATATTATTACATAGCAGAGATGTGTCATAACATCCATTCCCTTGTTGGTGTACGTTTGGCCCTAATTCCAAGTTACTGAGTGTACAAACAACTATATGATCAAGGATGTTTGCTACAGTATTATAATGAACATCTTTTGTAAAGAATTTCTTTTCATACATAGCTTTGTGCACATATGAAAGTATCTCTAAGCTTAGATTTCTAGAAATAGAAATGGTTAAATGTAATATACATTTTAATTTTTAATCAACCCTGCCGAATTATCTTGCCAAAAAGATTGTGTTAACTCTCCAATCAATAGCATAAGCATGTTATCATAAGAAAAATTTCCTTTTCAGATTTAGAATGAGGGCTTTCTCCCAGATTCCTCCTGATTAGTCTGATTTGGAGATCATCAAGACAATAATTGAAACAAAAGCAAACACAGAAAGTATCCTCAAGTCCCTTGAAACAAGATGACATTACAGTAAACTTAAGTGTTAAGAAAATAGCTCTGTTGTGGGAATGACTAAGGAATTAACTTTTGAAGAATTACAATACAGTAATCAACACTTGTTCTACCAATCATGATTTAATAGTTCTGAAGTGATTCAGAAAATATTTTTGTTGTTTTATAATGTCTCAAAGGAAAACGTAGCTACTTGCATTTCCTCATTGTGTGTGCCTTTTGGGTAAATGGGCAGAATCCATCACCCTGATGATTAAAAGCAGCTGAGAGATTTTGCAGCAGGTCATCCCTGCCCCTAGAATAAAGCAGTCGCGAGAAGTCTGGGAAAGCCCTGGTTAGTGAGGGACCTGTACATCCGCGTCCTCTTCCAGCACCTCTCCATTTAGAAAGCTCAACATTTCTCTGCTCTTGCTCATGGCCAAACTTCCTCAGAGGGCTCGCCATGTACTTTATGTGCCCTTCTTCACCTATTCACTTTTAAAATTTTTAAAAATTAATTTAGTTATGCAATAAATGAGGCTGATAAAACAGACACCCAGCTTCCTACTCTCCAGATTTAGAAAAATGTATTATTTCACATAATTTGCTTCAGATCCTTTTTAAAAGAAATGAGATATTACTGTTGAATCCTTCAATTCTCAATCTGTTCCTCTCTCTCCCTCCCAAGAGGTAATAACCTCTATCCTGAAGTTGGTATAGTATCTTTTCCATCTGTGTTTTATGCTTTCACAGCCTATGTATATGTCCATTTGCAATAGGTAGCTTTATTTTGTGGGGTTTTTTGTTTGTTTTGTTTGTTTTTGTTTTTTTTTTGTTTGTTTTGTTTTTTTTACGTGGGCCTCTCACTGTTGTGGCCTCTCCCATTGCGGAGCACAGGCTCCGGACGCGCAGGCTCAGCGGCCATGGCTCACGGGCCCAGCCGCTCCGCGGCATGTGGGATCTTCCCAAGCCGGGGCACAAACCCATGTCCCCTGCATCGGCAGGTGGACTCTCAACCGCTGCGCCACCAGGGAAGCCCCTATTTTGTGTATTTTTTTTAATTTACAAAAATAGACTTATACTACAGATATTCTGAAACCTGTTATTTTTTACTCAATTTTTTCCAGATAATTTTTTCCAATGTTGATAGAGGTAGTTAAATTCTTTCTCATTAACTGTTGAATTGTATTTGAGGGTATGCTATACAAATATTTAATTATTGTCTATTTGTTCACATCTAATTGGCTTCCAAAATTTTACAAGCCTTGTAGATTTTATTGTTATTTTGAATGAGTTCCTACAGTTTTTAAATTGACATCCAATAATTTATAGGAATGACACAAACTTCTCAGTGGTAATAGTCTATAGGTTCTCGTGAATTTTTTTCAGGCATAATATTCCTAATAATATTCCTAATAATCAGGCATCTATTCCTACCCCCTTTCTCTACGTTTGTTGCTCCTAGTTAAGGCCATGTAAGTAGGTCTAGTCAATGGAATGTGAGTGGAAGCTTCATGAGTCTCTTCCAGGCTAAGGAAATGAAAAGCCATGCATAATTTTCTAATCTCTCTTTGCTCTTCTGCAATGAATGAAGCAGGCCACTTGTCCAATATGGTGGAGCTAAAAGATCATTAGCCTCTGTAGAGACACAACCCCAGACTCTTTAGGACAAAATATGAGTGAGAAATAAATTGTGACTCTTAAGTCATTAAAATTTTGTGGTTAAAATGTTACTGCAGATCACCTCTCCTAAGCTCACAAATATGACTTTTTAACTGTGTTGTTAAAATTTTTCTTCTTCTTACCAACTTCTTATTTACTTAATATATTAGTTTCTGAGACAGGTGTGTTAAAATTGTTATGATTATATATTTGTCAATTACTCTCTCTTATTTTGTCAATTGAGAGTTTATATATGCTTGAAGCATGCATGTTTAAAATATAAAATATTCTTAATGAGCTGATTTTTGCATCATAATATAATGACACTGTATAACTAATAATGGCTTTTATCTTGAATCTATTCTATGACATTAATATAACATTGATGACATTAATAGTTACCCCATTTTATTTTGATTAATATTTGCCTGCTACATCCTTTTCTACTATATAGTTACACACATACACGCAAACATGCACGCAAACACATTCACGTATATTTATGTAGTTGGAATATATTTTCACCTACTCTGAGAATCTCTGCCTTTTATTTATTTATTTTTATGTTGTGATAAGTATTTTACTTCATTTTTTATTGAAGTATAGTTGATTTACAATATTAGTTTCAGGTGTACAACATAGAGATTCAGTATTTTTATGTATTATACTCCATTAAGAGTTATTACAAAATAATGGCTATAATTCTCTGTGCTGTACAGTATATCCTTGTTACTTACCTATTTTATACATAGTAGTTTGTGTCTCTTAATTCCACAGCCCTAACTTGCCCCTACCCCCTTTCCTCTCCCCACTGGTAACCACTGCTTTGTTTTCTACATCTGTGAGTTTGTTTCTGTTTTGCTGTATACATTTATTTGTTTTATTTTTTAGATTCCACAAATAAGAGATATCATACAGTATTTGTCTTTCTCTGACTTATTTCACTAAGCATAATAGTCTCTAGGTCCATTCAGATTGCCACAAATGGCAGAATCTCATTCTTTGGTATGGCTGAGTAATATTTCATAATATATATGTACCGCTCTTTTTTATCCATTCATCAATTGATGGGTACTTGGGTTGCTTCTCTATCTTGGCTATTGTAAATAGTGCTGATGTGAACATTGAGGTGCATGTATCTTTTCAAATTAGTGTTTTCATTTTTTTCTGGATGTATACCCAGGACTGGAATTGCTGGATCATAAGGTAGTTCTATTTTTAGTTTTTTAAGGAACATCCATACTGTTTTCCGTAATGGCTGCACCAGTTTACATTCCCACAAAGAATGTACAAGGATTTGCTTTTATCCACATCCTTGCCAACATTTGTTATATGTAGACTTTCTGATGATAGCCTTTCTGACAAGTATGAGGTGATACCTCATTGTAGTTTTGATTTTCATTTCTCTAAAAATTAGCGATGTTGATCATTTTTTCATTTGCCTGTTAGCCATCTCTATGTCTTCTTTGAAAAAGATGTCTATTTAGGTCTTCTGCCCATTTTTTTGATTGGATTGTTTGTTTTTTGATATTGAGTTGTATGAGCTGTTTATATATTTTTATATTAATCCCTTCTCAGTCATATCATTTGAAAATATTTTCTTCCATTCAGTAGGTTGTCTTTTGGTTGATGGTCTCCTTTGCTATGCAGAAGCTTTTAAGTTTAATTAGGTCCCATTTGTTTATTTTTTCCTTTTTTGTAATTAAAAAAAAACCAAAACAACAACAACAAGAAAAACCCCTGCTAACAAAAGTCTGGAGCCAGACAGCTTCACAGGGAAATTCTGTCAAACATATAAAGAAGAGCTAATACCTGTCCTTCTGAAAATATTCCAAAAAATTAAAGAGGATGAAACACACCCAGATTCATTCTGTGAGGCCACCATTACCCTGATACCAAAACCAGACAGAAACACTACAAAAAAGAAAATTAAGGCTAGCAACTTTGATGAATATAGACGTAAAAATCCTCAACAAAATATTAGCAAACCAAATCCAGCAATATATCAAAAATATCATACACCATGATCAAGTGGGATTTATTCCAGAGATGCAAGGATAATTCAGTATTTGCAACTCAATCAATGTGATACACCATATTAACAAAAGGAAGGATAAAAATCACATGATCATCTCAGTAGACCCAGAAAAAGCATTTGACAAAATTCAACAGCCATTTATGATAAAAACTCTCATCAAAGTGGATATAGAGGAAACATATCTCAACATAATAAAGGGAAATTATGAAAAATCCACAGCTAACATCATATTCAATGGTGAAAAGCAGAAAGGCTTTCCTCTAAATTCAGGAACAAGACAGGGATTCTCACTCTCACCTTCTATTTAACATGGTATGAGAAGTCCTTGCCACAGCAATCAGACAATAAAGAGAAATCAAAGGCATCAAAATTAGAAGAGAAGAAGTAAAACTATCACTATTTTCAGATGACATGATCTTGTACATAGAACCCTAAAGTCTCCACCAAAAAATTATTAAACTAATAAGTGAATTCAGTAAAGTTGCAAGATACAAGATTAATCTACAGAAATATGTTTCTTTTCTAAACACTAATAATGACTATCAGAAATAGAAAGTAAAGAAATTCAATGTAAAATTGCATCAAAAAGAATAAGATACTTGGAAATAAATTTAACTAAGAGGTAAAAGACCTATACTCTGAAAACTATAAAACACTGATTAAGTAAACTGAAGATGATACAAAGAAATAGATAGATGTTCCATGCTCTTGGATTGGAAGAATGAATCATATTAAAATGGCCATACTATCCAAAGCAATCTCTGTCTTTTAATGGACATTTGATTTCAAGCCATTCATACTTATGATAATTGATATATTTTTACTTGTTTATGCCATTATATTTTGATTTTTTTGTTACAGGATTTTTTCCTTGCTGCCTGTTTCTTCCAGTTTTATTGAGATATAATTGGCATATACCACTGTGTAAGTTTAAGGTGTATGGCATAATGATTTGACCTACCATACATCATGAAATGAGTATCACAGTAAGTTCAGTGAACATCCATCAACTCATATAGATACAGAATTTTTTTAAATAAAAAAGATTTTTGCCTGTGATGAGAACTCTTAGGGTTTATTCTCTTAACAACTTTCATATATAACACACAGCAATATTCATTATATTTATCATGTTGTAAGTTACATTCCTAGTACTCGTTTATCTTGTAACTGGACGTTTTTACCCTTTGACTGCCTACGTCCAATTTCCCTTCACCCCTACCCATTGCCTCTGGTAGCCACAAATCTGATCTCTTTTTCTCTGAGTTTGTTTTTGAAGTATATTTGACCTGCAATACTATGTTAGTTCCTGTTAGCAATATTAATGATTTCTATATAGTTCAAAATGATCAACACAATAAGTCTAGTTACCATATGTCATCATACAAAGATATCACATAGTTATTGACTGTATTCCCCACACTGTACCTTTCAGACCTGAGATTCATTTATTTTACAACTGAAAGTTTGTGCCTGTTACTCTCCCTCATCTATTTCTTTCCTCCCCGCACCACCCTCCCCTCTGGCAACCACCTGCTTGTTCTTTCTATCTGTAACTCTGTTCCTGTTTTGTTATGTTTTTCCATTTGTTTTTTTCCTTTCCACATATAAATGAAATCATATGGTGTCTGTCTTTTTCTGTCTGATCTTACTTAGCATAATACCCTCTAGGTCCATCCATGTTTTTGCAACTGCATGATTTCATTCTTTTTTGGCTGAGTAATATTCCATTGTATTTATATACTGCATCTTCTTTATCTTCTTTATCTTCTTTATCTACTGATGGGCACTTAAATTGCTTCCAAATCTTGGGTATTGTGAATAATACTAGAGTGAACATAGGGGTGCATATATATTTTATAATTAGTGTTTTTATTTTCTTTGGAAAGATACCCAGAAGTAGAATTGCTGGATAGTATGGTAGTTCTATTTTTAATTTTTTGAGGAATCTCCATATTGTTTTTCATAATGGCTGCACCAGTTTGAGGGTTTTTGCATCTACATTCATCAGTGATATTGGCCTGTGATTTACTTTTTTTTTTTTTTTTTCGGTACGCGGGCCTCTCACTGTTGTGGCCTCTCCCGTTGCGGAGCACAGGTTCCGGGCGCACGGGCTCAGCGGCCATGGCTCACAGGCCCAGCCGCGCCACGGTATGTGGGATCCTCCCGGACCGGGACACAAACCCGTGTCCCCTGCATCGGCAGGCGGACTCTCAACCACTGCACCACCAGGGAAGCCCTGATTTACTTTTTTGTGATGTCTTTGTCTGGTTTGAGTATCAGGGTGATGCTGGCCTCATAGAAAGTGTTCAAAAACATTGTTTCCTCTTCAGTATTTTGGAATAGTTTGAGAAGGGTAGTGTTAACTCCTTTTTAAATGTTGGTAGATTTCACCTGTGAAGCCATCTGGTTCTGGACACTTTTTTGTTGGAATTTGTTTTTTTCTTTTAATTACTGATTCAATTTCATTACTGGTTATTGGTCTGTTCATATTTTCTATTTCTTCCTGGCTCAGTCTTGAGAGATTGTACCTTTCTAAGAATTTGTCTATTTCTCCTAGATTGTCTGTTTTATGGCCATGCATTCGATTGTAGTAATCTCTTATGATCCTTTGTATTTCTGTCCTGTTGGTTGTAACTTCTCCTTTTTCATTTCTGATTTTATTGATTTGAACCCTCCCTTTTTTTTCTTGATGAGTCTGGCTAACGATTTATCCATTTTGTTTATCTCTTCAAAGAACCAGCTTTTAGTTTCATTGATCTTTTCTATTGTTTTTAATCTCTGTTTCATTTATTTCTGCTCATATCTTTATGATTTCTTTCCTTTTACTAACTTTGGATTTTGCTTGTTTTTCTTTTTCTGTCTCCTTTAGGTATAAGGTTAGGTTGTTTATTTGATATTTTTCTTATTTTCTGAGGTAGGTTTGTATCACTATAAATTTCCCTCTTAGAACGCTTTTGCTACATCCCATAGATTTTGGATGGGTTTGTTTTCATTTTCATTTGTCTTCAGGTATTTTTTATTTCTTCTCTGACTTCTTCAGTGATCCATGGTTGTTAGGTGTATACTGTTTAGTCTCCACATATTTGTGTTTTTTGCAAAGTTTTTTTTTTTTTTTTTTTTTTGGTAGTTTATTTCTAGTCTCATAGCATTGTGGTTGGGAAAGATGCTTGATATGATTTCAGTTTTCTTAGATTTACTGAGACATTTTTTGTCTCAGTAACATGTGAACTATCCTGGAGAATGTTCCATGTGCACTTGAAAAGAATGTGTAATCTGCTGCTTTGGGATTGAAATGTTCTATATAGATCTATTAAGTTCATCTGGTTTAATGTGTCGTTTAAGGCCAGTGTTTCCTTGATTTTTTGCCTGGATGATCTTTCACTGATGTAAGTGAACTGTTAGTCTCCTACTAATAATTTTGTCACTGTCAGTTTCTCCCTTTATGTCTGTTGATTTTTTCTTTATGTATTTAGGTACTCCTATGTTAGGTGCATATATATTTACAGTTGTTATATTTTCTTGGATTATTCCCTTGATCATCACGTAATGTCCTTCTTTCTGTCTTGTTACAGTGTTTAAGTTCTGTTTTGTCTGATATAAGTATTGTTACCTCAGCTTTCTTTTCATTTCCATTTGCATGGAATACTTTTTTCTATCCCCTCACTTTCAGTCTATATTTCTTTTGTAAGCGACATATACGTGGGTCTGGTTTTTGTATCTGTCAGCCATTCTATGTCTTTCAATTGGAGCATTTAATCCATTTATGTTTAAAGTAGTTATTGATAGATATGTACTTATTGCCATATTGTTAATTGTTTTGGTTGTTTTGTAGGGTTTTTTTATTCCTTTCTTCTTCATTTGCTTTCTTCCCTTGTTATTTAATAACTATCTTTAGTGTTATGTTTGGATTCCTTTCTCTTTCTGTGTGTGTGTATCTATTATAGATTTTTGGTTTGTGATTACCATGGAGTTTATGTATAGCAATCTGTATATTATACATGATTATTTTAAGTTGCTGATCTCTTAAGTTCAGACACATTTTAACAACCCTGCATTTTACTTCCTCTTTCAGCACTTACCGTTTTGACATCATATTTTACATCTCTTTGTTTTGTGTATCCCTTAACTTATTGTGGATATAGATTGATTTTACTGCTTTTGTCTTTTAGCCTTCCTACTAGCTTTATATGTGGTTTGATTTACTACATTTACCAATGAGATTTTTCCTTTTGTAATTTTCATATTTCTAGTTTCTAGTTGTGGCCTTTTTTTCTTTCCCCCTCTTAGAGAAGTCCCTTTAACATTTTTTGTAAAGCTGGTTTGGTGCTGCTGAACTCTTTTAGCTTTTGCTTTTCTGTAAAACTTTTTCTCCCATGAAATCTGAATGAAAGCCTTGCCAGGTAGGGTATTCTTGGTTGTTGATTTTTGTCTTTCATCACTTTAAATATATCTTGCCCCCCGCCTCCCTTCTGACCTGCAGAGTTTCTGCTGAAAAGTCAGCTGACAGCCTTATGGGAATAGATAAATTGTTGCTTTTCCCCTTCTGCTTTTAATATTCCCTCTTTATTGTTATCTTTTGCCATTTTAATTACAGTGTGTCTTGGTGTGGTCCTCTTTGGGTTAATCCTGTTTGGGAATGTCTGTGCTTCCTAGCCCTGGATGTCTGTTTCTTTTCCCAAGTTAAGGAAGTTTTCAACTATTATGTCTTCAAATATATTCCCTGCCCCTTGCTCTCTCTCTTCTCCTTCTAGGAGCCCTTTAATGTGAATGATAGTGTATGCTTGATGTTGTCCCAGAAGTCTCTTAAGCTGTCCTCATTTCTTTTTATTCTTTTTCCTTTTTTTCTCTTCAGCTTCAGTGATTTCCACTGATCTGTCTTCCGGCTCACTGATCCATTCCTTTGTATAATTTAATCTACTATTGATTCCTTCTAATTTTTTTCATCTTAGTTATTATATTCTTCCTCTCTGTTTGGTCCTTCTTTATATTTTCTAACTCTTTGCTAAAAACTTCTAACTTCTCACTCTGTTCATCCAGGCTTTCTTTACTTCTTTGAACATCTTTATGATTATTACCTTTAACCTCTCTATCAGGTAGATTGCTTATATCCACTTCACTTAGTTCTTCTGGGTTTTTTTCTTGTTCCTTCCTTTGGAACATATTCCTCTGTCACCTCATTTTGCGTAATTTGCTATTTTTATTTCTTTGTATTTTGTAGGCTGGTTATGTTTCCAGACTTTGGAGAAGTGGCCTTTTGTAGGATACATGCTGTGCATCCCAGCAGCACACTTCCTTCTGGTCATCAGAGCTATATGCTCTAGGGTTTCCCTGTATGCGGGCTGTATGGGTCCTTCTGTTGTGGCAGGCTGACTACTATGGGCAGTCTGGTAGGTGTGGCTGGCCTCCAGTTCAGTTGGTCGCCAGACCTTGCCTTGTGCGGAGACTGCCGGTAGGTAGGTGGGCAGGGTCGGGTTATGAGGGTAGCTGGCTGCAGGGCCCCAGAGGATCCTGGGGCTACTACTGGCCCACTGATGAGTGGGGTTGGATCCCAGGGCAGCTGGATGAGAGATCTGAGGTATCTTAGAGCTGGTTTTGGCCTGCTGGTGGGCAGGGCTGGGGCCCAGAGGGTCCCTGAGCTAGTGCCAGCTGCTGATGTGTGGATCTAGGTCCCAGGGTCTCTGGCTGCAGGGCCCTGGGGGTCCCAGGGCTGGTGTTGACCTGCTGGTTGGTGGAGCTGGATTCCAAAGTGGCTGGCTCTGGGATCTGGGGTGTCCCAAAGCTGGTGTCAGCTTGCTGGTGGGCAGGGCTGGAACCTAGGCAGTCCCAGGGCAGTTGCTGGCCTGCTGGTGGGTGGGCTGGGTCCTGACACAGCAGGCTTTGGGACTGCATTAGTCCTGGAATTGGTGTGTGCCTGTTGTTGAGTGTGTCCTGGGCCCAGCATATCCCCGTGTGGCACCTGCCCACTGGTAGATGATGCTGGTCCTGGGGATAGTGCCAGCCCACTGTTAGGTGGAGCTGGGTCCCAGGGTCTCTGGCTGCAGGGCCCTGGGAGTCACGGGGCTAGTGCCAGTATACGTATGCAGGGCCAGGTCCTCAGCCTTTGGTTGACAGGACCCGATCCCATGGTGGCTGTGGACTCAAGGGGTCTTAAGCAGCTGGCCTGCTCATGGGTGCGGCTGTGTTCCCATCCAACTAGATGTTTGGCTTGAGACATCCCAGTATGGGTGCTGACAGGCTGGTGGGTGGGGCCAGGTCCCCAGAGCTAATTACCTAGTGGAAGGGTTCGAGAATGGTGCTTGTTAGCACCAGCGTCCACATGGTAGAAAAAGCTGCCCAAAATGGCTGCCACCAGTGTCTGTGTCCTCAGGGTAAGCTCCAGTTGCCTTCTGCGTCTCCAGGAGGCTCTTCAAGATCAGTAGGTGGATCTGACCCAGGCTCCTCTCAAATTACTGCGTCTGCCCTGGGTCTTGGAACACATGAAGTTTTATGTGTGCCCTTTAAGAATGGGGTCTCTGTTTCGCACAGCTCTCTGGCTCTCCCCCAAAATAAGCCCCACTAGCCTTCAAAGCCAAACGTTCTGGGGACTCATCTTCTCGGTGCCACACTCTAGGCTGGGATCCTGATGTGGAGCTCAGACCCCTCACTACTCGGGCAGAGCCTCTGCAATTGTAATTTTTCTCCTGTTTGTGAGTCACCCACCTGGGGCATATGGGTCTTGACTATACCGTGTCTCTGCCCCTCCTACCATTGTGGTTCTTTCTTTATATCTTTAGTTGTAGAAGATCCTTTCCACTCGTGTTCCAGTCTTTCTCATTAATAGTTGCTCTGTACATAGTTGTGATTTTGGTGTGCTCATGGGAAGAGGTAACCTCAGGGTCTTCCTGCTTTACCATCTTGACCACTCCCCTCTTTATATATCTCTTTGCTTCTTTTTACTCCTTTCCCGACTTACATTGGATTAACCATGCTTTCTTCTGTCTTTTTACCTTGATTATTTTTTAGAGCTACACACACATACCCAAGATGTCAATATAATTCTACTATCTGAAGATTAAGACTTTCATAAATTCAGGAAAATTCTTGGATTATCTCTGATAGCCTCACCAACTACTTCATTGAGAAATTGAAACCCTCAGGTCCTAGACAGAAATCTGGAAATTAACACATACAACTTCCAAAGAAATAGCACAGGGACTTTTTTGAGGGTGAAGGAGCTGAGTGGGTAGGGATCCAGGTCTGTGGCTACCCCCAGTCTTGTCCGCTCACATTAGCTCTTTAGGGCTTCCCTGGTGGCACAGTGGTTGAGAGTCCGCCTGCCAATGCAGGGGACACGGGTTCGTGCCCCGGTCCGGGAAGATCCCACATGCCGTGGAGCGGCTGGGCCCATGAGCCATGGCCGCTGAGCCTGTGCGTCCGGAGCCTGTGCTCCACAACGGGAGAGGCCACAACGGGAGAGGCCCGCGTACCGAAAAAAAAAAAAAATTAGCTCTTTATTTCCCAGTTGGGTTCTATATAGCATTTAAATTTTTGAAGGCAGGATGGAGGAGTCTGTTACTTAAAAAAGAAATGAGAACCACCGCTCCTGTCTCTTCTCTTCAATCCACATAGTCTCCTTAAAGTTTGCTGTTTCCTAAGGGCTAAAGGCAATCCCATGATTCTTTTCTCTCCCTATTTCAGTGCCTCTCACAGCATAGAGGTGGAGTTGCAGAATTACACTGAAGCTGAGCATCTCAAAGTTGAATCAACCTAATGGTCATCTCCTATAATTTTCCATTTTGTTACAGTATTCCTCATAGAGGGACAACCATCCTTTGTTTGAGCACCTCCAAGAACAAGGAGTTTTCTGTCTCACACAAGAGTAGCCCTTATCATTCAACAGCTCTAATCTTTAAAATACCTGCAGTTACATAGTTCCAAATTATACCTCTGTGTGACCTGAGTCTTCTAAACATGTACAAAGCAAATCTGTATGGCAGTGCTTCCATTTATTAATAACTGAATATTTAAATTCCACTGTTAAAGAGTAAGTCGAGTGAAAAAAAAAAGTCTCAAGTCTAAAATTTGCGTTCAAGTTCTTCACTATTCTTTACATGGGTCCTTGTTTATCCATGTCCACTTTAAAAAGTAAGGCCAAAACTGGAATAATTTAGATGTGGTGTGGCCAAGAAAAGTAGAACTAACCTGGATACCACACTAGTATTGGAAAAACCTAAAATAATTCTTCTACCTTATTTTTAGCAACCCTGTCGCACACTTAGGGTTCATTTATGGTTTGTGGTAAATAAACACTGTGATCTGCTTTTAAGCTATGTTCCTCTACCTTATCCTTAGCCAAGGTTTGCTTTTTGTTTTTTGTTCGTTTGTTCGTTGTCTAAATGTAAGATTTTATATTTATATCCATGTTCTATTTTATTCTACCAGTTTCAGTCCATCACCATAGAATCTTTTTTTTAAATTTTGATTCAGTTATCCAACATACTCAACAAAATTTTGTGGCATATTCATAGTTTATGGATAAGAAAGTTATAGTGCTTTCTGTTGGTAAGAATGTAAATTGATACAGCCACTATGGAGAGCAGTATGGAAGTTCCTTAAAAAACTAGAACTAGAACTACCATATGACCCAGCACTTCCACTACTGGGCATATACCCTGAGAAAACCATAATTCAAAAAGAGTCATGTACCACAATGTTCATTGCAGCACTATTCACAATAGCCAGGACATGGAAGCAACCTAAGTGTCCATCGACAGATGAATGGGTAAAGAAGATGTGGCACATATATACAATGGAATATTATTAACGTCCAATAGAGACGTTGAAAAAATATAAAAAGTTATAGTGCTTTAATTCAACTAGCAGCCACATCATGAAGTTACCAATCACTGCCATATCACACCTATATAACAGGTTAGTCAAATATAGTAGAAAATGATAAGAAATGTCCTCCATTAATTTTTGAAGGAGAGTAAATAACCAAGCTTTAAATTTAAACAAGACTCCATTACATCAGACACCCAGAGGACCTTGTCAAGTTTCCCTTAAATGGCATAATGAAGTAGAAACCTTTAGCCAATGAGCTGAAGCTGCTGTGAGGAACAGGAAAAGGCATGAGCAGAAATTTTATTCCCAGGCCCTGGGCACATAACATCCTGGGGTCAAACAGCAGAGAGCTGCCTTGACCTTTCTAATTCACTGAGGTTCCAGAAAAGAAGACGACTGGGTTGAACTGATGGAATTGGCACTGGGTGGGAGCAGAGGGAAGCAGAGACATAATAGAACGATTTTTAGCAGGCCAAAATTCCCACTGATTATCTACATAAAAAGTCATATATTACAAGACACCAGAGAGCTTCCCAGCAGTGAGGACTAGAGAGAATAAAAGAAAAAGAGCAAATTCCACAACTCTGGTACTCGATTTTTGAAATACCTATTAGATGCAGAGCCTGGTTTAGTTTCTGACACTGCTGTAGACACTGAAGATACATAAGCAAACAGAATAAAGCCCCGTCCTTATAGTACTTACATTCTAGGGAAGAGGGACAATAAATATATAACATAGCAGGCAGCAGAAGGTATATGTAGGCAAACAAAGGAGGCTAAGTGGGGAGGGAATAGCCAAGGTGTAGAGTAGAGAGGGGGTGGTGTAATTTTTTATGGGATGGTCAGGAAGTCCCCTCTAATAAGGTGATTTTTGAGTCACTGAAGGAAGTGATGTCTCTTACATCCCTGTAGCCCTGGATTTTAGGATTAGACAAAGGAAAAAATAGACAAGTTGGACTACATATATGAAAGAGAAAAGGATAATGGAAACTTGATTGGATGTACATCTGCAAGTATTTTCTCCCTAAGTGGGTTTCTCTTTACATATATGGTCAGAGGTACATTCTAGGGATGAGGGAAAGCATTTGACAAAGTTCAACATCTTTTCATGATAAAACTCTCAACAAATAAAGTATATAATAAATGTACCTCAACATAATAAAAGCTATATATGACAGGCCTGCATCTCAATGTAGCTAACGTCATACTCAACGGTGAAAAGGTGACAGCTTTTTTCTAAGATCAGGAACAAGACAAGGATGCCCACTTTCACCATTTTTATTCAATAAAGTACTGGAAGTCCTTGCCAGAGCTATTAGGCAAGAAATAGAAATCAAAACCACAATGAGATATTACTTCACACTTGTTAGGATAACTGTTATCAAAAAGTCAAAAGATAACAAGTGTTGGTAAGGATATGGAGAAAATGGAACTCTTGTGCACTGTTGGTGTAAATGTAAATTGGTATAACCATTATGGAAAACAGTATAGAAGTTCCTTAAAACTTAAAAGTAGAACTATATGATGCAGCATTTCCATTTCTGGGTATATATTCAAAGGAAATGAAATCACTATGTTAAAGAGGTATCTGCACCACTGTGTCCAAGATATGGAAACAACCTATGTGTCCATCAACAGATGAATGGATAAATAAAATGTGGTATATACATTATAGGGATGGTGGGGAAGAGAGAGAGACAGTATCTGTCTCCACTACTTACATTAGTTCATCTATGAGTTGACTCTAACCTAAGATCCTTTATCCGAAGATTATTCTTATTTTGACATTGGTCCAAATGAAAGTAAAAAGACTTCTCAAAACTGGCTATGAAAATTTGCAGAATTACAGGATAATAGGCAAAGAAAATTACACAAAAGCAGCCTACTCCACTCCAGCCCTGGTTCCAGTCCAGTAGCGAGGCCCACTACACAAATCAATCCCTCAGAAACCCTGAGCAAGAGAGCAAAGCTGGAGGTTTCACACCTCCTGACTTCACACTAGAGTAATAGCAAACTGTCTCTATTTCTTTTTAAATTTTTTCCCAAAATGAGTAAGTACCCAAAGAATAAAGTAAATTTGGTGCAGTGTGTGATGGTTTAGGCTCAGGAACAAAACTGTCTAGGTTTGAATCCTCTTCCATGACTTTATTAGCATGATCTTGCAAAATGTTCTTAAGTCTTATGATTGTGAGTCCTTGCCTTTAAAATGATGGTAATTATTGTATCCACCTCACAAGGTTTTTGTGATGATCAAATGAGTTAACAATCAAAATGTGCATAGAACAATGTCTAGCCCTTAGTGAGCGTTCAATAAAATTAGCTATTGTTATTAATTACAATAAAGCACCAGACACTGGAAAGGACTTTGAAACCCAGTCTTCAATTCAGATAATGTGGACTTTATGAATGAAGCCATGGATAACCATGAATAAAGTGGGCGGGGAGAGGATGACAAGAATAAATGAGAAAGCTCACTCTCTTCAGACTCTGACAGGGAGTTGCCTGCATCAGGGCATCTGAAGGTTGCTCAAGACACCAGAATGCATGGTGATTTGAGAAAGGATATTGGATGTTATTGACCTGGTGGGGTCCAGAGGAGACCTCAACTTCAGAAAGATGAATGAGATGAATAGTGCTCTCTTCTACCAACCAGGGTGTAAGCAGGGTTCTTATAGCCCAAGTCATCTCTTCCTTGAGATATTTATTTTTCTCTCTATGTTTGCCCATAATGGACAATTGGCAGAGGTTATCTTAGGGTTTGAGATGAAGCCATGACATAAATAAACTATGTAGTTTTCTCAGAATGTTTATAAATGTTACTCTTTACATTGAGAGACCTTTAGAGAATGACTCTTGGGTTATTGAGGACAGTAGGGCTTCTCCATACCATTCCTGATACTTGTAAATCTTTGCATCTTCTAATGAAGGTGGCAGTGATATGTACCCAAGGCATGATGGAAGGGAGTCCTGGACTGCAAGTTGGAAAGCCTGGATTCCAAATCTGACTACTAGTGTGGCTTTGATGTCACTTAACTTCTCTAGGTGTCAGTTTCCACACATGTCAAATATGGAGTAAGATTAGATACTTGCTAATGGTGCTTGCAGCAGTAATATTCTACTACTGTTTGTGTAGTATGCCCCAATATCTGGGGTGTTCATTCATCATTAATTTATTCACATATTGATCTATTCCTTTATTTAATGTTTAATTTTTAAATATTTTGTTTAAGCTACGAAAATGTTTCTTACATACAAAAAAATTACAAATATTTATGCATCTACCATTCAGACTTAACAGATGTTAATGCCTTGATGTATTTGATTCAGATTTTTTCTTTAAATGAAATGAAATTTTATAGATAATAAACTCCCATTTCTTCCTTCCCCAGAAATAACCACTGTCTTTAAATTAATATATATTTTCAATATATAGTATTGTTTTGAGTTTTTTAAATGTACATAAATAGTATATTTTTATTTTTGCTGAACTTTATATTTTCCAGATTTAGTTATGTTACCACCTATGGAATTATTCATTCACTTATTTTAACAGTGGCTTAGTATTCCATTATATGAATATACCACAGTTTAGCCATTCCCTGTTGATGGTCTTTTAAATAGTTTCCAACATTTTGCTATTAAAATAACATTGCAACAACCAACCGTGTAGAAGTCTCCTTGAGCACATGTGTGAGAGTTTACCTAGAAGTAAAATTACTTGGTGGCAGGGTATGTTTACTTTCAGCTTTTCTATAATGTGAAATTGCTCTCCAAAGCACTTGTAGATATTTATACTTTCACCAGTATTATATGACATCTTGTTTTCCCACATCCTTGCCAACATGTGTGTTGTAAGACTCTTAGATTTTTTTCAAATCTGATGGGTATGAAATAATATTTTCTTGATGTTTTCATGTATTTATTGGCTATTCAGTCATCTTCTTTGTAAATTTTCTGTTTGTATCCTTTGCTTATATTTTTTGTTCTTTGTTTTTGTTACTGATTTGAAGGATCAATATTTATATGTCAATTTTATATAATATATATATACCAATTTTTGTATTCTGAATACTAGTTCTTTTTTTGGTTTTAAGAATAAGAAATATCTTCTCCTAATTTGTGGCTTGTCCTTTAATTGTTATGTTTGTTTTTTCACCCCAAAGTTTTTAACTTTATTATAGCTAAATTTATCAATTTTTCCCTCTATGGTTGGTACTTCCTGTGACTTGTACAAGAAGTCCTTCCTTTCTCCAAAGTTATATGATATTTTTTATATTCTTCTAAAAGTTTTACAGCATTACTTTGTTTCAACACCTAGGTTTTTAATCCATATTGGATTTATTTTTGCATAGGAAACTAACTTTTAATTATTTTATTCTATAGAAATAGCTAATTGTCCTGGCATTATTTGTTAAATAGCTTATTCTTTCTCCATTGACTGGTATTGCCACCACTGTCATTCACAAAGTTTCTATATAGATGTGGGTCTGTTCCATTGGTGTGCTGAGCTAACTCTGTTTTAATTACTGTAGTTTTAGAGCAATTCTTGACAGCTAGTATAATACAAATTGTTTTTATTCTTTTTCTTCAAAATTGTCTTGGCTATTCATATGAGCTATTCAATCAGCTTGTCAATTTCCACAAAAAATATCAAGATAGTGTTTGGAATTGTGTTGAATTTGTAGGTAGACTTGAATAAAATTATTATCCTAATGTTATTAAAACTTCCCTACTATGTGTCTAGCATATCTGTTTATTTAGAGCTTTATCCTTGTTTTTAAAATGTTATACAACTTTCCCTAAAGTTTTGTCCACCTTTTGTTAATATATTCTGTTTACCTAAGAATTTTTGTAGCTGCTGTACATAGGCTCTATTACTAAAATTACACTTCCTAATTTTTTTTCTAAAATTAAATTGTCCAATTTGCTGCTGTTGGAGTAGAGGAATATTACTGATTTTTTGTATATAGATTCTTAACTTGCAAATTTGTTGTTCTCTATCCATGCTAACATTTTTGTCTATAGAATCTTTTGAACTTTCTACTTAGAAAATAACACCATGTGTCAATAATGAAAGTTTTTCCCCTTCCCATATCTTGTACTTCTCATTTCTTCTAATTTTATGCTGGCTGGGATCTCTCATACCATGATGAGTAGACAGGGTGAGCAGGAGACGCTTGTCATTTTCCTGGTTCCAGTGGACCCTCTTTTATTGTTCCATCCTTAAGTATGTGATTTACTGTAGGTTTTTTTGCCTGGGAGTCTTTTAAAACATTCTAAGCTTATGATGGTCCCTTCTGCTCTTTCTCGACAGTTGTTCATGGTAGAGGGTGAGTTCTATAGGCATACATTTGACTTTTCAAGTTGTGGAGTTATTTATCAGCTAAGCAGTTGTTGATTTGGTTCTTATATTTGTGACTTGGGGTGATAAATATCAGGACAGTTGGGACCTACACTATAATATTCCTTGCCACAGAGGAGATATTTTTCTGAATGATGTAACTATGAAAGAACGTAGATCACAAGCAACGGCAATCTGTTTTGTCCCCCAGTTCTAAGTACACCTCTAGATGGAAATGAGGGTGACTGTTTTTGTGGAGGGCTTAGCCTGGTAGACAACTGGCCACCTTGGGCCCATCCAGGCCACCAGGCTTCAGTTATTTTATTTTATTTTATTTTATTTTATTTTATTTTTATTTATTTATTTATTTGTTTTTTTGCGGTACGCGGCCCTCTCACTGTTGTGGCCTCTCCCATTGCGGAGCACAGGCTCCGGACGCGCAGGCTCAGCGGCCATGGCTCACGGGCCCAGCTGCTCCGCGGCATGTGGGATCTTCCCGGACCGGGGCACGAACCCATGTCCCCTGCATCAGCAGGCGGACTCTCAACCACTGCACCACCAGGGAAGCCCTGTGTACCCAGTTTTTATCACTGTGCCTGGCACTTAATATTCAAGAATGAATGGATACAATGGTACCCGAAGGAGTCTTGGTTGAGTATTCTAATTAATGAAAATACCTTGGGGAGGTGACATTTTGTGTCTCTTATGAGCACCTGAATGAAGGGCTCAGGACTACATCATAGGATAGATGCCCCCCAACCCCACCCCCGCCTCCCCAAGGAGAAAGAGTGTGAGAACTACGTGAGCAAGTCCTTTCAAAAGCTGTTGTGTAAAGAAACAGAGACAAAGTCTGTGTGCTTCACAGTTTTTGGCCAGTCCTGGCTTTGAGCCTATCTCCTTCATGATGCTATAAAAAGAAGTCTCAGCAATCCTACTACTGGGCATATACCTTGAGAAAACCATAATTCAAAAAGAGTCATGTACCACAATGTTCACCGCAGTTCTATTTGCAATAGCCAGGACATGGAAGCAACCTAAGTGTCCATCGACAGCTGAATGGATAAAGAAGATATGGCACATATATACAATGGAATATTACTTGGCCATAAAAAGAAAGAAAATTGAGTTATTTGTAGTGAGGTAGATGGACCTAGAGTCTGTCATACAGAGTGAAGTCAGTCAGAAAGAGAAAAACAAATACCATATGCTAACACATATATATGGAATCTAAAAAAAAAAAAAATGTTTCTGAAGAAACTAGGGGCAGGACAGGAATAAAGACGCAGGCATAGAGAATGGACTTCAGGACATGGGAAGGGTTAAGGGTAAGCTGGGACGAAGTGAGAGAGTGGCATGGACATATATACACTACCAAATGTAAAATAGATAGCTAGTGGGAAGCAGCCGCATAGCACAGGGAGATCAGCTCGGTGCTTTGTGACCACCTAGAGGGGTGGGATAGGGAGGGTGAGAGGGAGACACGAGGGAGGAGATATGGGGACATATGTATATATATAGCTGATTCACTTTGTTATAAAGCAGAAACTAACACACCATTGTAAAGCAATTATACTCCAATGCAGATGTTAAAAAAAAAAAGTCCCATAGTAAACATGATTCAAACGGACTTTTGAGATCTTAAAGCAAGCTCTGCAATTCTTAAGGGCCCCCAGCTCTCCACCCTACAGTCATTCCCTCTTGCAGTGAGAACATCTGTTGGAAAGGATGCGCTCTTTTCTGGACTGTGTGCGATTCTTACTCATAGATCTAAAGCGGGATGTGGCCTTAGACTCTCTAGTTCCCTCTCTTATCCTAAGACTGAGAAAATTGGCTCCGGCAGATGGAGCAATTGGCCAGGCCCACAGAGCTAGTTCGTATCAGAAGCCAGTTCAGGCAAAGAAGAACTTTCTCTAGGGCTCCTCCTGTCTGCAAATATCATGTTTAAATCTAATTTGCATCTTTCATGAGCATCCTGATTTCAACCCTTCTCCTGCTTTCCAAGACCTACATGGAACTAGGCTTTGCCAGTTGGCAAAGTCTTGCCTTGATCAGCAGAACTCTGATTGCGCAAAGTGAGAATTCAGGGGCTCAGTGGTGGCGGAAAACACTGCAGACCAATTTCCAAGTAATTTTAGAAGGACTGAATGGCTTTGGTTCCCCTCTGACTCTCCTGAAGGGAGATTGCTTGTTCTATACAACAATAAAAAGAAGAGTGACGGGTACCCTCAGAACAATTCAGGGGTATGGAAGAGAAATGTAATTTTCCAGAGGGTAGGAGAGAGAGGATTGTGCTTCCATACTGCACATATTAAACTGACAACAATTTGCCATGTGGCCCTTGAGGAGAAGGCAAACCCTTTCCTTTGGGGTGTAGCCCCAGCATAAAAACTGACAGGAACAGATGTTCCATTCGTGAATTCTGAACTTTGGCGGTTAATAAAGGGTCCTGAGACGTGGCATAAGTGAAGGCAGATCATCTTGGCTGCCCATCCTGTCACATGGATGGAAAAATGTGCTGGGTGGAAGGAAACAGCCCTCAGAACGCTGGGCTGGCTCCAGAGGGTGGGCTCCGGGGGGTGCTAGAGGAAGCTGGCCTTTCCTCCCATCTCACTCAGACCTGTCTTTATTAACCTTAGGGAGTGAGAAGGGGCTTGAAAATGAAATTCACAGATGATTCCGAATGGAGAAATGTAATAAACACCAGCATAAGCAAAGGAATAACCTAAAGGAATTAGGAAAATGGGAAAGGCAGGGACAGGACTACAAATCATCATGGAAAAATGCAAATGGATATGTCTGAGGCCAAATAATCCACAAACCAGATATTCATTGGGCAGGAAACTTTTGAAGCACCTTAAGGACAGAAGAGCTGGCTGTAAAATGGTTGCTTCTGACAGTTGCAGAGACCAAGGTGGAGTGGGCTTGGAAGATGGGTGATCCTTCCGGGAGGCCTACGTAGAGGTGGGAGTTGACCTCATTCTAGGGCTCCCCCGTCTTTCTCCTTACCTGACACGTTCTCGGCCCATTCTCGTGTCTGTCGGGGTTGGCTGAGGTAAAGTGCATTGTGAGATAGGGGTCTGGAGGAAGCAAGTAACATTCCAGCCATCAGGCATCTGCTATGGAGTGAGCTACCCAAACTGTATTCTTTTTTCACTTTTATTTTTATGATATGCCTTCTTTTAATTTATTTTATTTCAACAAAATAGATTTCATCTATCAAAAAAACATCCAGACAATTCTTTAGAAGAAAATAAGAGAGTGAATAAGTATTTCTGTCAAATAACATGTTCCATTTATGTCATCGAGAATAACAAATTTGGGGTAATTTTGTCCTTGTTAGTTTGATTTGAGAAATTTGTTACCAAAATTCTTCCTTTTAACCTCACTTGTAAAACTTCAACAATTACAAACTGATGATGACCAGAGATTCTCACACTTTCCAAAACAGGCAGCATGTTTATAACTTTGGAAATTGCTCTGTTTGGAAAGTCCTGCCTGAGACCCCACTGAAGCGCTCTGTGTTGACGAGGCCTTCAGCAGGAGGAATTCTGAAGAAAACCGGAGCCCTCCCCTCCTTTCCTATTATAGTGCAGTCAGAGGCCTACTTTCCCTGAAAGTTCATCGTCTTGTTTGGAACAGCCCTTCAGTTTGAAAAGCGAAGCCAGAAATCAAGGTCTTATGACTGACTGCTGACCAGAATCACCAAAGAAAGTATGAGAATAGCTTTGCAGATTCCTGGGAATATCTTTTATCCTCTGTATGGATTATCCAGGAGAATTATTCTAAAAATATAGGCTGAAATGGCATAATTGCAGAACATGTTTTTTGTTGCATTAGGAAACCACTTGAGTTTTGGGATTTTTTTTCTTCAGATCTCTTTCCATCTTCCTTTAGTCACAGTAATTTTCAGCAGGACAGCAGATCAGAATCACCTGAGGAGCTTGTTAATGATGCGGGGCTTGGTGCCCCCTAGGATGGGACTGTGGGGAGTGGGGTGGGGCCTGTTGGCCCAGGCGAGGTGGTGTGGAGGGGAGGGGAGGGAGAGGAGGGGAGGGGAAGGGAGGGGAGGGGAGGGGAGGGAGGGGAGGGGAGCCAGAGTTGCTGTGTGTAGTGGAAACTTACCAAAGCTCTGACCACCCCGTGGATGACCTGACCTGAGCTTAGATCTAATTACCTACTGATGAAGGAGCTTGAATGGAGAGGGAGATGCTGTTTCAGGGGGCCTGGCTTTAAGACTCACTTGTAAGTCTGAACCCTTGGTTTAGTGTCAGAGGAGGAGACCTGGGCCCTCAGGACTGGAGTCAGTTGGGGTGAGTCTGGAGGAGGAAGAGGTGGTGACGGTTTATCTCTAGGAAGCCAAAACCTGTTGTCAGTTCCAAGGGGCCGGCAGCAAGAGGCAGAGCCAGCAGGATCTGGATAAGGCTAGATACTGCAGCACCTCCAGAAAATGTTCTTAATCCCTGTTTTAGAGCACACAGCAGTTCATGGGCGGTATCCATGAAATAACCCCTGTACTGTTCACACCCCAGGACCAGTCCAAGCAGAAACGTGTAGAACTGGGCTCCCGGGGCTCCTGGAACGGGTACCTGGCTAGGCAGAGCGTGGGAACCCGGAAGGTGCAGTGTGTCCATTCTGGGAGCCGGCAGCCATTTGGACTGAGGTGTGGTCAGGAACAAGATGACTGTGGATGGGAGCAGCCAGGAAAAGGTGGAAGCTGGGACTGGGAGCGGCATGAACACGCCCAAGGGCCTGGTTGAGTTCAGCCTCCAGCTGGAGGCTGCTCCATCTGCCATTTTTTTCCTCAATGAGTTTACTTGTCGGCGTTTCTTCTCTCAAAATTAAAAGCACTCATTGCGGCTCTTGACGGATTTACATGCTTCCATTTTTTAATCCAGAGAAGGGGTAACCGTGGGTGCTAGTCTCAACCATCATCTTGTCTTGTTCTCAGTGTGACACCTATGGCTGCCCTGATACTGTATGCCCTGATACTGTATTTGTGTTTGTTTCTTTACTGTGTCCTCCCACCACTGGAAGGTTATCTCCCTGGAAGTGGAATCGTGACTCTTTTCCTCCACTGAGTCCCTAGTGCATAGCACAGCACCTGACACATACTTGGCTCTTAATAATAAGTTAGATGAGTGCTTTGATGCTTCCTGTACCGGTACGTGCAGAATGTGAGCTGTTTTAGTGCAGCTTGAGTGAATGGTACTCTCCTCTGACCAAAGGTGACTTACAAAATGGAGAAAGCATATGAGGTGCTTTCTTAGGACTTTAAACTACTTTCTTCTCTTTGGCTCTGTGTGTATTAGTCAACAGTTTTTATAATGACCCAAGAGACCCTCTGCTGATGACCCATTTCCATAGACGACAGTGAGCTAGCGGATGTGTTTTCACTTGAGGCTCTGTGTGGAGTGAGGGCCTTGATGACACCCAGATGTGCACTTCCTCCACTGAGTGACTCTTCAGCTCTTGGAGGGGCAAAGGGCGTGATGGGTCTGAGTGCAGCTTCCCTCGGTTCAGTCCAAGCTCTGCTTCTTACGGTGCATCCACTTGACCAGCTCCCTCTGGTAACAGTTTCTCCGTGTCCAGTTCCCTCATCTGTAACACAGGATGATAAAACAACAATACCCACTTCTAAGATTGATTATGGAGATTAAATGCCAATATGCGTAAAGTACCAGACCACAGAAAGCACTATACATGCATTAACTCTCTTTATCATTATTAATATGTGATTATGGAAAATGTAGGCTGTCTAATGAAAGCCAGTCATTGCAAGACTTATGACTGTTATGTATTGAAAAGAATTTCATGATGCCCAACCCAGTCATTTATGCACATTTGTTCTGTAGCCTTTATGTCACTGAAAAGTGGTGAAACATGGTGAAACAGGAACAACTTTGGAGCCTCTGTAGCTAGGAAAGTGATTTAATGGCATTATCTTAAAAAGAACTCACGGTGTTTCTTTTTGCTTAGTAGAAAACCCTTTTTCAGCTAATATCCTGTAGTAGACACACCTTAAGGAAGCTCCCAATGGCTCATGCCCTTTTATGACTCCCTCCCCTTGAGTGTGGATGGGACCTGCGACTTGCTTGTAGCCAACAGAATATAGCAAAGGTGAAGGAGTTTTGCAATGTAACTAAAGACCCTAATCAGTTGACTTGGCGTTAATTAAAAGGGAGAGCACCATGGTGGGCCTGACCTAATCAGGTGAAAGCCCTTAAACGAGAGATGGGAGCCCTCCCTGAGGTGGGAGAAACTCTCTTCTGCTGGCCTTGAAGAAGTGAGAGGCTGTGAGTCCTGTAACTGCAAGGAAATCAATTCTGCCATTCCTCATGCCAGCTGAGGGAGTGTGAATGTGGATCTTTCCCAAGTTGAGCCTCTGTTGAGAACATTACACAGCCGACTGCAGTCCTGTGTGAGTCTGGGCAGAGGACACAGCTTAGCCATGCCCAGACTCCTGATCCTTGGAAACTGTAAGATAATAAATGTATATTATTTTAAGCCTCAACATTTGTGGTAATTTGTTATGCACCGATAAAAACTAATACAGATCCAATTAGGAAATTGCTCTTTTCTCTCCCCAAAGTGACCTGCCATCCTTTTTATTACACAGATCTAGAAATCAGAGCCAGGTGAGAGCACAGATATAGGAGAGAGTACTAAAAGGTACAGCTGTATGGTCAAGCAAGACAAAACTATTTTTAAGTTAAAAAGCAGTGCAGGACATCAGCATGCTGAGGATTGTATTGTAAGAAGAAACTGCTGTGGGAATCAGTTGATTAACACGCAACTGAAAGTGAATTTTGAGACTATACATAGAACTCTTGCAACTCAATAATAGAAGAAAAATAACCCAATTTTAAAATGGGCCAAAAAAATTTGAATAGACATTTCTCCAAAGAAGATATACAAATGGTCAATAAACATAGGAAAAAACACTCAACATTATCAGGGAAGTGCAAATCAAAACCACAGTGAAACACCACTCACACACACTAGGCTGGCTATGATCGAAAAGACAGACAAATTCGAAGTATTAGTGAGACTGTGGAGAAATAGGAACACTTATGCACTGGTGGTGGGAATGTAAAATGTTGCAGTCACTTTGGAAAACAGTCCCCTAGAAAGTTAACACTGAGTTTACACTTAACCTAGCAATTCCACTCACAGGTATATACCCAAGAAAATTTAAAACATATATCCACAAAAAAAAAAAAAAGGAAAAATCTTGTATAGTTTTTATAGCAGCATTATTCATAATAGCCAAAAAGTGGAAACAATCCAGATATCCATCAACTGATGAATGGATAAAAAAAATGTGGGGTATCCATACAGTAAAATATTATTCAGCCATAAAAAGAAATGAAGTACTGATTCATGCTGCAATATGGATGAACCTTGAAAACATTATCCTAAGTGAAAGGAGCCAAGTGTAAAAGGTTGCAAATTGTATCATTCCTTTTTTTTTAACATCTTTATTGGAGTATAATTGCTTTACAATGGTGTGTTAGTTTCTGCTTTATAACAAAGTGAATCAGCTATACATATACATATATCCCCATATCTCCTCCCTCTTGCGTCTTCTTCCTACCCTCCCTATCTCACCCCTCTAGGTGGACACAAAGTACCAAGCTGATCTCCCCGTGCTATGCAGCTGCTTCCCACTAGCTATCTATTTTACATTTGGTAGTGTATATATGTCCATGCCACTCTCTCACTTCGTCCCATCTTACCCTTCCCCCTCCCCACGTCCTCAAGTCCATTCTGTACGTCTGCGTCTTTATTCTTTTCCTGCCCCTAGGTTCTTCAGCACCATTTTTTTTTCTTTTTTCTTTTTCTTTTTTTTTGATTCCATATATATGTGTTAGCATGCAGTATTTGTTTTTTTCTTTCTGACTTACTTCACTCTGTATGACAGACTCTAGGTCCATCCACCTCACTACAAATAACTCAATTTCATTTCTTTTTATGGCTGATATTCCATTATATATATGTGCCACGTCTTCTTTATCCATTCATCTGTCGATGGACACTTAGGTTGATTCCATGTCCTGGCTATTGTAAATAAAGCTGCAGTGAACATCGTGGTACATGACTCTTTTTGAATTATGGTTTTCTCAGGGTATATGCCCAGTAGTGGGATTGCTGGGTCGTATGGTAGTTCTATTTTTAGTTTTTTAAGGAACCTCCATACTGTTCTCCATAGTGGCTGTATCAATTTACATTCCCACCAGCAGTGCAAGAGGGTTCCCTTTTCTTCACACCCTCTCCAGCATTTATTGTTTGTAGATTTTGGATGATGGCCATTCTGACTGGTGTGAGGTGACACCTCATTATAGTTTTGATTTGCATTTCTCTAATGATTAATGATGTTGAGCATCCTTTCATGTGTTTGTTGGCAATCTGTATATCTTCTTTGGAGCAATGTCTAGGTCTCCTGCCCATTTTTGTATTGGGTTGTTTGTATTTTTGATACTGAGCTGCATGAGCTGCTTGTAAATTTTGGAAATTAATCCTTTGTCAGTTGCTTCATTTGCAAATATTTTCTCCCATTCTGAGGGTGGTCTTTTCATCTTGTTTATGGTTTCCTTTGCTGTGCAAAAGCTTTTAAGTTTCATTGGGTCCTATTTGATCATTTCTGTTTTTATTTCCGTTTCTCTAGGAGGTGGGTCAAAAAGGATCTTGCTGTGATTTATGTCACAGAGTGTTCTGCCTATGTTTTCCTCTAAGAGTTTGATAGTGTCTAGCCTTACATTTAGGTCTTTAATGCATTTTGAGTTTATTTTTGTGTTTGGTGTTAGGGAGTGTTCTAATTTCATTCTTTTACACTTAGCTGTCCAGTTTTCCCAGCACCACTTATTAAAGAGGGTGTCTTTTCTCCATTGTATATTCTTGCCTCCTTTATCAAAAATAAGGAGACCATATGTGCGTGGGTTTATCTCTGGGCTTTCTATCCTGTTCCGTTGGGGTTTATCTCTGGGCTTTCTATCCTGTTCCGTTGATCTATATTTCTGTTTTTGTGCCAGTACCATATTGTCTTGATTACTGTAGCTTTGTAGTATAGTGTGAAGTCTGGGAGCCTGATTCCTCCAGCTCCATTTTTCTTTCTCAAGACTGATTTGGCTATTCAGGGTCTTCCATGTTGTGAAACTTTTTGTCCTAGTTCTGTGAAAAATGCCATTGGTAGTTTCATAGTATCATTCCTTTTCAATGAAATGTCCAGAACAGACAACTCCATAGAGATAGAAAGTAGATTCATGGTTTCCCATAGCTGAGGGAACAAAAGGATAGAGCCTGACTGCTGATGGATATGAAATTTCTTTGCAGGGTAATGAAAATTATTCTGTAATTAACAGTAATAGCTGTACAACTTCGTGAATCCACTAAAAACCATTGAATTGTACTATTAAAACAGATGTATTTCATAGCATGTGAATTATATCTTAATACACGGCTTCCCTGGTGGCACAGTGGTTAAGAATCCACCTGCCAGTGCAGGGGACCCGGGTTCAAGCCCTGGTCCAGGAAGATCCCACATGCCATGGAGCAGCTAAGCCCGTGTGCTACAGCTACTGAGCCCACACACCACAATTACTGAAGCCCGTACGCCTGGAGCACGAGCTCCACAAGAGAAGCCACCGCAATGAAAAGCCCACACACCGCAACAAAGAGTAACCCCCGCTCACTGCAACTAGAGAAAGCCCATGCGCAGCAATGAAGACTCAACACAGCCAAAGAAATTAAATAAATAAAATTATGTCTCAGTGCAGAAAGTGAGTTTTGTGTTAGTACAGTATAAGGGCCCCCAAACAAGGAAGTGATCAAGTCCACTGTGGATGGCTTTAAGTATGAACAGCGAGAGTCACCCAGAGGAAGGTTAGCTGAGGCTACAAGAAGTTTAGATTGAAACAGATTGGTGTTTCCTGGATTCCTCATCTTGATCAAAGATTTTCCCCCATACCTCCGTGGACTAAAACTAGACAGACCCCAAATCAGTGTCCAGACTGGTCACTACAGTAGTAGTCTGTGATGGCCTCCATCCCTCCCCCCACTCTGGGAATATGCTTCTTCCTTCTCTTTACCAGTTTGCATCCATTACCATATCAGTCAATGACAACATCTGTTTAGGCTTCTGATGTTCAGTGCACAAGCTCTGAATCACAATTTAAGTACGTCTTGAGTTCCATAAGAAATCAAAAGAACTTTTCATGCTTAAAGGCTAGGCGTGTTTCCTTGAGGTCTGAGGGAGTATTATTTTGGTTCTAGCTGATTTTTTCAATGAATCCTTCAAACTCCAAAAAACCTGCCTCTTAAATGTGTCTGCATTGATTTGGGAACCAATGTGTATCTAAAAATTAAACACAGAGAAATTTGGATATTAGGCTGTAAAAAATGAGTCATACGTGGCCCATCCTCTCTACCTCTCTGTAAGCTTTTGGGTTAGTTAGGGGGTTAACTCACAGATAATAATTACACGAGGCAGCGTGTCACACACACAGTGCTAAAGTCGTTACTTAATGTTACTCGGCGAGCTATAGTGGCGAAAAGGCAGGAGACTTTCAACTAGACTGCGGTGATCAGGGAAGTTGCTCTGAGGAAGAGAGATTTAAGATGAATCTTGAAAGCTGGATTTGATTTAGATAACCAGGGAGAACAGAAACGGAACTCCAGGCCAAGGGGAATGGCAGGCAGAAAGCTATGAGGGCAAAAGGCTGACAGCGTGTCCTGGGAAACGTGATTTGAGCACCTTGCCAAGGAAGATTTACTTGGGGAAGTAACGAGACAGACAGAGGTTTGGAAAGGGATGAAACGTGGGGGGAAGCCCTTATTTTTCATAAAGAGGCACAGTGAGGGCCATGTTCTGTAACTTCTTTTGTAGTTTGGGGCTAGATTGGACACGCCCTAGCAGGTTCACCCCTTCGTTTCGCTCTTCTCTCTGACCGCATGGAGGAAAAATGAACCTAAGGTTTCCAGAACCTGGGAATTAACTATATTTCACCCAAGAAGACTTCCCTGCATCTATGTGGAAGAGAAAACCTCAGGCAGCACAAATAGAGCCCTGTCTAATGCTCATGGTGATGAATATTGAAAGCTTTCTTTGGAAAGGTCTCGGACTGTGGTGGTATTTGAGTCCAGTATTGATTCTCTGATGCAGTTGTCCTCACCCAGGACGCTCTTGATTACCAGCTCTGTCCACAGTGATGCCGTGCGTACGTGTTGGCGTGGAAATCTATCTAGAGCAGGTTTTCCTCGCTGCTGGCTTACAATTGGCTGCCAGTCAAATTCACAATCCAACTCATGCACAAGCAGCTTTACAAATCTCAGACAGAACACCTTTGTGCTGACTGCATCACCTCGAAAGAGAATGTACCTTTTATGGTCTTTCTTGGCTTAAGTTCCTGGCAGTTTAAGGCCTTTTTCTTTGCAGACATGTAACGTGGCTGTGACCATTAGGGGAACTCTGCTTTTCCATTCTGATGCGTGAAGGCTGCCATGGAGTACTGGGGGAATTGAGTATGAATGTGTGATCATTTCCTTCAACCTGTTGTTTATTCAAGAAACTCACCTATCCGTTAGAACAGGAAAATTCTTCGTTTACAAAACTGCCCCTGGAAAATGGATGCTTTAAGCAAAGGATGAGGAAATGAGCTGTTTTCTCCTAATTTCTATCCTTGATGGCTCTATGGTGGTGGCAGTGGTGGGCAAAAGGCCACATGAGTTACTCTCTCCACATGGAAAGTTCTCTCTGAGCCATGGAGATCCCTGGGTGGCGTCTCTGGACAGAGTAGCTGGGTTTCTATCCAAACAAAACTCGGAGCTCCAGGTGGGCCAGTCTCCTCCTTGCCGCCTCGCATGCCACAAATACTTCCTTCTCTACACCTGTACACATATTTTTCCTCTGTTGGAAGCGCCTCCCTCGGCCACATTTCAGCTGTCTTTCATGCTCCAGACCCCATGTCATCCCCTTTGGGAAGCAGTCACTGGTTATTTTAGCCCAAAAGAATAACCTCTTGTCTGACTCCTGTTGCCTTGTGTGGCCCTCCCCCGAGATGCTTTCACGTATGTAGTTGTTTCCTAGACCAGATAGTCAATTCCTCGGGCACAGGATCCTTAGTGGATTGAATTACAACGATTAGAAGGAAGGTGAAAACTTGGGACTTTGTCAGAGCACAGTGATAGCATTTACACGTTTATTTTGCTTCTAGGAGGAAATCGAAGTCTTGTAGGCTTTGCAGAAACAATTACCATTAGGAAAACATCATCAAATGGCAGTCAAAAGCGGGTGGCCTACAGCATCACATCCTGGTTTTGGAAGCGGGTTCTTTGTGCTTCCCAAACATCTCTCTTAGAAAAGCCAAAAATGGAAGTGCTGGAGCCAAGGTTGGGGCTGATGTAGCTAATCCTTGTCGACTGAAAACAGAAAAAAATGCACAGCCTAAAAGTTGAGAGTGATGTTTTATTCGGCAGACAAAACTGAGGACTTAAGCCTCTCAGCTAGCTGTGAGGGACGGCTCCCAAGAGGTAAGGGAGGAACCAGGATATAGAGGAGTTTTTGCAACAAAGACCAGGTAGTTGGAAAGGTTACTGTTAATTAAAGAAAACCAGACATCTCAAGTTGAGGAATGTAGCACTTTTCTATGTATGGAACACGCAAGTGTGTGGGTTTACTGAAATCATTCCTTGGATGTGCACCTCAGCTCTCTGGGGCCAGTGTCCGGTTCTTTCCCATCCTGAGTCCCCTCAGGGGGCACCGTTGGAGGTTGTTGCAGTGGCTGAGGGCTTGGCAGCAGGCCGCCCCTTTGTCTCCATCCTGAGTTCCCTCGGGGCTCACCACGGGAGGGTGGGTTAATGGCTACAACGTCCTTTGTTTACTGATACGGCAGGCGTCAGGCGACACTTTTCATTCACATCCTGAAGCCACAGTATCCAGGGCGGTGGTCCCCAACCTTTTTTGGCAGCAGGGGCTGGTTTCGCAGAAGACAGTTTTTCCACGGATGGGGGTGAGGGGGCCGGGGGAGGACGGTTCAGGCAGTAACGGGAGCAGTGGGGAGCGGCGGCAGATGAAACTTCACTCGCTCGCCCGCCACTCACATTCTCCTGTGCAGCCCGGTTTCTAACAGGCCTCGGACCAGCACTGGTCTGCAGCCTGGTGGTTGGGGACCCCTGATCTAGAGGGAGGGATGGACAAGAGAATCAGGACTCTCCGGGCTCTGGAGCCTGTGCCCATTGGTGTGGCATCAGAGGAACCTTCTTTCCTGCTTTGTGGGGATTTTATACTTTTAAGGGGCAAGGACCTGGGACTATCTCGCTCATGATCATTTCCCCACTACCTAATAAAGGATCTGGGGCGTGAGTGAATAATATGTTAAGTGACTCAAAAATGACAGAACGATGTGATCTACAAGAAAGGAATATGCTGACGCTACTGAAAATTAAGGAAAATGGTGGCCCCCAAAAGGGTTGCTGTGTGAGCATGTATATGCTTGATGGAGGCTTACATAAGAGTGACCTTGCCGATCCGTCCCAAAAGGAAAGCACAGATGGCCATTTCTGGGCTTTCCTTTGGAGGAATTTAGGTCTGGCATCGGCTAGGGAATTCAATTAAGTCTCTATTCAGAACATCAACTGTTCAACCACTGTTCTGTGTCTTGGCCCAGGAGACCTTGGGAATTCCAGTGAGCCCCATAAGGCCTTTACCTTTCAACTTCAAAGAGAACTAAGAAGATGGTTGTTGATCTTGTAGTCACAGGGTCTATATCCACAAATATTAAAAAGCTGGCTTTTAGAGTGAGCCGAAGACACGTGATAGCTGCCTATATATCTCTGGCTTGATTGAGAGTTAGGCCTTCTCTGCCGTAGCCTAGAACTTTTATAGTTGGTGTGTTTGTGCCTTACAGGGAATTTAAGGCTCAAAAATTTCCAAGGATTTTCTGCGACTCACTTTTACACAAATGTCTTTGTCGCTCACAGAAGGCATGGATCCCTGAAACTGGCTAGTGATCTCGGCATCCAGGTCTCTCAGGAAATTCCAGGTTACCCACAAGCATTTCAAGAGTCCTGGAAATTCTCTCATGGACTAACCCAAACACACAGGGGCAAGGTTTTAACAGCGCCAGATGGGCCCAGGATGCGTGTTGGCATCCACTCCGTTGGGCCCCTGTGTGTCCTGGGAGTCCAGGAGGGGGCCCCTCGGGGAATTTGGGGGCCTTTCTTCCTCTCTGAGGAAGAGCCGTGTTTGCTTGGCACTCTCACATCCTCCCAGCACCTCCAGAAAATGTTCGTAATCCCTGCTTCAGAGCACACAGCAGGCAGAAAGAGGCAACAGGAATCCCTTTGCTCTTCTGGCCACCAGCCCTGTGCTCCCTGCCCCCATCCTGAATGCATACCAGGGAGGAGGGTGTCTAGAGGGGAGGAGAGAGAAGGACAAGCCTCGCTCACTGTTGGCTTCACCTCTAACCACAAGAAACTTTTCACCATTTCCATTATTCCTGGCAGAGAGCCACACTGTAGGAAGACAGACTCTCTGTTGAGAGAAGAGGAAAGATGGGGTCTGGTGAGGGTGTAAGTGAGGCAGGGAGGGAAGGAAGGAGAGCGGGAAAGCAAAAAGAGAGAAACAGAGACAGGTAGAGAGAGAAGCAGTAAGTGCTGGCCATCAATGGGCAGGACCAAAATGTCCGGGCAGATCTCTGAAGAGCAGAGTGTGTGTAATGAAGTTAATTTGTACAGATAATTATGAATCATGTTCAGTGTATACATTTTGATGTAACTACACTATGGTAGAACTTCCCTTTCATTCTCTGTCACTCAGAGAAACTTGAATATTCATGAGGGAAGGGCTGTGGACCTCAGGGTTGCTTGATTCATTATTAAATAAAATCTGGATTTTTTTTCGCCAAATAGGTTCATGATGCATTTCCCACCTCCCACCCCTAAAAATAATAAATTAAAAAGGACACGTGAACACACTGCTTGTAGGTACCCAGGTTGACTGTGGTTATATTCCTTTCTGATTCACTTCTGCAACTTTGTGGCTTTCTCTTCTATGCCAGAACACGTTGGAATGCAGAAGGTGAGGATGAGTGATTTTAGGGATAACTTGCAGTCCTCTCTGATTTTATTTTCTGAGAATTGTCACTCACATACTTGGGTGCTAATATTATCAATGGTGGAAAATTATTCACAAGATTGAGAAAAGATTGAGAAAAGACTGAAACGTGGTGCTATGACTTAAGATTGAGACGTGCTGCTATGACTTAAGAGCCACAGTTCCCAGAGCTGACCTTGCCAGCTGTTCCAGGAGCAGAGATTATTATTGTCTAGACATGGGGGACACAGTGAGACACTTTTGCCCATTCCCAACAAGAGCTACCACATAAAATAATGACATTCTGGGAGTTAAAAATAAAATCATAATGGGTCAGAGCAGATAGAAGTAAAATTCTGAGAGTCTCTGTGTCCTGGGAAAGAAAAGTGAGAGGAAGCCTAGAGAGAGATAGTTAAAGAGACTGAAGAGGAGGTGCCGGGGTACGTAGCATTTCCACAGACAAAAAGGGAAAGATCTCTCTCTCTCTCACACACACACACACACACACACACACACACACACACACACACAATTACACAGGAAGGAGAAAAATGGAAAGTTGGCAGAACAAAGAAGGGTATGGAGAATGGCTGCCCTTGAGGAATCTAGAAATTTCTTCAGATCACCAGTCATTGCAGTCTTTCAAAGAGTGAACTCCTACAGTTCTTCTCAATACACATCTGACTCTAAGAAGACATTTCTGGAAAAGACTATTTAAAACTTCAGTTATTAAGACAATTTCTCCATTTTTTTGTTGTTGTTGTTACAGATTCTATTTTAACAGTTGATCTTTCACCTGTAAGATCTACATTATGATTGCTTCTGGGAGCTTTTTAGAGGTTTCAAATTTAACAAAATGAATCATTATAATATAATGAAGTAGTAAATAAGGCTTTGAAAATGTAAATCAATGCTAATTTTAGTTTGTACTAACATTCAAAAAGATTTTCTCTTAACCTCCAACAACTACCTTTGCTATTTAATCAGGAGATTGTGGGGTGCTCCCTGGCCTGTCCTTAACCTCTTAAATCTTTTAGGAGCCCATTGTCCTTATCTACCCGAAGGCCAGTCCAAGCTTGGGTTAAAACTAGGTAGAAAAAAAAAGAGAGGGTTTAGCACTTACCATCACCTGGTGGAGCAAGGCCAAGCTTGAAGAATCCTGACAAATGAAACCAACAAAAGGGGCTGGTGCCAGCTCAGTGGGTCAGGGGAATTTTTTTACATATAATTAGAGTCTGTCACCTTTTATCTTGGGTCAGTGGACATATTCACCCCATTGGCAGCCCATTTAATCATTCACTCTATTCACTTGAATGTTTGAGAATTCTTTGGTGGGGACAAGCTCAAATAATTCATTTAAATAAAAGAAATGAGAGGGGAAATGGTTTTAAAACTCTTCGGATAACGTATTTAAAACTCATAATCTGTTGATACTGTAAAACAAAGAATGTCGTTCACCATCTGGTTCTACAAAGATTAAGTCATCAGCCCTGCAGTCACTGACTGCAGTACACCCTGGAAGGAATTCAGGATGAAGGACGGGATGAGACACTCTGTGCTTTGGGAAAACAGGCGAAACAGGCCCTTAGTTAGATGCGTTTCAGGAGAAAATTTTTTATGAACCTGGGTTCTTGCATCTTCCCATACTTAGAAAAGCAAAGCATTAAAATGATTAACTGAAATACCTGTTCCTCATGACTAGCGCTAACCTACCAAGACGTATGCTGGATTGCACGTACTCCGTAGCCAAAATCACATATATACTGGCCTCTCCTTCCTCTTCGGAGCAGGTCCTCAGAGCTACCTGAGAGCCTGTCTCCCAGGTTATAGTCCTCAGTAAGTCCCCAGATAAAGCTGAAACTCACAGCTCTCAAGTTGTACATTTTTTTTTCAGTCAACAGTAATGATGGCATCTTTCCTGAAATGATTGGGAGTCCACAGTCTCTGTCCTCAGCCCCCTGCCATACTCACTGCCTGCGAGAGGTCACCTGCCAAGCACCACGCTGTTGATGGCTACCAGCCATGCCTCTCACCGAAGCCCATGTTTCCCCATCAGAAAACACTAGAATGAAAGCTTCAAAAGGTCCCAGTCCAAGCACATCTTACTTACCCAGCCCCTAGCACAGTAGCTCAGAGTACACATTCAATAAGTATTCATTGGATGAATGAATGAATGAATGAATGGTTGTTTCCAGTAGTCTATCACCAAGTCTGTTCACCAAATATATCCAGACTCAAACTCAGAATCTCCCCCTCTTGCTCTCCTGACACTATTCTGCAAGAAACCCGAATTTGAAACTTGTCATCAGCTTATGTTTCTCTTCTTTGGGCCCTATATTGGGTCCTACCAACTTCTCCTTTAATATATCTGAGTATCTCCTTTGTCCGCGGGCCAACAGTTAAGGCCACAGTACACACCTCAAGCTTTTTTTTTTTTTTTTTTTTTTTTTGAGGTATAATTTTTTCTTCCAGTTTTATTGAGAAATAATTGACAGAGCTGTGTATAAGTTCAAGGTGTATAAGTTCAAGGTATACAGCATAATAATTTGATTTACAAAATTATGAAGTGACTATCACAGTAAGTTTAGTGGACATCCGTCATCTCATATAGGTACAAGATTTTTAAAAATAGAAAAAATATGTTTTCCTTGTGATGAGAACTCTTAGGATTCACTCTCTTAACTTTGATATGTTAATATAACGTACAGCGGTGTTAATTATATTTACCGTGTTGTTAATTACATACCAAGCACTTATTTATCTTTTAACTGGAAGTGTGTACCTCTTATTCTCTCTCACCTATTTCTTTCCCCTCATATTCCTCCCCTCTGGCAAACACCTGCTTGTTCTCTGTATCTATATCTTTGTTTCTGTTTTGTTATGTTTGTTCATTTGCTTTGTTTTTTTAGATGTCCCATATGAGTGAAATCTCATAGTATTTGTCGTTCTCTGTCTGACTTATTTCACTTACCATAATACCCCCAAAGTCCATCCATATTGTTGCCAATGGCAAGGTTTCATTCTTTTTTATGGCTGAGTAATAGTTCATTGTATATCTTCTTTATCCATTCATCTATTGATGCACGCTTAGGCCACTTCCATATCTTGGCTGTTGTAAGTAATCTGTAGTGAACACAGGCATGCATATGTCTTTTCTAATGAGTGTTTTTGTTTTCTTCTGATAAATACCCAGGAGTGGAATTGCTGGATCAGATGATAGTTCTATGTTTAGTTTTTTGAAGAATTTCCATACTGTTCTCCATAGTGGCTGCATCCATTTACATTCCTGCCAACAGCGTACGAGGGTTCTCTTTTCTCCACATCCTCGCCTACACTCGTTATTTGTTCTTTTCCATGAACGCTTTTGATGTAATAATAGTTCTCCTTCTGATTTTCTCCCTGTTCCACACATCCAACAAACTAGTACTGTACCATGGAAGAGCTTCTTTACTTCCTAGCCTACAATGGCTTCACGTTTATGCTCAGACCAAGCACAGAAGCAGGAATGGACTAAGGAGCAAGCACTGAAGGACCCTTGTGCCACTGATACCCTGTGAGACTCTGGGAAGTTTGCCTCATCACCTTGAATCTCCATTGCTCCGCCAGTAAGATGCCAGGTTTGGAGTAGGTGGTTTCCAAAAATATGTCCCCACTAAAATATCGCCATGAGTATCCTGCCAACTCCACTGAATCCTTCATTAATTTCACATTCCCCATCCATTCAAACTATGTCCCCACCCCACACCATATAGACAAGTTACCTTCTACTTCTATCAGGCTTCCCAAGCTATACCACTAGGCTCAGTTCCACACTTAATCTTGGCTCATCCTCCTTTTTTCTCCACGTGATGAACCCTGCCTCCTTATCAGTCCAAATTCTGCACTTCCTTCAAGGCCCAACTCAAATCCAACTTCTAGGAAACTTCCTCTATCTATGATGGCATGACCTTTATCCAAGCCCCTGTAGCAAAGTGCCACACTGTCTTCCCAAGGCAGATACTCCTAGGGAGGAAGGCCTCTGCAGGGAGATAACAATGAACCTCCAAGGTTCTAAACTTTTAAAAGCATGTGTTCGAGGTAAACATTAAAAAACAATCCTTGTCTATGTATTGCTTTAAAGTTGCATGTCTAAATGGTAGGCAGAAATTTTTATCCTCTTGATAATTACTTATGGAAGAATTTTCCTTTGCAAGAGTAGTGTATATATTGCCAGAGATAAAGGAAATACTTTGAATGGATGAAATGCCAGAGAATATGCTCAAGTAACAATAGGTGGATTACTTACATGCCCAGTCAGGAGGGTATTTCCTATTAACCCTAGGACTTTCATTTTGTTGAGCACTAAAATGAGTGGAGTATTCCACTGTAACAGGATACCGAATGAGTCTTTTCTTGTTGTCAAAGTTTTTGACACAGTCCCAAGCTGAGAACAGTAGAGGAAAGGTAGCCTCCCGTTCCAAGGAGAGATGTTAAACACACACAGGACTTAATCAAAATCAGGCACACTGAACCTGGGATTCCTAACCTCACTACATACCTGCAGCCTATTGAAGAGACATATGGAGGGAGGCATATATGAACACAGAAGTTGGGCCTCCTCCCCAAGTACAGAATTACAAGAATATCATCCTGTTTGGGGAAAAAAAAAAAAGGATTCAGATTGTAATTAGATCGTCTCTGATAAGCTATAGGCCAAATAGGATAGGATAGTATTTAAGAACATGTAGGCCCTTGGAATTATATGGCCTGGGTTCAAATTATGGCTCTGCCATTTACTAACAGGGAACCCCAGGGAATTCATCTCATCTTTAAGAGCCTATTTCCTCATCCTTAAAAATGCAGATCATAGCAGTACCTACTTCACAAGGTTTTGTGAGGATTAAAAGAAGTAGAACTGAAATTGTGCTTAGTACAGAGCCTGTCCCTTAGTAATGAACGTGAGCTCTTACGATGTGCCAGACATTCAACCAGCCAGCAGGAGAAACTCAGCTCAGAAAGACTTTCTTCTCCATCTCGACCACAAATATTTATCCTTTATCTGAAAAATCCATTTCCTGTTTCAGATGAGATTTTGCTTCCCAAGAAAACAGCTACACATCTCAAGTACACATCTGGCTCATAGTGGCCAACAGAGAGACACAGCAGAAGGCCGGCAAAAACGATGAGAAACCCGTTTTACACGGTTTCCCTAAAATTGTGCAGCTGGTGGGGGCCCTCGAGTGGGAGAATCATCCCCTCTGTTAAACTGTTTCCTGATTCTGTCCACAAGCAGAGTCATCTTTCCATTTCTTCCTAATTGCGTGTGAGGGTAAAAAATTTAGGAGACATAGGGAGTTGTGGAAAGAGTTGCAAAATAAAAACTCTGAGTCCGGAACCACTGGCTCAAACAACTTTATTCTTAGGAAGGCGGTTGCCCTGTATAGACAAAAAGGAATCTGCTGTTGATGACATCACTGAGTTGAGTGTCTGTTCTGTTAACCATCAAGGGACACTGAGCCATGCGCATTATATTTTTCCATGTTACCAATAACTCACATTTTGCCTGGGTTAGAGCACATTCCTCTTGGTGCCGGGAATACACAGGCTCTCTCTTCTCTAACTTGGCTGGTCTTGCCACAGAGGATTCCTGTGACCTTGGATGTCTTACAGCCATGCTCAAACCAACTGAGCTAATTGGCTTAGACACTCTTAGTGATGATGCAGAGACCCCCACCTCTGGGATCACAACACCCTATGTCTAAAATGGCCTGTGGGAAATTTACAGGGTCATGGTCATGTTATTTACATGCAAATAGGAAAGGAAAATCCATTCCAGCAGGCCACATTCTAACTACAAATACCAGAAGAAGTTATAAATACACAAGAGGAAAGCCAAACACCCTGTTAGCATTTTCTCAGAATGCCTAGGGAAGTGAGCCAACTGCTTTAGTGGTTACAAAGGGCTTGGGCAAAATCCTATGGCCCTTGGCATCAGATGGTTTCCTTATGCTAATTTTGTAGATAGCAACTTTTGCGCAACATTTTCAGGGTTAAACCAAGGAAAGCATAAAATATATGTATTTTTAGAGCTCCATTTATATTGCAGTCATTTCTCCGTGCTTCTCTTAGGGTAGCAGGAAGCCCCAGATTGGCCTCTAGCCTTCCTCAAAATTTTCTCTGACCTGTTTCTTAACAACTGGAAGCTACCAGTAAACACTCAACTCACTACTTCGTCCTAGTTCAAGTTCAGTGTGAAGTTCAGATCTGATGTCTTCAGAGCAGGTTTCCAAGTCAGTCCATTGTCATCTTTCATGCCCAGCTAAAAGTGAATTTTTTTTAATTTTAAAGATTTCATTTAGCTTGCAGATTTGAACAGTTCATTAGCCCCAGTAGGAAAGGAATGAAAGCTTTATCTCGGGATAATTCTCCTGGGTTCTCTAGGAAAACCACCTGCAGTGCAGGATGTGAGGGAAAAGTTGACCCACAGCGCCATCTCCTGGTCTGTCTTATGCATTACACTGAGAGTGAGAGGCGTCAGGGAACAGCTGAGCACTTCTAAAAGAGACTTTCCGGACATGAAAGTACATCGAGCCAACAGTGGTGTCGATGAACAATCCCCAAAATATGGAAGTGTGAGCATGGCCTTCTCAGAAATCCCCAGGACATTGATTGGTGCAAGTATTAAAAATAACCAATGTGGTGTACACTGAGATACGCTAAAAGCGGGCAAGAACATACAAGTGTTCAAAAGGAAAATGAAAAAAGCCTCTGTAACAATGTGAGAAAACTTCCAGGAAGATACTAACAGGAGGATAAAAGTAGAGTATCAGTTATGATCACAAGCATATAAAACGAAAGGAATGAGGAAAAGTGGGATGTATAAAGATGGCAACAAATGATTGATTTTTCTAGTGTCACTTAATATTATGTGTTGTATGCGCAACCTCACTTTGTGATGGTGTATCATACTCACAGGAGACGTTCTCCCATATGGAAAAAAACCAAGTGCAACCAACTCACACATGGTGACCACTATCAACCTTGCCCAACAAACCATTCTTTTTCTCTCCTAAATCAGCTGTAGATCATGTGTGTAAGGACCCATGAAACTGGAATCATGGGAGAGCATTAATCCAGTATCACTAATCACCAGGAATTTAACATGCCAATCACACAGTCCCTGCAACAGTCACTTCCAAACCTGGCTTATACAGAAAACCTCAGAGAGCTTTTTAAAAATAAATTTCTCATCCTTATTCTCAGATCTACTGCAACAGAAACTCTCGGTCTGGAACTCAAGAAATTGCAGGTTCAAAATGCTGCCCAAGTGATTCTAAAAGTAACCAGCTCACAAGTTCACAATTGTGACCCCTGGAGGGTCACAGCTGTATCTGATTGAGAAGGGAACACAGACTCGATAAAATCCCTGCCTTGTCAGTCCTGCGCTGCTTTCAAGAGACGTAGCTTCAGCTCCGGATCGTCAAAGGTAAGCACGCTTTACTACAAAAGTTTGCTAATATTTAACTGAGCTTCTTTGGGGCAGACTGTTTTCAAATGAAGAAATAGCGCAACTTGTATATAATCTATGACTGCTTTCTTCCCAAATCTTTTCTCTATGAACTGTGAAAGTTAAGATCATTTTAATATTCACCAAAATCTAAGTCCAGGAAGAAAAATGTCTTGGATGTTGGGGAGTGGGGTGCACAGTTACCCAAGAAGGAAACCCTTCTGGTCCAAGAACTGTCTGGGTGACTGTGGAACATTAGCTGTGGCAACGAGCTAATGGCGCAAGGCTGGCGGTTGGAAGGTTCATTAAATGCGCTTGGGGCAAATATGGAGCGAATTAATAAATGCCAGAACTAAGATGGGCATTGAAAGGAGGCATGTTTTCTTCAAAGTGGCCCATGAATCCCACTTCCAAGAAAAGGCCACCCTGTATCCCCTCATCAGAATTTGCCTGTCACACCTTTTGAGTTTATCCCACTCTCACATCCCTCATCAGAGCCCACATATCACAGTATTGGAGTCGATCGGGCGGTGTGTGTTCTAATTCCCCATCTGACAGATTCCAGTCTGCCCAGAGGACAGACCTGCATTCTCATCTTTTTTTCATACCCTGATGCACCTAGAATAGTACTTTGCCCACAATGGAAACTCGTAAATAGTGACCGATTTGGTTAAGGAGCAGGGGGTGTCGCCACCGTCTGCGATGAGAACGAGCACTTTGTTTAAAATAGAAACTGCAATTCCTAAGAATAGAGATCACAAAAGAGAATAGACAGCCTCAATAGGGATGTCAAGTGCACTCAAAGAATCCTTTTGGCCCTGACCTCTTTGTTGTGACCGAGGGAGGAATGTGAGCCCAGAATGGTCTCCGCAGAAATACCTTCTCAAGTGGGCAGGAAGCAGAGCAGGAATTATGGGACTTGAAGAAACCTCTAGATTTCCCACCATATCCTGGAAATCTCACAACTAACCCTTCTGACAGTGAAAAAGGAAAGGCTGTTTGTAGATGCAGGGAGGTGTGGGGGGGGCGCTCTGTGAGTTTCCCAGGGAGCAGAGTGGGATAGACTTTAAAACAGGTACTGAAGGGTTTCCCTGGTGGTGCAGTGGTTGAGAGTCCGCCTGCCGATGCAGGGGACACGGGTTCGTGCCCTGGTCCGGGAGGATCCCACATGCCGCGGAGCGGCTCGGCCCGTGAGCCATGGCCGCTGAGCCTGCGCGTCCAGAGCCTGTGCTCCGCAACGGGAGAGGCCCCAACAGTGAGAGGCCCGTGTACCGCACAACAAACAACAAAAAAAAACAGGTACTGAAGATCATGGCCTCCTGAAAGCTAAAGTGTTTTGACAGTCAGAGAAGCTCAGGGAGGGGGGTCTGTTGAATGATCTACTAAAACCTTCTCCAGTTCTGCTCTTGTTCACGCTGGTGGGGGAGGACAAGGGGAGGAGGAAGTTTACTACAAACAGGAAGTACAGAAGGGGCCGAAGAGAAAGAAGCTTTATAACCAGAAATATCATTGTTGTTTTTCCCATCAGTGAAAACATTTGAGTAGCTTACGTGTGTACCAGTAGTCAGTTTCACAGAACACTATATGCATTTTATTCCATTTCTCTCCAGAGTCTCTGCTAAGCTATGAGACATTGACTTTAGTCCCGTTAATCAATCTACAAGCACGTGCTCTAAGTCATTAGTTTCAGAATGAGCTCATTTATTATAAACTCATACTATAGGTATGCCCCTCCCCACATTAAGCAAACCTGATGTATATAAAAATGTGGATTTACACTAGCCATAAATTAGGGAGAGGTAGCCCTGTTTATAAAATAATTATTCACTGTAAAAGAGGATTTATCACGGCTCCTTTCAAATTGTGGGTTTATGATACAATTTGAAAGCAGCTTTTGGTGATTAAGAGCACATGCTCCAGAGTCTGACAGCTGGCTTCAATGTGAGCTCTGCTCATTTCTCGCTGTGTGACTTTGGGCAAGTGAGACAACGTCTCTTAGCTTCAGTATCTTCATTTGTAAAAAAAAAAAGATATGATACAGTTCTTGGCACTGTGCCCGGCCCTCCTCTGCTGTAGAAAGTGTGGCACAGCACTGTCAGGGCCGGGGTTGGGGGGGCACCTGGACTAGGTAGAAAATTTGACACTAAAGAGAAATTTATTTTCTCCAGAAAGCACACAACATATGTACGTCTTTTTGAAAAGCAAATAGATGTTATCCCTTTGGGAGCTGCAGGGAGATATCACAAGTGCTATTATTTAGATACATACCTTTCCATTTTATCTCAACCTTACTTTCTCTGACATCAAAGCGATGACAAGATCTTCCCATTCCCACCCAACTCAGAATCAATCCTACCCAGCTGAAAGGAGAAGGAAGTTTCCACAGCAGGGAAACCATAGCAGTCACATTTCTAATTAGTTGCTGAGTTTCTTCCCATCCGGAATGAAGAACGATAGATGGTGGGTCAATAGATGATAGAGTTGGTTGACAGCTGGGTAAGGAATTGCTCCTCAAACAATCAATGCTGAATGATAATTGCATCTAATTTCTGTGCATAGAAAAGTCATGCTTTCTGATCTTACACTTGTTAGCAGTAAACTTATGGTTGAAAAAACAACGATCATAAAAAATACTCTTTTCATTGAAATGAGGCCAGTTTAAAGCTAACTGTAAAGATGAATTTAGCAAAAACTCAAAGCAAATGAAATGCTGGTTCAGAAAATATTCTTACGTTTTGATTTTGTCTGGGCCTAATAGGGTTTAAAAATAATGATCCAAATAATGCGAAGTGTTTTCTTATATATAATTGTGGGTAGAGTTCAAAATAAATAACTACACAGATTTTCTGAATACTCTAGTAGTTGTTACAGGTGCAGGGTCAATTTCCTGATTGGAAATGTTGATATTTTGTTCACCATGGGGTTTTTTGGCATTAATTTTGATTTGTTTAAAAAACATTTCATTAAAATCTTTTTCTTGATTACTGAGGGTTTGGGGGACCCCTTAAATTTTGTGTCCAGGGTAATTAAATGCCTTACTTGTCTCACCCTTGTCCTGGCCCTGTTGGGGAAATGTGCGCCACATCCTTAATGAGAGGAGCTGCGGTCACATGGCAAAGGGCAAGGATATCAGGAAAGATGAAGAATCAGAGCTAGTAATGCAATCAAACGCCACAGTTAGTTTTGACCATTTTTGTACTTTATTAATGGGAATTGTACAGTGTGTATTCTGGCTTCTTTGTTAATGTTTGTGAAATGCATCCGTAGGGTTATGTGTACTTGTAAATCATTCATTCTTGTTGCTAAGTGGAATTCCGTATTGCAAGGACATCACCATGTTGACGGGCATTTGAATAGTCACAGTCTAGAGCTGTTATGAATAGTGCTGCTTTGAATGATGTAGTATAAATTTCTATTAAATATCTATGCATTTTTGTTTGGGCACATACCTGGGAATGGAATTGCTGGATCAGAAGGTGCGTGTATGTTCATTTTTAGTAGATACTGCTCGTTTTCTAATGATTCCTTAATTTAGCTTTATTAAGTCTTTATCTGGTAATATAAGGCTTGCAGTTTGTTCTTCTTTTTCAAGATAGTCTTGGCTATCCTCGGCCCCTTGCATTTCTAAATGAAATTTAGAAGTAGCTCGTCCATTTGCACCAAAAACAAAAAAACAAAAAAAATACCTGATAGGATTTTTATTGGGTTTGTTTTAAATCTATAAACTATAAGTGGGGAGAATTGACATCTTTACAACATGCTTCCACGCCGTCTTAAATTTCTAAATTTCTCAGTGTCTCATACTTTTGTCTACTTTGAAAAAAAATAGGTAGCCAATAAATACATAAAATAGGCAGTCAACAAATGCACTGTTGGCACAAGGCTTTAGGCTGAATTATATTTTTCAGCCACACTACTCATCCCACCAACACCTGAACTCGCCCTTCTCTTCCACCCCTCTGGGCCTTGCATTGCCCTTCCTTCAGTCGGGTGGAATCCCTTTCTGCCTCTATCCCTCCTACCTGACAAAATCGAATATTCCTTGATGAGTCAACTCAAATTCCACTGCTCTGTAGAGTTAGTAGATCTTCCTTGTGGTCTCCCACTGCATTCTCCTTCGCCTGGCTTTAAGTCACCACAGTGTATTGTGATGAGCTGCTTCAGTGCCCACTAAACTTCTGGGTGGTGCCCACAGCCACCCCAGCACTTGGTAGATGTGTACTGGATTACTGAGGGGAAAAAAAAGTTATTCCTTTTGCTGTTGTTGAGTTGTTTGGTTTAGGTGGTTTGTTGGCTGGTTTGCTTGTTTTGTCTTTGTGGGACTTCATTTGGGCTTCATTCGGTCAAAGAAAAAATGTTGTATCTTAGTTTGGCCCGCTGGTCAAAACCTGTCAATCTGATTTTTGTTTCACGAAGCATTTTGATTTGAAAATATTCATATACACTCAACCTCTTTCTGATAAGGCTTTGAAACAGTTACATTGCTTGGTCTGATTCACTCCACAGCTTCTAGGTTAGTTTAAAAGAAAACTATTAACTACATTTTTTTCAGATACCAGTCACAGGAGAGCTCATGGCAAGGCAGTCACACCTCCAGTGACCACTAGGTGGCAGCTTCACTCTCAATATGACCAGCGTGACAGGGTCTTGCACTGTCCAAGTAGTCTGGGGGTGCAGGATGAACCATGGGATGAAACTTGCTTAACTAGGCCTGTTGGTGGAAAAATAAAGGCCAAAAATCATCCCTGAAGAAAATGGAGTCACGGGGAATACAGCATGTGGAAAATGGAAAGGAATGCCATTAGATATTGTTTCACTGAAAGGTTAGCAAAAACTAAATTGACCACATCCAAAAATTAGTGAGAAAGATGTACAATCCCAGAGGCAGGTAAGACAGTGTTGGAAGGCAAAGGAGTCTCTTGTTGGCCCTCCCCTGATGGAGCCCAGTCCCTTGGGGTGAGGGAGGGGAGATAGGGTAAGGGTACTCGCTGGTGGGACTGAGCCCCTGCTAATGTTCGTAAATTCTCCTGTTTAGAGCCTTTAGACATCACTGGATGGGACTCTGTCCAACTGTTTTTGGTTGAGTCTGTTGTCAGCCGTGAGATCATGTGCAGCCCACGCCAAAACTTTGCTCTGTGTTTGAGGAGTGGGGGCAGAGGACGTGTATCAATCACCTGTTCGGTACAGGCAACTTCGTGGATTTTATTTCCTGTAA